>NW_020651415.1:93329-693329 GCF_003573695.1 Papaver somniferum | reverse complement strand
GTTGTACACTCAACTATGGATAACATGATAGTTATGATGTTCTTCCATGATGGCTAAACATTTCCTAAGCTAGGTCTAGTGAAGGGACATGATGGATGTACTTTCGTATTTGGCCCATAGACCACTCCAATGTCCATCCATGATGAATGTACATTACCAAGGCCATCCTTCTCCGGCCTATTGCTCCATTATGCTGCGAGGTTAGTCTTTGGCCAATATAACTTACAATTTACACCCTCTTGGTTCCATATTGGTCTTGACCAATATGCCCAATGTAGGGCGCCATTTTGGCACCGCATCTTACTACGCAACCGAACTTGATATGAAGCTTAACCTTATGCCATAGCGCATCTTTGAAAATACTCCATGTTAAAAATATCGGGTGTTATATTTTTCAATTCTTTAGCGGATACTTGATGAAACAAAATGTGATCAGAGAATTGATGTGCTGCTCCAACTGATTGCAAATTCTTTGGATCTGATAGGAAGTTGGCGAAATAGGTGAACGTGAATTATTAGTAATTGGAAGAAATTGATGTTGGGTATAAATAAATGTTAATTTCAATAAATTGATGGGATATTTTATCTACGGTTCTTCAATACTGGTAATGGCGAATAAAGCTCAAGTATCTCAACCACTAATGGATAGTTCTAGGTTTAGTTTATTGGAGTTATATTTTAGTTTTCTTCGTTGAAAGTGTTATGGAATAACATATTTGTGGATTTACACCACACTTACACCTTCACCCTTTCACCTCCTCTCTTCCCTCTTTACTTTGTAACCACCACTACTAGTAGTAATAGGTAGTAAATGGGTGCACGCCTTAATGTCATTGTAAATGCTCATGAAAATGCTCATATTCTTTTCCTTATAAATATAGAGCATTTCTATTGTAATCTTATGCACATACTAAGAAATTCTTCTTCTTTCTTCTTTCTACTTCTTTTCTTTATTCTTTTACAACACGTCATCAGCATGTTGCTCTACCAGCTAATTGGTAAATATTTTTTTTTCTCTAAACCATAGTTATTAATTTATTTTTGATAATTTTTTTTCTACAAAAGAATCTTTCTAGGTTTATCGGTATGGTTTTTTTAACCATATCTATAATCAAATAGAGAGAATATGGTTTTATTTTCAGATAATGTTGATATACACATACCTAATCAAATAGGTAAAATGTATATCATAATGTTTATTTTTGTATCTATTTGATATCAACGAATTACAAAACGAGATATCATCAATCACATTACAAAAAGGTTTATTACGATCGTACTAATGATGGGTACTTATATTTACTTATTTATTTATTCCCAATTAATGTTTGTATATATAGATTTTTTTTTTCCATTGAATCACGTACAATACTTCACTTTAAATTCAATTGTTGTTATGTGTTTATTTTTATTTTATTTTATTCTGTTGACTCCTTAATATATATTATTTATAATATGATATGTATGATGTTCAAACAATTACATTTTTTTAATTGACTATAATATGTTTAATAATTTTTTTTTAAATCTCAGACAATGTCAAATCTCTCCAAATTGGACTTTATGGCCCTGGACAGTACTGGAAAGAACTATTTATCCTGGATTTTGGATGCTTAAGTGCACCTTAGTGCCGCATCTTTGGGAAACACAATTGTCCTTGGCAACAATGAATCCCCCGAGGATCGCTCAAAGGCCTTGATTTTTATTCTTCATCACCTTGACGAGGCTTTGAAGTCCCAATATCTTATAGTGAAAGACCCATACACTCTGTGGACAGAACTCAAAGATCGCTTCGATCATCAGAAAAATGTAATTCTCCCTCGTGCAAGGTATGAGTGGATGCACCTTCGTCTACAAGATTTCAAGAGTGTAAGTGCATACAATTCAGCACTTTTTCAAATCGTTTCTCGTCTAAAGTTATGCAGAGAAACTATGAAGGATTATGACCTTCTAGAAAAAACATATTCCACTTTTCATGCATCAAATATATTGCTTCAACAGCAGTATCGAGAGAGAAACTTCACAAAGTATTCTGAGCTTATTTCTTGCTTATTAGTTGCTGAAAAAAACAACAACTTGTTAAGGAATCATCAAAATCGTCCTACTGGCTCAGCACCTGCTCCTGAAGTGAATGCCACTGTTTCTGAAAGCCGTGGGAAAAAGCATGGACATTGGTTAGGTCATAAACACTTCAATTACAAGAAGCAGGGTGGTCATTACTCTCATCATCATAAGGGGAAGAAAAATAATATATTCCCTAAACCAAAAGGCAAAAACTCTAAAAGCTATTCAAAAAAAGCACAATGAATCAATATGTCTTCGTTGTGGTTCGTTGGGGCATTGGGAAAAGGTTTGTCGTATGCCTAAGCACCTTGTTGATCTTTACAAGGCTTCCATTCAAGCAAAAGGAAATAATGCTGAAACAAACTTTGCCAAGTATGAAGTACCAATGGATCTTGCCTATCTTGATCTGAATGACCATAAGGTTGAAGAAAATAACAATAAGTTTGACGACATCGAATCATTTTTTTAATGATGTTTGAGTTTCTTTCATTCTTAATTAGTCTTTCACTAGATTGAGTAGTATTTCTTTCAATAAGTGACAATATTTGTCTTGTTTTAGGTAATTGTTTCTTTATTTTAGCTAGTTGCTTATCAAATATTTCAATTCAGTCAGTTTGTTGAACTTTTCTTTAGTAATGCAATTTGATTTAGTTTTTATAATTTTATTCTCTCAACTTACATTATTATCTTTTTTTTCTTCTAAAGGATTACAGATTTTATTAAAGGAAAGTTTACAACAAATGGTGACTTTACATTTCTTGTGGATAGTGCCACGACGCATATAATTCTTCGTGACAAACAATTTGTTTTCCCATTTAATTTTAGCTGCGGCTACTGTTAGTACAATATCAGGGACATATAATCTTATCGAGGGTTATGGAAAATCCTTATTAATATTACCTAATGATACAAAAATCCATATTCATGATGCGTTATTTTCACCAAGGTCTAAAAGAAACTTAGTAAGTTTTAAAGACATTCGTCTTAATGAGTATCATATTGAGACATCAAATGAGGCTACAAAAGAGTATGTATGTATTACTACTACTGTCTCGGGAAGGAAACAGGTATTAGAAAAACTCCCCGCCTTGTCTTCTGGGATATATCATACAACCCTTATTGAATCACATCTTGTGAATCATTCGAAGACTTCTGATCCCAGTGTTTTCAAAATTTGGCATGACCGTTTAGGTCACCCGGGATCAACAATGATGATTCGAGTAATAAAAAACTCGCATGGGCATCCCCTAAAGAGTCTAAAAGTATTATCGACTACATATTTTCCATGTAACGCTTGTTATCAAGGAAAATTAATCATTAGACCATCTTTGATGAAAGTCGGCATTGAAACACCTAATTTCTTGCAATGATTTCAAGGGGATATTTGTGGTCCAAGTCATCCTGCATGTGGACCATTTCGTTATTTTATGGTTCTAATTGATGCTTCCACACGATGGTCCCATGTTTGCCTACTTTCGACTTGTAATGTTGCATTTGCAAGACTTCTTGCACAAATTATTAAACTACAAGCTAAGTTTCCAGATTTTCCTATCAAAACTAGTCGTCTTGATAATGCTGGTGAATTCACATCTAAAATATTTGATGAATATTGCATGTCGATTGGTATCGTTGTTGAACACCCCGTTGCTCATGTGCATACTCAAAATTGTCTAGCAGAATTTTTCATTTAAGCGCTTAGAATTGATTGCCCGATCATTAATTTTAAGGTCTAAATTGCCATTTACAGCATGGGGTCATGCTATTTTACATGCAGCAGCATTGGTTCATGTCAGACCCACAAGCTATCAAAAGTACTCACCCGTACAACTTGTACATGGACATCAACTAAATATTTCCCATCTTCGAATTTTTGGTTGTGCAGTATATGTTCCTATAGCTCCACCTCAGAGAGAAAAAATGGGTCCTCAATGTAGACTCAACATTTATATTGGCTATGAATCCCCATCTATCATTCGATATTTAGAGCCTCAAACAGGAGATGTCTTTAAGGCAAGATTTGCTGACTTCCAATTTGATGAGTCAAATTTCCCGTCGTTAGGGGGAGAAAAGCTAAATCTTGAGGAACGTCGTGAAATTTCATGGAATACACCAACATTAGCCCATTTCGATTCGTATAAAAATCAATGTGAAATTGAGGTTCAAAGGATCATACATTTGCAAAACATTGCAAATAAAATGCCTGATGCATTACTGATACGGGTAGGATAACAAAATCACATATACCTGCCGCAGATACTCCAGCGGAAGTAAGTATCCCAAATGGACATCATGATATAACAAATCAGTCCACGATACGCTTAAATCGTGGAAGACCTCTTGGTGCAAAAGATTCAGTTCCTCGGAAAAAAAGATTAGTAGTTGGCACTCCGGAAAAAGAAACGTATCTGAAACACTGATTGATCAATCAAATACCTCTGAACAAGTTTCACTTAAATAAGCATATGTACCTCAAAACGAAGAGATCTCTATAAACTATGTTGGTACAAAACAAAACTGGAATAGGAATACAATTATTCCTGATAGTAAATTTGCTTTTACTGTTGCCTTGGATGTCATAGAAAATATTGATGATCCCGAACCACAATCTTTAGATGAATCTCGACGTAGAAAAGATTGTCTAATGTGGAGGGATGAAATCCAAGCAGAATTTAACTCATTGGAGAAACGTAAAGTTCTTGGTCCAGTTGTTGAAACTCCTGAAAATGTAAAAGTTGTCGGATGCAAATGGGTATTCGTACGAAAATAACAACGAGAAAAATGAAATTGTAAGATATAAAGCTCGGCTCATTGCACAAGGTTTTTCACAAAGACCCGGTATTGATTACCAAGAAACTTATTCCCCAGTTATGGATGCAATCACATTTAGGTTTCTTATTAGTTTTGCAACTTCGGAAAAGCTTGATATGCGTCTTATGGATGTAGTCACAGCTTATCTTTATGGGTCACTTGATAGTGACATTTATATGAAACTCCCTGAAGGATTTCGTTTACCTGAAGCAAATAATTCCGTACAACGAAGTGTATACTCAATAAAGCTTCAAAGAGCTTTATATGGACTAAAGCAATCTGGTAGAATGTGGTATAATCGCCTCAGTGAATGCTTGATGAAACAGGGATATACTAATAATGTTATTGTCCATGTGTTTTCATTAAAAAATTCAGTGTTGGATTTGATATTATTGCAGTATACGTTGATGATCTAAACCTTGTAGGGACTCTAGAAGAGCTCATTGAAACCGCTGCTTACTTGCAAAAGGAATTTGAGATGAAAGATCTTGGTAAAACCAAGTATTGTCTTGGTTTACAAATTGAGCATGAATCAAATGGGATATTTGTTCATCAATCTACTTATACAGAAAAAGTTGTAAAACGCTTTTATATGTACAAAGCACATCCATTGAGTTCCCCAATGTTCGTGAGATCACTTGATATAAACAAAGACCCTTTTCGCCTTAAAGAAGATGGTAAAGAACTCCTTGGTCCAGAAATACCATATTTAAGTGCAATTGATGCTCTCATATATCTTGCAAATTGTACAAGGCCGGACATAGCCTTTTCAGTAAATATGTTAGCAAGATACAGTTCTTCCCCAACTAGAAGACATTGGAATGGAGTCAAGAAATTATTTCGATATCTTAGTGTTACTATTTATTTAGGTTTATTTTATCCATATGGATCTGAATCAAAACTAATTGGATATGGAGATGCAGGTTGTCTTTCTGATCCACACCAAGGAAGATCACAAACTAGATATTTGTTTACTTATGGAGATACATCTATATATTGACGGTCAGTAAAGCAAACAATTGCAGCTACTTCTACAAATCATTCTGAGTTATTAGCAATCCATGAAGCAAGTCGTGAATGCATTTGGTTAAGGTCAGTAATACATCACATCCAAGAATCATGTGGACTTCGTTCAATTAAAGACATACCAACAGTATTATACGAAGATAACACCGCTTGCATTGCATAACTAAAGGAAGGTTTCATTGAAGGTGATAGAACGAAGCATATTTCTCCGAAATTTTTCTCCACACATGATCTACAGAAGAATGGTGAGATTGATATTAAACAAGTACGTTCAAGTAACAATCTAGCAGACCTCTTCACCAAAGCATTACCAACTTCAACATTCAAGAAATTGGTTCACAAGATTGGAATGCGTCGTCTTAAATATTTGTAAGCCAAGATTTTCCAAAGTATCCATCAGGGGGAGCGTCTTTCAATAGGTATTTTATTGGACTTATCGTGTTGTACTCTTTTTCCTTCGTCCAGGTTTTTTCCCACTTAGTTTTCCTTGTCAAGATTTTAATGAGGCAACATATGCTTGTCCACATCACTTTTTGTACTCTTTTCCCTTCGCATAGGTTTTTCCCACCGGATTTTTCTAGCAAGGTTTTAACGAGACAATCTTAGTAGTGCGGTGTCATCCAAGGGGGAGTGTTATGGAATAACATATTTGTGGATTTACACCACACTTACACCATAACCCTTTCACCTCCTCTCTTCCCTCTTTACTTTGTAACCACCACCACTAGTAGTAATAGGTAGTAAATGGGTGCATGCCTTAATGTCATGTAAATGCTCATATTCTTTTCCCTATAAATAGAGAGTATTTATATTGTAATCTTACACACATAATAAGAAATTCTTCTTCTTTCTTCTTTCTAATTCTTTTCTTTCTTCTTTTACAACAGAAAGTGGTTTTTTTTCCGTTTTTTTTTTCTTTTTGGAGAAAATATGGATGCTCGAAAATTTGTGAGAAAAGATTGGGTTCCCTTTCCATTAAGAAATCGTGGAATTGCACAATATTAGGGGTGGGTGGCGTTCAACTTAGAATAATGAGGTGGTTTTTCCCAACCGTTCAACGTGGAGGCTTATCTGATTTAGTTTTTTTAGGGAAGTTCCTATGGTAATCACCAAATAATTTTTTTTTGAGCCACGTGGATGAACGAACACGATTTTTCACTATGAAAAGTCAGAGCAAAATCAACAAATCTAGTTTGTAGGGTCCATTATTTTTTTCTTTTTAATATAAAAATTTTTGTAGAATAAAATTAAAATTAAAAATGTTGTATTTAGATGAGGCAAAATAGAATAAAATGAGATAAAATAAGATAAAAAATAGTAAAATAATATTTGGAACATGGAAATTATATTTGACGGTTGTGGGAAATCCTACAGCGGATTTAGTTGGTCCGCACAGTTCTACATCAAACGCACGTCTCTTCTTAGTCCTCACCAAACAAAGTTGGTTTATTCAATCATTTTTATGTTTGTTGTCCATAATGGAAGCAAAAATTGAACAACTTTCTAAGTACACCTCTCGATATTAACAACTTTCATATGTTTTTTTAATCGGCAACCTTTATTATATTAATTTTGAAGAGTCAACTCAACAATGGATCTTCAAACCTAAAGAAAATCAACAACAACCAAAAATAAAAGAGAAAAAAAGGCAGCCACCACTGCCGATCGTATGGTTGTTTAGTAACACTTCATTGTCGAATCAATTTTATCACAAATTGCCAACGCTTGGTATGCATGACATGATAGGCGCAAACAATAATTGTGCATGAATAATCTTTTAAATGGAAAGAGTACTTATCTCTCACTTAGATGCCGACATACTTATTCACACAAATGGATACGCATCGAAAAATTAAATAACCAACTCCAGTAGGACTGCATGACATGAGCCAAACGTGGACATGGTACCAATGAACTACCTTCCTTTGTCGGGTTTCATTATTCTGAGTAAAGATAATCTCTGCAGCTGCTAGCTGTATTATTGAAGGGAAATAATCATTATTAGTGTACAAGACGGCCATTAATGAAGTCTTTTGAGTAAGTACATTTTAGTGTACGTAAGGGCATCCGATTCCTTTAAAAGTTTATCACGTTACTAACATCAACTTGGACCAATAGTTCCCAATTCATTAAGCTTTATTAAGAATACAAAAATTTTTTAATTATCCGCACGAGTAGTCATTATGATACAAAAACGGATAGAAAACTGTAGGTGCTAGAAAAGTTTCATTAATTGAGCTAAAGAGCTTAGAAAATTAAGAATGACCATGAGAAGGACTGCATGACATGAGCCAAACGTGGACATGGTACCAATGAGCTACCTTCCTTTCTATGGTTTCATATTGAAGGGAAATAATCACTAATTAATACAAAGACTACTGTTAATGAAGTCTTCTTTGAGTAAGTACATTTTAGAGTATGTCAGTAAGAGCATCCGATTCTCTTTATTATGATGTATTAACATCTACTTCCGCGGCCAATAATTTTCAATTTATTAACAGTTCCAAATTTGCTTTTTCCCACGAGTCATCCGAAGATTAAAAAAATGTAGGTGCTAAGAAACTTTCATTTAGCTATGGAGAGCTCATAAATTAAAAAGTATGAATCCATAAAAATGTAAAAGAAAAAAAAATAGCATACAATCTGATCCGATCCAATCCAATCAATTGAAATTAGCAAATCATATATGGCAAAAGTTTATAGGGAACTGGCAGAATAACAAACTTTATATATTCGTGCATATAAACTAAACAAGATTTAATTAGTATTTGACGTACAAATATGTTCGATCATATGATTTTATTTGTTAATTTTGTGCGTATGTAACAAACTTTATATATTCATCCATGTGAAACTAAACAAAATTTAATTAGTATTTGCAATTCGTATGTGTGTAACTTTCTGAGGAACATGTAAAAGCAGAAAAATACAACTCAAGCTAGCCCTCCGTATAAGAATAATCTCCATACAATAACATACTTTGTGGTTCCTAAAATATTTTTTATTGAGGTTTTACTGTATTTAGCTTGAATGCGGTATTTAGCAGCTTGGATAAAAGCAATTTTGGGTAAAAATATGACAAGCTGACACCATGGACCTTATAATGGTCCAACTAAAGCGTGCAATACCATTAGAAAGGTGGAAAAACTGTTTACACGGAGGTTCTTCAAACCATGGATTAATACACTTCCATAAGTAAAATTTGGATCATAAATACTGCTCAACATATCGTAAAACTTTCTGGCAATCATAAGTTGTAAGTTATTTTTCTTACCTGACAACTGAACGGAGTCATTCTATATAGAATAAAAAAATGTATTTTTTTTCATCTGCAGACCTTTGTTTTTATTTTTAATCAATATAGTTTAACTGAAATGGATATTTTTTCTTCCAAAATCCAATTGATAATCAGAGACCTATAGCCCATAACTATTGTGACACACCATTAGTTCGACCAAAACTCTAATGGGCTGTTTATTACTTCGACAAAGAAAAAAACCCAAAAACACCATGGTCTAATATGTTTTTTTTACCATTTCGTTCAATCCGATGAAATCAAATTGAAATTTGGGGATAATTAAAGATTTTGGGATCCCAATTATATTTAATCTCCATTAAATCTAATGAATTCGATTAACTTCACATATAATTGCTTCATATTAAATTAAAAATATGAAAAGTATTGTGTAAAATAGAAACAATTAGGAACATGCCTTACCATATATTTATCGTCAGCTATTTTTTGTTTTTGTTTTATATTGGATTGATTTCGATCTAATTTTCGGTTGTCGCCCACCATGCACGACCATCTAGTGTATATATATTTGGTCGACCGAAATTGAAACATGGGTTGATTTTTCAGTCAAAGTCACGCTTTTCATAAAACAAAGTCGGTTTTTTTGTTTTTTTTTTTGCTACATTGCCAATGGTAAAGAAAAACTAACTAGTTAACCTCACAATTCTAGTATTTGGTCTACCAATATATTCATGGCCAAGCGAACGTGAAAATTCATTTGGTGGTTGAGATAACCACACTCCTTCGATCTCCTTCGCATCACTAGCTTTCGCCAAATAGTGTGCTACTGAATTAACCTCTCTAAACCACTGTCCAATTGTAATATCTTCAAATTTCAGCGTTAACTCCTCAATGTCCTTTACCAGTCTTCTCATTGTCCATGGGATATCAACCTCATTCTTACAGAATTGTAACTCATAGGTTGAGTCAGTCCCCACTTCTAACTTTTTTATGCCTAAATTACTTGCCAGCAACAGACCTTCTCTAATAACCCACACCTGCGTAACATTATGTTAATTCTTGTAAATATGTTTTGCAAAGAAAGCTTTAAACCCATCGTCATCTCCTCTAATAACCCATCCAACTCCAGCTTCACTAAATTTATTTGAGGGCCCATCACAATTCAGCTTATTGTAGCCCTGTTTTGGAAGAATCCAAGGAACAACAATATCGATCACTGTATTCTGCACTTTCTAAAAACCACCAAAGGCTTCAAGGTATTCTCTGGCACTCCTAAGGGTTTTGGCTAGAGTCCTTGTTGGATAAAAGGACAGCTTGTTAAAAACCCAATCGTTCCTTCCATGCCAAATGGACCATAACACAAAATGGAGCAGATGTTGCCACTCCACTCCTCCAATTTTTCATACACACTTACAAGAACTCTTTAAAGTCGTAGGAGTTAAGTAACTTAAATCAGGTTGGAAACCAGTCCACTCTCCCATCTTCTTCCACAAAGGGCTAACCACTCTGCAAGCAAAAAACAGATGATAAGACGTTTCAGAATCATTATTGCATAAACTACATCCTAGATGTTCACTAATTCGTTTCCTATAAAGAGATTCATTTAGGTTAAGCTTATTTTGACAAAAAAGCCACAAGAAATAATTGATTTTCTGTGGGCATTTCAGCTTCCACAGAAACCTCCAATCAAGATTAGGAAAAACATTATTTCTGTTGTTTGAAATCAGAAAATTGTAAACCTGTTTAACATAAACCTCACCAGTTTTCCGATGAGACCAAACCATTTTTTCCTCACAACTACCACTACCAATTGGGATTGCTTTAATCTCTTCCCTAACACGGTCAAAAATAAAACTATCAATAGATGTAAGATCCCACGTTATAGTTTCAGAATTTATGATGTCCGTTGCAAAACAACAACATGTTTCATTAAGGAGTAATCAATAAGTGTGTAGAATATAGCATAGTAAAATGATTACTGAATTCATATAGATTATCCTACATTCAAGAACCTTGTTATTTGTTATATTACATGCCAACCAACACCTCGGATGAACATAAGGTGGCAAAGGAGTTGCGCTCGAAAAAGATCCAAGAAAAAAAGATGAACAAAAGTGACAAAGTTCTCTGGCAGGACATTACTAACTCACGAACTATGAGTTTCGATCACACAAACAAGTTTAAAATCTGAACAGAAAAGTCCAATAACAGTGTAAAGGAAGTTTTCAACCTTGAGTAAATGCTCCATGCAATGCACATTTTGGTGCGCCTCCGGTACCCGCCTCTTGAGTTCCTCATATACGTACAACTTCAAACCAGTATAAGGGAGAATTCAAAAAAGTGTAGGACCTATTAATGAAGATCGTTATTCACTTCCCATTCGCAAAATGAACAGCTGAAACTAAACTCAGTATACCTTGTTGAATTTCTCATGCAAAGAGCTGTCTGCCCCCTCAGACCCTGATGCGATTGTTTTTGCATTACACTGCCAAAATGTGCCAGATGGGTCTGTGTAATCTGCAGAAATAGCCTCCCTCTTAATAAGTTGCTTAAAAACATTGATCTGAATGTGGTAACGCAAGAGAAAAATTTGGCAGGTCATCCTAATTCCTATCGGCCTTACAAAAGTATTATAAATACAAAACTCAAATGTATGCAAGGAACATAAAAAGACAAAAAAAAACTTACAGCCTTGGCCCATTTTCGTCATGACCAGCAATGAGAAGCGATACACCAAATGTTCGGGACTGTTGAAAACCACAATAGTCATAATTAGAACATATAGATGTATTTCCGTGTTAAGTAGTGCATGGACCTAAAAGAACTAAAAGAACGTAAATAAGTAGAGAAAAAATGACCGACCATGGACTCTTCTCCGCCTTCAACAGTCATGGGCTCACCAAATGAGAACTTGTGGTTCTGATAAAATAGTAAAAGAGAAAAATAGCAATTGGTAATTGCTTTAGAAACCAGATGGCCTACATCTCAATTACAATTTTCAGTTCATATTACAAAATTTTATAAACACCCACAGAAGTGGCGTGGCAAGCATATGTTTAAAATGGTTGATGTTCAGTTATAAAAGGCTTACTATCACTAAGCTTTGCATCACAATGACAGAGAATATCAAACCAAAAATGTGGTGAAGCATTTGGGCTGAGAACATCAGCTAGAATTACAACCAACCCATTGTGGTACAAAACCATAAACCTCAACAGAATAGTTGGATAACTAGCTACAAGTTTTACTCGGTTTCACACATATGCATAACATAACTACTTAAAAGTTCTAACTAAAACTATCCCAAAAAAATTATTTCCAATTACAAAAACAGAGATCATAGAGGGGAATGCCGTCTCCCCAAAGGTTATACCCCACAAGTTAATTATAGGGTCTGAAGACCAATTTGCCGATAATTATTAAACACAAATGAAGCTATGAAACAAAGAACGAACCAGCAGAGGCTAAGTAATACGCTTCTCAACAGCAAGAACTACTCCTTGGTGATCAATGGTGGAATCCGTGCAAGGATTCGTTGATGGCGGTTGAAGATTTTCATGGTGTTTGTGAAACGTGATCAATTTCACAAGTTTTCTTTATCAAGAAGATGGTTTTCAAACTTTTATCAACATCATGGTATTTTGTTCGAGAGATAATTCTACTGAGATGGAAGTTCTGTTTGAGCTTCAAAGTAATTCTAATGGTATATAGAAATGATGTGCAGACGGATAAAGGTGATTCTTTGTTTGATCGTCTATCCGAGGTGGAGAATTGTGTGATTAATTGGTGGTGTAAAGTTTGAGTTTTGGTCAAACTTTGTCTTTTGCAACCTTGTTCCTAATGTTTAGGAGCTTAGGGTATTGGGAAAACTTGTCAAGCTTTTTTTTCTCTATATAAAGGATTGGAAATAGAGTTTTAGAAATAATCCAACCTAGAAGAGTGGTAAAGTCCTTGTGCTTAGGATTTTGGTGTCTATGGTAGGAATGGTCGAGAAGATTTTGGTGTCTAGTGTTTAGGGAAAGTTTATAGTGTTTCCATGTTTCTCCTTTGTTACTAGCAGTTGTGAAGAAGGTGTAGAAGAGAATACATGAGGATGGTTGGAGGAATGGTTAGAGAATGATTTCTATACTTTATTCGATGGTGTTCTCGGGTAAGTCTTGTTAACTCTTTAGGTCTTGTCTTGTGTTCCGGAAAGAGCATGTAATGGTCGTTGATTTAGTGGAAGTTTTTCTGGTGGTGTTGGCCGTGGATGTAGCATGTAAAGGTGAACCACGTAGATCTTATGTTGTGGTTGTGTTCTTATTTATCTTATGTCTCTCTTATTATTTCTCTCATATTTGGTTCAAATCACCAATTACCCTTTGTGATCCCGTGTTCCGCTGCACTCGGGATGACAATTTTCCCAACATCGACGAGTGCTGATATCTGTGAATCGAATTTTTCTTATGGTGAAACGTAGAACCATAATTAAAGACGCATTTTCCTTTTTGTAATATCATCATAATTTATAATGTGAGTTAAGTTGTTTGTTTGTATTGAAATATATGTAGCACCAAATGTTTCTTCATTTCTTTGATTTTCTGTGCAGAAGAATTCACGTACGAAGGAAATGGAGAAAATCCTGGAATATGTGGATAAGTAGGGCTGTCAACGGCCCTTAGCGAAACGGATATTGGCTCTGCCGTTGCCGTTGTCATTAAAATTAGCGGATATCCGTTATCCGTTAAATTCCGACGGAAATATGAAATTCAGTTCCATTACCGTTACGTTGGACTTAACGGGATATCGGATAATTTTCTGTTACCATCCGTTAATTTTTCAAAGGCAAAAGTCAACCAGCAAACAAACCCTAACTCTGATATTCGGCTCGACTATGATCAATCCCAAACAAGGACTCAAATCATGATAAAATTTGGTGGAAAGTGGATCAAATAAGATAATTGCTGAAATGCTTCTCTAACACAACAATCATCAATTTATGGAGATTCATACGACCGCCATTAACTAACACCAAATCTGGATAGAAATTCATCACTGATTGTTATAATTTCATCCATCAAAAACACTCGTTACCTTAATCCAATAACACCTGCTGTTGATGTCGCTGATTTTAGAAAAGACGCTTGAATTCAAACAGTTAAGAGATAAGGAGGAGTTTAATAAGAGGTGATTCTGTTAACTACTTCCATTACCATTAAACTCCATTCATCGGTATCCTTTCATGGAGTCTACATATCAGATTGATAAGCAGCTGCTCAAACACATTTGAAACGATGCTCAGATCCCCTTTTCCTAACGAAACACCACCGGTCTGCTTAAGATATGTATTTGGATAAAGGTATAACTGAACATTGGCTTATATGCTATCGTATATCGGAACTTAACATAACGGAAATACACAATTCCACTGACGTTACGTTAAGAGGAGATTATCCGTTAGCTTATCGGTATCGGATATCCGTTTACCGCTATGTCGGATGACAGCAGTAACAGATTACGGATTATCGGTATCGGATGTCGGAAAATCGGTATCCATTGACAGGCCTATGGATAAGGGTTCATTGGGAGGGATCATGTGGTCAATTTCCTTGGTGCTGCAGCAGGTGGATTCAGTGGTTCTACCAACTTTTTAACAGAAGAATGGGCAATTATTACTCAACAGGTCCACGGTGTGCGTTTTGTTTCAGATTTAAGACAGTAATTCTGTCGTGCATGCATTACAAAATCCATCTGCATATGCAGGTATGACCGGGTGGTCAAGCGGCATATTAATAATGCGTAATAGTTTTGCATTATATTGGCAATATGGCATGTCAGAGTTACAACTAGGTAAAGGCATGGGCTAAATAAGGTTTGGATATGGCGAAAGATGCGAGATTAGCATCAAGAGGTACCAAATGAGTTTGGCATATAACCTATATGCATGTGGCGTGTAGTCATGCAAGCAAGACTTGCATTATTATACTTGCATCATTGGGAGAATGGTGCTCAACAATGACTGCCGGACTTTAGCTGGCCAAAGCTATCATTGCGCAACAAGGCTGGATGACATGTACCCGGCACATGACCTTAACATTTATGAGTTGGTTACACCGAAGGAATATTTTCTTTATGCATTTCTAAGGATAGGAACTGTTTGGTTGGCTTAAGGAAAATAGTTGGTCAAGTTGGCACGGTTTGCCAACTGCCTTGTGTAAAGTAAATATGTAACTACGTGATAGTTACTTGTATATAATTTTATAAGGCTATATAAGCCTCATCTTGTGAAGGGATTGGGTGTCCGGAACAAGAAGAGTTGTGTAACCCTAAGTGTACAGTGATAATAAGGCTTCGGCCAAGATTAAAGTTACGTTCTGTTGGTGTATTTTTCCCTTTGTTTTGGCTTACTGCTTTATGCATCAAACGAAGTGTGTGTGATGGTTTCTTTGCTTGAAAATATTGTGAATGAAACCTCTGCTTAGTATGGACTGAATATAATTTTGGCAGAGAAATGAAAAAATTAACTAAGGACGAATTGGCTGAACACTGCTATGGAGTATGGCACCATTATCAAGGTTAGATGTTGCATTTGGGTTGTGCAGACCTGTGACAGCAGCCAAGGTGGACCAGAATTAGATCTGTTTGGTTCAATGTTTTTTAGAAAAGAAGATCTTTCCGGCGATAACAACTCTGACAGTCGCATTTTCTAAAAAATAATACTCCATACTGATACTTAACTTGTTACTTATCACATACTGAATAACTCACCAAAGTAAAAAGAATTATAACCGAGTTGAAGAATCAGCTGTTCCATGCAACTACCGGCAGATCAGCCCCTAACTGTTAATGAAACATCGCTCTTCACATATGGAATTACTCGAGATACTTCGAAATTCTCATTCACAAGTTCTTCTAAAGCTGCAGTTTTGGGGTCATAATTACCAAGTTTTGGCCCCCTTCCCATATCCCACAATATAACTTTGTTCTTTTCTTCTTTTAGCGCCATTGGATGACACATTGCTAGAGAAAAGAAGTCGGCATGTATAGTAAATTCGCGGCTACTTTCCAGCTGAAGATCGTTCATTGGTTTTAACGACCATATCTCAGTACTATTGCAACATCTAGGTGGTGGACATACCAGAATAGCAATCGATAATTAACTTCCTACCAGCAGTAACTTGGGGCAATGGTGATTATCTCTTGGTAGGATACAAGTTGGTATCGGGAAGGAACAGAACTTCTCAGCTGCTAAATCAAAAGCTAAAATCTCTTTGCCCGTGTAATTTATCCAACAAAGAGCTCTATCGAAAAGAATTCCATGTGAATATTCGTACCTTCTCAAATAGATATCTATATATGTGTTTCTCCATCTTCCACTCTTGTCACCAAGAGTGTATACCTGGACATATCCATCGCGAAAATAACTGCTGGAATAAATTCTGACAATCTTGTACTCATTAGTTGCATAGAGATAACCAAATCCAACAACCAAGCAATAATTTGCACGTTTAGGTTTAGGACGTAAATTAACTAATTGTGGAGGAAGAGGTAGACAAACGGTTTCTTGCGTGAAAGGACTACAAACATAGATAGGACCGTCGTAATCGAGTAGTTGTGCACCGAGGTTTTGGTTATTCATGACAAAAGAAACCAAACCCCTGCGAGAGCCAACTATGACAGGATTAATCCAACGGACATTAGGATTACCCAGCGGCGTAAGTGCATCGTAGGAGAGTTGCTCATGTATTGTTCTGTTACTCTTCTCGTCCTATTCTCGGTGGTACAGTTGCCTACATCCTCGTAAACCATATTTACCCACAAAAAGAAGATTTACTGTTTTGTCGCGTTAAATAAGATGCAAGATCTTTCGCCAGGTTTTGCACACTTCTTTGCAGGGTATTGTTGATAGGATGGTCAAGGACTAAGATTAGGAAATCTAGTTGGTTAAGGAAACCAAGTACTTGTGTCCTAAGTATAGAAGCTTAAGAGGTTTGTTCTTAGAGCTAAGTCAGGAAACCTATACTTGTAGGAAAGTATTCCTTGTTAAGAAATGTGTCCACTCCTATTGATGTGTATAAATAGTCATAGAGAGAACTAGAGATAAATACACCAGAACTAAGTAGGAGTTCTCTTCTTGTGTTCTAAAAGCTTTGTATATTCCAACCTATACGGTGATATATAAAATTGCATATTCCTTCCCGAGGATTATACCTCGTTAAATACTTGTTCTTCTTATGTATGTGATTGTGTTCTTGGCTATATTGAGATACCTCGTAGTAGTGCAAACCTAACGCTTCCGCAGGCTTTGGAGCAACAATTGGTATCAGAGCAAGGAGACGCACTTGGATACGGGTTACTCATATTGAAGTTGAAGTGAAGGTATTTTTCTGAAGATTGCTTGAGGTAATACTAATCTCAAAGGTTTTTTTTTATTTGGTTGTTTAAGAACAATGGTTGACGGAGATGAACCAGTTGATCCGAAAGATCCTTTAGGAAAACATTCGGAGTCCACAAGTAAAGATAAAGAAACAAAAGAAGAAATACTTCATTCACATAGATCACAACTTAAGGTAGAAAAGTTTACAGGAACCAATAACTTTGGTTTATGGAGAACAGACGTAATTGATGCTCTTGTTCATCTTGACCTAGAAGAAGCTCTACAAGGTCAGCAAGTGGAGATGTCTGATAAGCAGTGGAACAAGATGAATAAATTATGTCTTGCTTCGATACGAGGGTGTTTAGAAACTACAGTAAAAGTTAATTATCAGCACGAGACTTCAGCTAAGGATCTCTGGGAAAATCTAGAGAAGGAATACCTTGTGAAAAACGTGGCCAATAGGATACATCTTAAAAGGAATTTGTATCGCTATAACATGAAGAGAGGTGCAACCTTAACCGAGCACCTAGATTCATATAATAAACTTCTTTCTGAATTGGTTAACTACGATGAGAAGATCAACGACGAGGAACAAGCTTTGTGTTTGATAAGCGCTATTCCTGAAAGTATGAACACGTGATAAAGCTTTAATGCACGGCAAGGATAAGATGACATGCGCTGAGGTCACTACAACATTGCGTAGTGAGGAGTTCAGGAAGATGGATCGTGAATACCTTGAAAGTGAAGCTAATAATGATTTTTTTTTTTGCAAGAGGTCGTTCATCAGACAGGAAAAATAAGAATGGTGGTTATGGTAAAGGTAGAGGACGTTTCAAGAGTAGAACGCGACTGCAGAAAGATGAGTGTGCTTGGTGCCACGACTTTAGTCATTGGGCTAAGGATTTTACCAAGCGTAAGGCAAAAGAAAGAGATAATAATAATACCGAGGTGAACATTACTAAAGGTAATGAAGAATCAGATGATGCTTCTGATTTCTCGCTAACTGTGACACCATCAACTTGTACTATTACAGATGGTACATGGTATTAGATACTGGATCAACGTATCATATATGTCCATATCTGGACTAGTTTTCAAGTTTTGAAGAGCTTGATGGAGAAGTACGTATGGGAAACAATCATACCTGCAGGGTGATTGGGATTGGTAGTGTTCGTATCAAGGTGCATGATGCTATGGTTATAGAACTGAAGGAGGTAAGATTTGTACCTTCCATAAAGAAGAATCTGATTTCACTCGGAACTTTGGAAGCTAAGGGCTATAAGATAGTCGCTGAAAATGGTGTTCTAAAGGTAATCTCTGGATCTATGGTAATCATGAAGGGCACACGTCATCATAACTTGTACTACTTGATTGGGAGTACAACAACATTAGATGTGTCTATTTCTAAACGCATCGAGAGTGTAGCTACCTAGAAGACAAAGATATGGCACACGAGACTTGCACATCCTAGTGAGAAGTCGTTGTATAGGTTTATTCAACAAGACTTGTTGAAAGGTGATATTGCCTGCAAGTTAGCATTTTGTGAAAATTGTGTTAAGGGCAAGAAAACAAGAACAAGCTTTGGCACAACTATTCACAATACTAGTGGACTTCTTGACTATGTTCACTCAGATGTTTAGGGTCCTTTCAAGAATGCATCATTGGGAAGGAAACATTAGTTTGTATCTTTCATTGATGATTATTCTAGGCGCGTATGGGTGTACATCATGAAGGCATAAGGATGAAGTCCTAGAAATCTTTGTGAGGTGGAAAAAGGCAACTGAGACTCAAACCGGCAGAAAGATCAAAGTACTACATTCGGACAATAGTGGAGAGTACAAGAGTGATCCATTCTTGCAAGTATGTCAGAATGAGGGGATAAAGAGGCACTTCACAGTTAAGAAGACACCACAACAAAATGGGGTAGCTGAACGCATGAATCGTACTTTGCTGGAGAAGGTACGATGTATGTTATCTAATGCTGGATTATGTAAGGCGTTTTGGGCTGAGCAAGTTATGTATGCGTGCTTCCTCATTAATAGGTTGCCATCAGCAGCATTAGAAGGTAAATATCCTATGGAGAAATGGTTTGGTAAACCATCTTATGACTATGACTCAATTCATATCTTTGGTTGTCCTGAGTGGTATCATGTTAGTGAGAACAAGCTTGATAGCGGTGCCATGAAAGGAATCTTTGTGGGTATGAAGAATGGAGTAAAAGGGTTCAAGATTTGGAATCAAGTTGAGAAGAAGATAGTCATGAGTAGAGATGTCACATTTAATGAGATGTCTGTGGTAAAGTCTTGGGGTTCTCGGCAGGTGGAGAACAGAAGCACCAGTACTAGTGAGCCTTTGCAGCAGGCGGAGATTGATGCAACTCCACCAATTCCAGTTAAGTCTGTATCTGTTGAGAATACTTCTGAAGCCATTGGGTCCGCAAGAGAAGTATCTACCAAAGTTCCAAATGATAGTGACGCTGTTGAGGAAGAGGAACAAGAGTAAGTAGAAGATACAAAATCTACGGTCACGGAAACCATAGCAACCAACAAACTAAGAAGATCAACCGGGAAGCCTGGTTGGATGAATGATTACATTACTTATGCATTACCAGTTATTGAAGATGGTACTCTACTTCCTATTTAGAAGCTGTACGTAGTGCAGAGTGTAAAAAATGGGAAGGTGCAATGCAAGACGAGATGGAGTCTCTTTACAAGAATGTCACGTGGATTCTTATGAAGCTTCCGATCGGTAAGAAGGCCATAGGGTGCAAGTGGGTATATGCTAAGAAGGAAGGATCTTCGGTGAATCAAGTTCGCTACAAGGCAAGGTTAGTTGCAAAAGGTTATTCCCAAAGAGAAGGGATTGAATACAATGAGGTGTTCTCTTCGGTGGTAAAACACTCATTAATCCGCATTTTGTTGGCCTTGGTAGCACAATATGATTTATACCTAATTCAGCTAGATGTTAAGACATTGTTCTTACATGGGGATCTAGAAGAAGAGATCTATATGACTCAGCCGAGTGGGTTCAAGGTTGCTGGAAAAGAAGATTGTGTATGTAAACTGAAGAGATCTTTGTACGGGCTAAAACAGTCTCCAAGACAATGGTACAAGCGATTTGACCAGTTTATGAAAGGCCAAACGTACACAAAAAGTCACTATAACCATTGTGTATACTTTAATAATATACGTGATGGGTCTTTCATATATTTGCTCTTGTATGTCGATGATATTCTGATTGCATCAAATAACAAGAAAGAGATTGATAATTTGAAGAACAAGTTGTCATCTGAGTTTGAGATGAAAGATCTGGGAGAAGCTAAGAAGATTCTTGGCTTGGAGATTCAACGTGACAAAGAGAAGGGTAAAGTATGTTTTTCTCAAAAGGCATATTTGAAGAAAGTGTTACAGAAGTTTGGTGTCTACGAAGGAACTAAATCTGTAAGTACTCCCCCTGCTTCTCATAATGCTCGTATGTCTCACACTACTGAACAAGAGAAAAAGTATATGTCCCAAGTCCCATATGCTGAAGTTGTTGGTAGCTTGATGTATACGATGGTATTTACAAGGTCGGATATTTCACATGCAGTTAGTATGGTCAGCCGTTATATGCATCGTCCTGGTAAGGGACATTGGCATGTGGTGAAATGGATTTTGAGGTATCTTTATGGTACAATTAATGTTGGCTTGGAGGTTGTGAAGGATAGAAGTAAAAATCAGTTATGTGTTGGGTAAGTGGATTCTGACTATGCTGGTGATTTGGACAAAAGACGTTCAACTACAGGGTATTTATTTACCGTAGAAGGGGCACCAGTAAGTTGAAGATCAATCTTGCAGTCTACTGTGGCATTTTCAACTACGGAGGCTGAGTATATGGCAGTGACTGAAGCATTTAAGGAGGCTATATGGTTACAAGGTTTGATAGATGATTTAGGAGTTGTGCAAGACCAACTTCATGTGCATTGTGATAGTCTAAGTGCAATTTATTTGGCTAAGAATCAAGTGCATCATGCTAGAACCAAACATATAGATGTACGATTTCACTTTGTGAGAGAAATTCTTGAAGAAGAAGACATTCTACTTGTGAAGATCAATACCAAATACAATCCAGCTGATAGGTTGACTAAAGTAGTATCTGGGATCAAGTTTCGACATTTTTTGAAATTGATCCACATCCTTCCAGTTTTGTGAAAGGCCCTTTTTGGGGTAAAGGTTCTTATGAACCTTGTGGAGGTCTTCCAGCAAGGCCATTTAAGAGAACTACGGTTGAGTTTGATTCCTATTTGGATACGTAGGCAGCTAAACATGGTTCAATCGACGTTGGAAGATAGAGGTGATTTTGTCTATTGATCGTCTCATGCATGAATGCATGATCCGAGGTGGATAATTGTTGATAGGATGGTCAAGGACTAAGATTAGGAAATCTAGTTGGTTAAGGAAACCAAGTACTTGTGTCCTAATTATAGAAGCTTAAGAGGTTTGTTCTTAGAGCTAAGTTAGGAAACCCAATACTTGTAGGAAAGTATTCCTTGTTAAGGAATGTGTCCACTCCTATTGATGTGTATAAATAGCCATATAGAGAACTAGAGATAAATACACCAGAACTAAGTAGGAGTTCTATTCTTGTCTTCTAAAGGCTTTGTATATTCCAACCTATACGGTGATATATAAAATTGCTTATTCCTTCCCGAGGATTAAACCTCGTTGAATACTTGTTCTTCTTGTGTATGTGATTGTGTTCTTGGCTATATTGAGATACCTCGTAGTAGTGCAAACCTAATGCTTCCGCAGGCTTTGGCGCAACATATATTGCATATTCAAAAGGTAAGCGAGTAAGTATGTCTGTAATGATTTCATGAGGAAGATGGTGCAGCTTCGTTGTTCCGATTGTAATCATAGTAAATTTCGAACACTAACCTTTGTGCAGAACGTCCCATCCACGGTATTTATATAGGCCTTTGGAAGACTTAACTTAGGAAAGCCTTACACTTTTACCCTTTTGTTCATATAGGAATTGTATTGTGTGCCATCTTTAAATAGAGAAGTTTCTTTTACAAACTCAAAATGGACTTGTGCCACCGATTTGGGTAAGGGTAAGGGTTACGCTAACTAGAAGTTTAGTTTCTTCCACATTTAGGGTTACGTTTAGTTTTTTCCACTATAAAAATTATAATGTCCGGAGATTGATTATAATCAATCAAGATAGCTGCAATTTCATGACGTAATTATGATGATTATGTCCGAAATTTATGGCACTGTAATAATTTATGATTCTTGATTTGTCAACGGTACAGTACATTGTAATGATTCTATTTAGCTCTAACTTGTCATCGTGACGACGTGATCTATATATAGAAAAACAAAATATATATTAGCTAAAAGTAGGTAGGTACCACGAAATTTCTTCCAAGATTAGGAGCTTTTAAACAAAAATCAAAATTACACTGTAATCGAATAAGTTATGGCAAAAACTCATCCTGTAAGTGTCTTCTCTCCTTTTCTCGTTGGGTTTCTCTTAATTTTGTTTGTTTCAGATTTCGCCCAAGGTGATTCCTGTGACCTGGTGCAATCCGCTTTGCCTTTGGGTTTGTCTTGTAATGATAAGTGTCCACTTTTATGTGTGAAGTTTGATACATGTGATTTGCTGGGACCTAAATCGTTCAGGTTGGACATTCCCTGTAATGAGTGTGAAAAACACTGTAAAGCACTGGTCGGTGATTCTCTGATTCCTTTTCTTCATAAAGCTATCTGCCGTTTACTTCTGAACAATCAAGTTATTACAGGCTGCTTTTGTTGCAACTTGGGCTGAACACGTCTCTACCTACCGTGATCATCTAGCGTTGGAATGCAACATCTATCATCCTCCTCTTAATTTCTCGTTTTTCTTTGTAATAAATTATTCCATGAACAAGTTGTTGGCTTAATTTGATCAAAATTGTTATGTTTCTTATAGTTTCTTTGTATTCCTAATTTTCTTGTAGTCGATCTTCAATGGGTTATGATTCTCCGTCGGAAATCTATACTTTCTATGCATCTATTAACCAATCTGAAGTAGAACTGAACTTTAGAAATCAAAATCACGTTTATCTCTTTGGTCAAACCTACTCGGCTACTCCTCCTTCCTCCTGTTGTTTCAAAATGAAAGATATCTCAAAATCTAAGCATTTGTGAAAATAAGTCAAGGCTATTTGAGTTCAATATGATGATCAAGGCTACGGGTTGAAAACAAAGTAAAAAAGAGATAAAATCCCACATGCTTTGATTGAATCTAGTAGTAAGTTTTGCAATGGTACGAAATTTCATAAAAGATGTGGCTATTGAATATTCCAGTTTTTTTTTTGTTTTGTTTTTTTAAATGCGGGAAAGCTTCTGTTCCATGAATGGCGACTTTCTGTGTTTCCAAACCCTTCCTTTAAGCAACTGCTGAATTTTTCGGTGCTTGATCTACCGGAAAACTAAGTTCCTTTTTCCATGAAAGGTACTCTGGAAATCGTATATATCCCCCTAGAATTGGAAAAAATTATTACTGGAATATTTCAACCATGCAAAAGAAGCATAAAGGCTTTGGTTGCTCTCACCAAACCCTTGACCCTTCTATGCATCACAAGGAGTTCCTATTTTTTAATTTAAGTGATAGAATCTAGTAGGGTTTAGGAAGTAATTAAGGTTCCAACTTCCAAAGGGAGTACTGTTTAAAGGATATCTCAGGTGGAAGTTCCGATTGATTCTCAGCTTATGCACCAAAAGGTCAACTCATTCGATGAGATAGATAAATTATAACAATTCATAAATAGAATTAAGTGCCAGAAAACTTCCACCTGACATTTATAACAACTCATCATCCATCGCCAACGAGTAGATGTATGATATTCGTAAATAATAATAGTGCTATCTATATATCGACTATGAATTAATCCTAATAAGATGAAATATCCCATTCATGGTGGTAAAGAAAAATGTTGGTGCTAGGAAATTTCCATGGAATTTGACAGATTATAAATTACACTAAATATGAATCTTTCATTCCTTATAAATGTGGAAGAAAAGAAATATACAGTCGACCAATCCAATCCGTGGAAATTAACAAATTATGGCTAAAGCTTGTCTAAGTCTCTCTACTTTTCTCGTCGGATTTCTCTTGGTTATGATTATTTCGAACTTTCAGTGAGTAGCTTCTTAAGCTGCTTGTAAAAGCTAATCATCCAAGTTTCTCTCCTTTTCTCGTCTGGTTTCTCATGGTTTAGTTTCTTTCAGACTTGGCGTTTTTGTCTACAATTATTTAAATCCTTTTGGTAGGTCTTTCTTTTAGTTTCTTTCTCTACAATTATTTGGTTGTTTTTGTCGATACGTATTTGAACTCTATATATAATCAATAAAAATAATATTTGAACTTGTTATAAACTAAAAGAGAGATAGAGAGTAGAGAGAAACAAGAAGAGAATTCTCATCGGTTGTGTTTATAATACAATTGTTTAAGGACCTCTATTTATAGGCCATACCATAGAGTGGATGGTTGATGGCATTAAGTATTAGAGATAATGGTATGCAACCATTACTAGCCATTAACATGTACTTAAGGTGGAGGTTACAAGAAGACTAAATGTGGTGAAGGAGATGTAAAGGTGGTGATGTAAGTGTGGTGTAAATCCACCATATATTTATTTCATAACACTCCCCCTTGGATGACACCACACTAGTAGACATTGCCTCGTTAAAACCTCGCTAGAAAAACCCGGTGGGAAAAACATATGCACAGAAAAAGAGTACAAAATGTGATGTGGACAAGCATATGTTGCCTCGTTAAAACCTTGATAAGGAAAACTCATTGGAAAAAAACCTTGACGAAGGAAAAAGAGTACAACGCTATAAGTCCAATAAAATACCTATTGAAAAGACGCTCCCCCTGATGGATATTTCGGAAAATCTTGGCTTACAAATCTTTAAGACGACACATTCCAATCTTGTGAACCAATTTCTTGAATGTTGAAGTTGGTAATGCTTTGGTGAAGAGGTCTGCTAGATTGTTACTTGAACGTACTTGTTTAATATCAATCTCACCATTCTACTGTAGATCATGTGTGGAGAAAAATTTCGGAGAAACATGCTTCGTTCTATCACCTTTAATGAAACCTTCCTTTAGTTGTGCAATGCAAGCAATGTTGTCTTCGTATAATACTGTTGGTATGTCTTTAATTGAACGAAGTCCACAAGATTCTTGAATGTGATGCATTACTGACCTTAACCAAACGTATTCATGACTTGCTTCATGGATTGCTAATTTCTTGGAGATGATTTGTATAAATAGTTGATGTAGTTTCTTCAACAAAGTGCCAAGATATGAATACCTTATCATACGTGAAAAAAATCGTATTTGTGAGAAGGAAATCCAAATTCTTAGGAGATGATTAAATTGATTTGGTTTAATCAAATGTGGGCATCCACTAAACAACCAAAATTGATACAACTCCCCCTCGGATGACCATCATGTTGAATTAAATTGTTTACTAAAACCTTGCCAGTAAAACCCGATGGGAAAAAATTTGGGCGAAGGAAAAAGAGCATAAATATCAACATTTAAAAGAAAATTAAACGTCAATGAGATGTTGCCTCGTTAAAACCTTGTCAGGAAAACCACATGGGATAAAACCTGAAAACGAAGGAAAAAGAGTACAAATTTTGACGTAAATATGGATGCTTACTCAACTATATGAGTTTTACAAAAGAAAAACATCAAAATAATAACTCTAGTCTATTTCAAAGACGAGTTTAAGCTAGCATAATTCTAACTGCACATTGATGAAAATAAAAATGAAATAGAACTTATGCTGCTAAAGGGTGGATTTTAATGTTAAAACTGATAGTATCAACTAATCCGGATTTTTGGTTTCGTACCATATTTCTAAAAACACAAAGGAATGTTGAACCAGATATAATCGAGTCAGGTGGTTGGCTGGATATAATTTGAATCCTACAAGGATTAGAAATTAGAACATATTCTCCGAATGCAATATGAGTCATTCAAAGACTACTACTCCAAATGCATTGTTCAGGGAGAAAAAAAAATATTATTGAATCAACCGTATGGTTTGAGTAAAAATGAAACCCTCAAATCCTTTTTAATATGACTAATTTCTCTTAATAACGCATCACGACTACACCTACCTGTAATTTTAAGAATTCAGGCTTGCACGTTTACGGTGTTAAATCTTGGATCCATAAATCGCGTTATTCAAGAGATTTCAATTTAACATAATTTGAATTTTGTGCATACCAATCACATATGTCGATATTTCTCTGCAGAAGGGTTGACAAACAACCATCATTTCTTATTTCAGTAGCTACTGTGAATAATCGACAATCATATTAACTTACTGTGATCCCACATAATTCTCAAATTAATGTATATATTCAAAATTCAAATAATTAGTGGTACCAAACCGTGGGAATTATAATCTCCCCGTTTTCCAATGAGGAAATATGAACTAAGAGAATGTGGATCGTAATTTGATAGACTCATTTCGAGCACTACTTGTAGTCTCTTGTAGAGCGTTACATATCGGTTAGATGTGACTGGATATTCCTCTTCAAGAGGCAAAAGCTTATACAAAAGCTATAAGACATATTTTCGTGCCTATTTAATAGCAGCCTTTTTCAATTTGATCATAATGGGAGAGAAACTGATATAACATTCAAGTTAATTAAAACCAACTTTTGCTGGTAGTGGTTAGTCTCCCCCTGATTATGGCGGAAATATAATCATCTCATAAAACAAAAAAAAAAAACGAATTTCGTAAAGTATTATCCAATTAATTCAAGGACATATACTAATAATAATTTCTGGATGTTAACAATACCAGCTTGGACAATGGGTACTGACTCCAAGATCCATAAAAATAAAATTGTCCCAAAATTGTAATCCATTAGGCGTACAAATTCAAAATCAACCATGGATTTTATTGGTTACAAAGAAAAAAAAACAGATAAAATATGCAAATAAAATCTCCAAAAATTTTGTAACCTTAAGGTCCAACGAAATAATGATTTAGAAGGAAATTATGGACATATTCTTTATCAAAAAAAAATTATACCAAGATCAATATAGTCTCTAAAAAGACTAACAATATAAGCTGATTAGCCGGGTGCGCACCCTTTGATCTTTTATGTCCAACCATATTTCGTCTACAAGTGAAGTGGTTTCAATATTGGAGATTATTACCACGAGGAAAAATCAAAAGTTGCTAAATATCCCTCAAGAATACAACAATTCCTCATTTTATTGGTATCTGAAATTGTTCATCTACCATAGAAATGATATCTCATACTGGGATCGGTAGAGAAAACCAATTTTATATTGGATTTAAAATGTTTCTGTATAAAATTAAAGAAATCATTATCGTTTCTACATAAAATCCACCTTTTAATTGATTAATAGTTTCTCATAAAAAAATGGAAACCAATGGATGATTATTGAACAAAACCATGTTTAATGGTTAAGGTTTGTTGTAAACCTATGATCCTGCCGTTCTTTTTGAATCAACGAAGAAAATCATACCAGATTGGCTCAAAATGATTTAAAATGCCAATTTTTATTTTTTACATCTCTCATAAATTTAACGGAGAGAAAACCAGTATTGATTGGCCTTTATATCAATTGTAAGATTACAAAGTGAACGAAAAAATAATAATAATACAATACGTATGAAAAAAAATACAATTCTACAATATACTTACCTCAAACCAAGGTGAACTTACCCAAAAAGAAATAGTATACGTACATCGCTAATTTATTTTTTCCATCTTACAAGAATGATGGAGAAAATTATCACCAATTGGTTTATACGATTTATCAATCTCTCGTAGCGACAAAATAAAAAAAAAAAATTCATTTTAGTTATCGCTAAGTCAAAATCCACTTTGTGGTTAGACGAATGGTTTCTTATAGGTGACCAGAAACCAAAATGTCACATGATCTTCCTCCAATGAGCGAAGATACCAAAAAAAAATGGTCGTAGGTTTTTCAACCATGCACGTGATTAGTTACCGGATATATAGGTTTGCGATAACACCAATTTTTTGGTGATTACAATTTTATAGAAACTGTGCACCATCTTTCGATGGATTTTTATTTTTTCTTTCTCTTTATAAAAAATAGAGAAGAAAAGAAACCATGTATCTTTAGAATTAATCAATGGATTTAATTCAATTGCACCCAAAAATTAAAATTTGGTGCGGCGAAGATATGAAATCCATCGCAGAAAACACATCATGAGAACGTATTTATAAACTCATAGACATGGGTTTTGTATTGTCAATAAGACAAAATAATAATATGCCAAATAAGGCTAACCAAATTGATTCAATAATAAATTAAGAATATTACAGAAATACCGTAACGAAATTGGTAAAAAAAAATGGGTTAACAATGAAACTAACAATACCATTGATTGTCTCTGTTTGCTAATGCATCAAATTGTATTAGTCCAGCCAAATAGAGTACATACAAAATGAAACCAAAAGTTAGCATAATATTTAAAATTATACCGTGCAAGCATATTTAGAAATTTAAAAACCAATTACTAATATAAATTATTAGAAAGAAAATTTCCTTTTAACACAAATTCTCCTTTACTGATTTTTTTCTTAGAAGTTCCGAAGGTCGATGTAGAGCGTGCTGATAACGTGTTATAAACTAAAAGAGAGATAGAAAATAGAGAGAAAGAAGAAGAAGAGAATTCTCATTAGTTGTGTGTATAATACAATTGTGTAAGGACCTCTATTTATAGGCCATACCATAGAATGGGTGGTTAATGGCATTAAGTATTAGAGATAATGGCATGCAACCATTACTAGCCATTAACATGTACTTAAGGTGGAGGTTACAAAAAAACTAAATGTGACGAAGGAGATGTAAAGGTGGTGATGTAAGTGTGGTGTAAATGCACCATATATTTATTTCATAACAGAACTCTATATATTACAAGCATCTACTTCTTAATTTCATAAAATCTTGATTATCTGTAAGTAAATGCTAATATCTTTATTACCTACGCACAGATACGTCCATGGAAAATGTGCCGCTGTTGATTTAGGCGACGTTTGTAGTATCAGCACTTACAGCCTCTCCTATTCTCTATGTCAATCATTCTCGGACATAACATATAATTCCATTGAATGTGTACATAATCCGATAACAGGCATGGATATGTGTTATTGTTGCATCATTTGATAAATCACCACCTATGCCGTCCTCAGTTAACAGAACAATTATATGGCATGTCCTCCTGTCAAGTGGTGATCTCTATATATATCGCCGTGCTATTATGATATTTTCATATTAATTCTTGTATCAAGTTTTATTTGTATTGAAAGTAATATACTTTGGTTTTTAATCATCAAAATAAAATAAGATCGCAACTAGGCCCCGTTACATGTGTATGAAGTATTGCCATTTCTTCATGCTCCCATTGACTTTTTTTTGTAAACTTCCAGAACATAATCAATCAAGGCTTTTATATGGGCCTTAATCAGTGCCGAGAATGGTCAATTACTCAACAAGTCCACGATCTCTTTTTCTTTTTTATTTCCAGATCCTAAGGCAGTAATTCTGTCCTTCATGCATCATATAAAACCCATGGCATGTGCAGCCGTGTAGGTTAGGCGGAGCAGAATCATAATTAAGTTTCAGGAAATAAAATTTTCGACTGAAAAGTTAGCTAAAAGGGGTTTTCTGATGAGTTGAGCCGAAGTTCATGTGGCTTAGAGGTGTAAATTGTTCTTCGTTAGCATCAGCACAGCCCATCCCACGTTAGAATTAAAACCTAGCCCATCGCGGCAGGTGGCGTAGCCCAACACTACAACACAACATTACCTTTTAAGAAGGGTCCATTATCTATAGAACCATTTTTTTTGGGGACTGCTCCCTTTTTCGTGGGGACTAGTTTGGGTGGATAGTGGAAGTAAATTTGGATCACCCTTTATCCTAATTTTTTGTTAATACCAAAAAAAACCTTGGTAATCAAATTAGTGTTAGTGTAATGGTTTCTTAGTTTTAGTGTAATAATTAGTTAGTGATTAGTGAGTTAATAATATGATAGGTTTATTAGAATCAGAATTATTGAGAGAAATAAGAAGAAGAAGAAGAAGAAGAAGAAAAGATGAGCAAAAAGAGGGTGAACCCAAAAAATCTTATTTTGAGTTTTGTAAATATGATTTGAATGATTCATGTGATGATAGCTCCTCATCCGAATCAAAACCTCCTACATCTCCTAATGTATTTGTCAATCTTCATAAAGATCCGGATATGAGTTATTTTTTAGATGATGAATGCATGCTTCCCCAAACTCAATGTGACGAGCCAAATGATGGATTTTATCAACCACAACCAGAAGATGAAGTTATGGGTACTCAGGTATGACTCAAATTTAGTTAATGTAGCTTGAATTGGGCAAAAAATTGGCAAAATCAAAAATTTCAGGAAGAAATTTCAGCTAGGTCAAAGTAGTTCGGTTACCTAACTTGCCTTGTGACGTAACCGAAATGTTTTGTATGTACAGTTAGGTTACTTCATTCAGAAGACGCAGGTAACCAAACTCTATTTTAATGGAGGTTCTTTAGAGTTTGGTTATGTATTTCCAGAAAATGTTGCGGAACTATTTGTTACAGAGTATACAGATAATAGTTCGGCTAGATCGTATATAAGCTTAGGTAACTGAACTTATAAGGAGAACTTTAGTCAAGCTTAGTTCGGCAAGGTCGCAAAATATTTCTAGAGAAGAGATAACTGAACCCTATGTTCGACATGATCGATAAAATTGTTATATTGCCGAACTATTATCTGTGTTTCTTGTTTGTGGTTTCCATTGACGTTGTGTTATTTCTTGTAAGTTGCATGTGATCCAATACTAATGGAAAAGAAACCTTCCCTAGTTGATATTTTGTACGATGACACATCCCATCACTACATGAATGATTTGGTATTCAAAAACCCGGTAGAGGCAAAGAGTTGGGCTAGACAACATGCACAAAAAGACATGTGCGTATTAGTTTTGAATGGGAGAGAAAGAAAAACACGGTTTGAAATGGTTTGTGAGAGAAGAGGTGATCCTGATAAAAGCCACAAGAGGAAGGGTTATGTTTATAAAGGAAAGACAAATAGGAAGAACAAAAAATTCTCAAAGAAGATTAAATGCCCCTTCAAGCTAGCATTTAATTACAACAAATATTTGGATGGATGGGTTCTCTACAGGGTTATTGAAGGTCGTCATAACCACCCTTGTCCGAAGCATCTTGAAGGACATTTCATGGCGGCAAAGCTAACTCCTCAAGAGATGGAGAAGGTAGCCAAAATGAGGACAATGGATATTCCACCGCTTCATATGCTCCAAATACTAAAGGAGGATAACAAGGATAACCACTCATCTTTGTCCACCATTTACAATGCAATCGAAATAATTAGAAAGAAGTAATGGAGAGATAGCCAAGTGATGCAACAATTATTTTTTATGGCCAAAGAGAAAGACTACGCGGTTCAAAAGGATGTGTATTCAGAGGTATAGATAACAAAACTTTTCATTGCGCATCCGACGAGTGTTCAATTGGCTCAATGCGTTCATGAAGTTCTAATAATGGATTGCACTTATAAGACGAACAAGTACGAGATGCCACTGTTGAATATTGTTGGGCGTACTTCGACCAAGTCACCATTTACCGTAGCGTTTTTTTTCTTAAGGGATGAGCAAGAACCTAGTTACATTTGGGAACTACCACAAGTTAAGGAAATCTTCCAAGGTGATGATATTCCCGGGGTTATAGTGACCGATAATGAAGTCGCATTGATGAACGCAATAAAGGTAATGTTCCCGTTAGCCCATAATATGCTTTGTACATTCCATATATGGTGTAATTTGATGAATAACTGCAAGCCAATAATTTTTCCACCCAAGAAAAAGGGATATGATGAGATTAAGAAGCTACCGGAAGATGAACGAGCGTATGCAAAAGAGGAGCTTGAAAAACAATACGAACTAAATTACGCTAAATGGGTTGCTTTCAATGGGGAATGGGAGTCATTGTGTTGGTCTCTTACCGAGGAAGAGTATTATCTAAATCGTGTGGAGTTTATCGCCCATTGGGATAGTCCTGATTACCCCGATGTTGTATCATATGTTCTTCGACATTGGTTGGACCCACACAAGGAGAGGTTTGTTAGTGCCTATACAAACCAATATAAACACTTGGGAAATCAAGTGACAAGTTTGGTAGAGTCGACTCACCACCGGTTGAAGAAGATTTTTTTTTGGATGTGTTGATAATTTCGTAATCGTGTGGAAAGCGATGGAAAGTTACTTCAAGCGCGACTTTGATAGAAGCAAAGAGAACTTCCAAAAAAGCCGTATATTTAAAATGACCGGAAACTATGCTAATCACCAATTGTTGAAGGGAATCTACTATAACGTATCTCGGCAATGTATGAAGTTGTTGATCATAAAATCGAGTTGATTGATAAGTGGAAAACCGAGCGGGATGAGGTGTGTTATTGTAACATGAAGAAGTATACGGGACTTCCTTGTCTCCATATGATACTCAACTACGAGAATGGCGTAATCACTTTAACCGATATTGATCCCTTTTGGAAGCATTTAAGTTTCATTCCTCCTCTAATAGATGGTGAAGAAGCCGGAGAAGAGTTCGGTGATTACGAAATGGGAAAAACCGTAATAGAGATGTATCGAGGAATGAGAAAACTCCAAAAACAAATCTTTTGGGAAGACATGAGGAAAATTATATATCCGGAAACTTCGGATAATGTTCATCAACCGCAAAAAGAAAAACGCAAAGGTAAGCCAAGCTCGAAAGAAACAAAAAAACAACTTAGACAATATGCGAAGGTGTTGGCTAAGAAGAAGCGTGACCAAAAAGCAACTACTAGAGATCCTTGTGCACATGAGTGGACCGCGGAAAATTACTTGGAGGACTCTAAGAAACGAGATAGGACTATAGAGGAGAAAAGCGAAACAAGTGAGCGAGATTTGAAGCCTTTGTGTCGTACAATCCAACCAACTCAATTGATACCTAATAAAGACTATTTGGAAGAGTTACCCGCATACATTCAAGAATACGTTATATCCACCTATGACGTCCCCCGGGATGGTAATTATGGTTTTCATGTTGTCGTACAACAACTAGGGCCATTCACTCATGGTGCCAAGCTATATGATGGGTGTGCAACCACTCATGTAAGGCAAATCTTGTTGAGGAAACTAAAGGAGAATTCGTCCTTTTACAAGACAATGTTGAGCGAAGGGGATGCTAGTCTAAACGAGCAATTTTTTAGGTATCAACGCCGTCTTTACGGTGGCAAACCGGTCACAACGAATTATTGGATGAGCATGCCGATATGTGGACCCTTAATCGCCGACGCACTCAATTATGTGGTTCATTTTTTCTCAAAATATGATAGTTTCACATTCACCCCAAAAACAACCGTTTGTGTCGAGCAACTTAAACGAAGGAGATTGGTGATCGTGTTGATTAACAACAACCACTTTATAGGCCTCCGGTTACAACCCGATCGTCTATTGCCTCCGATATACGAAACCTCTTATCGGCATGGATTTAACCCCGATGTAATGTTGGGTTGGTGCATTATGTATGAACATAACATGGAGATGTGGAATGTTTTGAAGAAGTCGGACGAAATCGTACGAGAAGATCCTATTGTTATCTAGTAGGATTAAATTAGACATGTAATGACACTAAGTATGCTCATTAATCATACATTACCTTTTTTTGAAGTGTGGCATTATTTATTGAGTTAATTTTGAGATTCTTTTGAGTTCACAGAGATAAGTTCGGTTACATAGTAAGATTGAATTATAAGTTCGTCTACCAGAGAAATTTTACGAGGTTGCCGAACTAAACAAACCTAAACTAAACATATAAGTAATACACAAACCACTCTAAATAAAACTTAACAGTGCATTTTTGTGATTTCTGAATGAAGACAGTGAGTCTTTCAACTTGTGGACAAAGCAAAATTGAGTCTACAGAGAGAATTTCGGCAAGGTCTCTATATTTTGCGAGCTAACCGAACTGCGTGTTCGGTGACTTCCTAAAATTTCCAAGTAACCGAACTAATCTACTTAACCTGCCATTTTGCGTACAAAGAGTAGTTCGGCATCCTTAGATATTTTGAGGTCACCGAACTAATGGTTCGATGACCTGGTCAAATTTCACAGGTTGACGGATGATAGGCTAGGGAATGTACCTAGAACTATGTTTATCCTAAACCTGCAAGTGTACAGGGTTGTTGTAGCTAGTATGTAAGAAAGGGTCAGTTCCACAGGGACAAGGTGGGATATTTGCTATTTTTATGGTCTTCACTAACTGATCCTAACAGGGCAGTGATGAACATGGACTAAGTTGAGCAATTCAAGGGGATTTTTGCTGTGTTGTTCACAGCACTGATGTGGATTAAGAATGTTCACATGTAAACAAGAGGAAAAGTTTGAAAACAATGGCAGAAAACAATGAATAAAGGTGGAATTTGGGAAGTGCTAGGATGTTGAATCCACCACCAAGCCTAAGTTAAGTTAGCCTAGTTCAAACTCTTGTCCCTAATGGACAAGAGTGTCAAGTTCCATCTTGTCTCTTGGCCAGGGTTTCTTGGAATGGCTAGCCTCTACCCAATGCCATTGACTGACCCCTAGCATTGGCTGTCTTTCTACAGCACAGCCAATCACAGTTCAGCTAGACACCAAGTGGTTAACTAACCTAGGGCAGTCTAGACCTACAAGAGTTCTAACTTAATGACTAACTAACATTGGCCTAAGGGTTTCATCAATACCCTAGTCAGCTGACTTAGCTCATGCTAAACAAGTTAAACAGGATTGGAAGCATACTGGAAAGAAGTAACTAAACTAGCATTAACTTTTAAACTTAGAACAAGACACAAACTATGAACTGAGATTAAACTAATACTAACAGTGGTGTAAACCTAAAACTAACAGTGATGTACTAATTGAAACCAACAGTGATATAAACCTAAAACTAACAGTGATGAATCAAACATGAAATTGAAACTCAAAACAGGACCTAAACTCAAAATTGTAACATCAAAATAAGAAGCATGCATTTCAACAGAATCATTGAGCTTGGCTAACCCAAGTCTCAAACCTAATTGCACTAACAGTTGAAGCAGAAATTAACATTGAAACTTAAACATCACACAACAAAACTTAAACATCAACAGTACATGAAACTTCAAATTGAAATTGAGATTCAAATTAAATTCAGAAATTAAACCCTAACTAAACAGAATTTTGTGGTAACTTGGCTAACTCAAGAACCTGAATTGCACTATCAATTAAACTAAGACATGAATCTTAACAAGGAAATTGAAATCAAACAGGAACTTGAAAATAAAATTCAAAACAGGAAATTAAAATTGCAAAACTAGAATTGTGATTTAAATTGAACTAAAACCAAGAAGGTTGAAGCACCGGCTATCCCAGGCATAACCTCCCAACACCCACACACACATTCTATTTATACCCCAAAATTAGGGTTTATACAATTTCCCCCAAATTCCCAAATCAACAGTTAGGGTTAGGGTTACAACAAAATTCGAGAAATTGATGGGATAATTGCTTACCCATACTGCTATTGCTGCTCCTCTTCCTCTCCATGCTCTAGCTTCCTCTGCAACCCCAGTCTCTCTCTCTCTCTCTCGAGTGCAGCGTCTAATGGGGAAGCTATAAACGAGAAGGGAAGAGGCTAGAGATGATGGATTCTACTGTCGTGGTCGGGTGAAGGTTGTGGTGGTGAAGCTCGAGAAGAAGAATGTGTTGCAGGTCTGTTGGTCGGGGGAAAGAGGAAGTTTTTGGGAAGAAGAGGAGAAGAAGAAGATCGATGAAAATGGGAGAAGGGTGCGTTTGGCTGGAGTTTTGGTGTGGGAGAAGATATTTGGTGCTATAGTGTGAGGCGGCTACATCGAATGCTTATGAGACACGAATCGAAAGCGTTGGATGATCACATCTGGATTGAATCGAACGACACGAAGGGAACAGGCGTAGAGAGACCGTTGGATGTTTGATACATCAAAACTGACGACTTAAGATTGAGGTAGGTACTATGATGTTAGACAGAAACTTCATAGTTTGATGAACGATGATGAACCGACCGTTGGATGTTCCGATGGATCCAATCTGACGGCTTTCATAAAAATGGGTATGGATAATGGAAATGGATTTGGATAAGGGTTTTGGGCCTTGGGAATGCCAAGCCCATATCTTATTTAAGAACAATTCTTCCTCTTCAAGCCCACTTCTAATTGATCCGGCTCTTGCAAACATCATTCTTCGCTTCCTTCTTGCGGGAGTTTTTGCCATTTCTTTGCTCTTTTCGTTCTGCAACTCATCCGAGATTTATTTAGAACATAAAAATACAAAATTAAGTAAAATAAAATATTTATCCTTGAGGAGGGTGAAATACAGAATTCATTACAAAAGGGGAATTTATGGTATGCAAAAAGGGATAAGTGTCAATAAAATAATAAGGAATAATGCAATATTTGGCACCTATCAACGAACTAAGTGTTTGGTTACCTGGTCAAATGTTTCAGGTCGCCGAACTTAGTTTCGGTTGCCTGGTAACCTATTGCAGGTTGCCGAACTATATGTTCGGTTTTCAACTTTAAATTTCTGTCTAGCCGAACTCTACCCTGTAGCCTTTTCATTCAAGATGTTGCACGCTACTTATGAATCAAATATAAAATTGAAACACAAACCCAATTTAAACAAATATAAAAGTGTTAGACATACCAAAATCCTAACTAATTGTTCAAAACACACAGAATCCATAACTAAGATGTTTTTTTAAACTACAACCAAATGAAAATAAAAGAAAAGAAGGGATTCAAACACGACCTGTGTGACGAAGTCATTTATTTCCTTGTTGTCGACCCCTATTCAATTGCTTAGACCGACTCTCCTCGCAGCATTCTTTGGGAACAATTTCTAGCTCTTCATCTTCTTACTCTCCCTCCTCTCCCTCCTCTCCCTTATCTTCATCCCCTTCTTCCTCTTCCTCTTGACCTTCTTCTTCTGACTGCTCTTCTTCTACATCTTCAACTTGTTCTCGTTGTTCTTCAACCTCTTCATTTCTAGTGGCTTCATTTCCTTGCTCTTCTTCATCATCAAGATGGGGATTAGATCTCTTTTCTTTCTTCCTAATGAATGAAAACCACAATATTAGCTAAACATAATATTTTCTTATCAAATAAATCAATAACATGAGACTAAATCAAACACAAGTTGTAAACAGATTAAAGTTCGGCAATTTTACATGAGTTGTGAAATAACCGAACTAAAAGTTCGGTTATCTAGCATGAGTTGCAAAGTAAATGAACTACATATTTGGTAATAACAGACCAAAGTTCGGTTACTTATATAATTTATCGACTAGACCGAACTCAAATTTCCCATACTAAAGAATAAGTTTGGTTAGGAATATCCAGGATTTTGTTTAGTTCGGTTACCTAAAAATGGATAAAGTTTGCGACATTGGCGAACTATTCTTCATATTGAAAGTTCGGTTACAAATAAAACTAGGGTTTTACAAATAACAGCGTTGCAAATTCGCTGAATCATATAATTTCTTCAATAAAAACACCTTTTGAGCCATGATTTATTATTTTAAGTGTGTTTTGATCCTAATGAGCTAAACCCTAACTCTGGGACGATTGAGGAAGCTGAAAATCATACATGGGTAATTTTAATTAATTCTTTCTATGACTTTTGCGCTCATTAAAATTGAATTACGATTTTGATTAATTAGTCGTTATTTGATTTGATGGGTCATGCTTTCTTAAAAGAATCTACCTTGGCAAAAATAAGAGTCCATGTTTTTATTTATTGAGCTATAATTGTTAAAAGAATTAATATTTGAACCTTATGTTATGAGTTCCGTGGAATCCTAACTCTCAGTAATCTCTCTATACTGTGACAAAACTTGTGAATATATTTTCTTTGTTTTTAGTGTTTTCTGTTTTTGAATCTGAAATCGAGTCTTTACAAGTCCGAGCAACGAACTTTATTTACCGCATAAAAAACTACATCATACCTCCTTATGTAATCCCTCTAATCCCTTAATCTACCTGGATGTTCATAGGTACAACTCTCTAATACCTAAATCTACCTGGTCGAGCAATTCAAATCTTCAGTCTATAAATATCAAAAAAACTAACAACTTCATTATCCCGTCTTGGGTATTCACAAAGGTTAACCGATTGTTTGATTTCGGTATTAATCTCATCATCAATATTTCTACAATGCCAAACCATACTTGGAAAATTTTAATTTCAAAGGTTTTCACTTCAGGCCCCATCCTCAAACCCATTCTCATTCCCCAATAAAGAAACCTATATATAAGGACTTCGCAGTTCAAAACATTGTATGTGTTGATGGTGAAAATAACATCTCTGTGCATGAGAAACTTCAACCTGTACTACCTTTAATGGGTTTGGAAGACTCATTATTCGTGAATGTTGATGATAGTCAATGTTGCGGCTGTGCAGATATTGTCACCCATGAATATCCACCTGGTTTCGAACCTTCAACAGACGTCAGCTCAGATGATACAAGTCTAAATATATGTTCTGACAATAATTCGCAGCAAGTTATACCACTTAAGCTGCGAAATGAATTGAAAATACTTGGTCTCTCTGTTGAGGTCATCACCTCCCCTTCTTCAAGAACAAGAAGATCTGCCACATATAGGGGTAAATACTGTTCTCAATGAATTTGAACATTCTAACTTGGAATGTTAGAGGTCTCAAGTCTAGCAATAGAAGAACAATAGTACATCAAATAATTCAAATGATCATGGCTGCTATTATAATTCTTCAAGAAACAAAGATGATACATTTTTCATCTTGGGATATTAAGCAGATTTGTTGGTATAAGAACATTGGATGGACTTTACAACAATTTCTGCGTAGCTCTTGTGGTATGTTGATTCTCTGGGATAGAGATTTTGTGGAGGTTAGTGTCTCACTAGTTGGTGATTATACTCTCTCGATTCTTTGCACAAATAAGATTGACAACTTTCAGTGGGTTCTAACAAATGTTTATGGACCAAATAATACATTCGATAGAACTTATTTTTGGATTGAGATTTACAATGTTTGTAGATATTGGACTAATATTCCTTGGTGTATTAGTGGTGACTTCAACACAATTACCAAATGTGGTGAGAATAATAATTGTAAGATAATTACAAGGATTATGACAAAATTCAACAAATTCATATTGGAACATGATCTTATTGACTTACCCCTAAAAGGGGAAAAATACACCTCGTCAAATGGTCAATCAAACCCAATAATGTGCAGATTAGATAGGTTTCTCATCTCCCCATCTTTTGAACAACACAACCTATTTGTTACCCAATTAGCCAAATCCAGACCAACCTCTGATCACATCCCACTCCTTTTAGATATTTCTGACCCATCCCGGGGACCTAGTCCTTTCAGGTTTCAAGTTATGTGGTTCTTGGAGAATGGATTTTTACAATTACTAGAAGATTGGTGGCTTTCTTTTCCTTTTTCTTTTGAAGGCACCCCAAGCACTGTGCTTTGGCATAAGTTACAAACACTAAAAGAGAAGCTAAAGGTCTGGAACAAAGATATTTTTGATCACACCAATACAAATATGAATGCAATTCTCTCGGACATACAAGTAATTCAGGGATTTGCGGAAAATAATATTCTTATTGAAGAGGAGCGGAATGTGCAACTTCAAAACAAGTTTGAGTTTGAAAAGATTTCAAAGATGGAGGAGACTTCATGGAGGATCAAATAAATCACCAAATGGCAGCAAGAAGGAGATCGAAATACCTCATTCTTCATCAGTAATGCATCGGCTAGAAGAAGATACAACATAATCCGACAACTTTACATATATAATGAGTTAGTTTCTGATAGAGGTAGGCTACAAGATCATATTTTGGAGTACTAAAAAAGTCTTTTTACTTAAGAAGAAGTAATAAGACCTGTCCTAGAGGGAATTAAGTTCGATACTATTACCTCTAAAGAGTCCTCTATCTTAGAATCTGATTTCACTGAAGAAGAATTTTTTCATGATATCAAAGATTTAGCTAGTGATAAAGCCCCAGGCCCAGATGGCTTCCCAATTTTGTTCTTTTAAAAGTGTTGGAATTTCATCTAAGAAGATATTGTGAATGAATTTTACACTACAAGTACTATCAACTCTAAACATAACTCTACTTTCATTACTATTGTACCAAAGAAGGATCATATTGAAACTATAAAAGATTGTAAACCTATTTGCCTTCTTACTAGCGTGTACAAGATCATAGCAAAAGTTCTAGCTATAAAGATGAAATGAAACTTGTTACGGGTAAACTTATTTCTCCAGTGCAATGTGTATATATTGAAGGTAGGCAAATAATTGATGGTACTTTAATTGCTAATAATTGGTAGATTCTAGACTTAGGTTTGGAAATGCTGGTATCATCTGCAAAATTGATCTCGAGAAGGCGTTTGACAGAATCAACTGGAGATATCTCGAATTTGTGCTTCATCAAATGGGTTTTGATAGGAAATGGTGTAATTGGTTAGGGTTATGTTATTCTACTTCTTCCTTCTTGTTTCTTATGAATGGTTCTTCTTTTGGATATTTGACAAGTACAAGAGGTGTCAGGCAAGGTTGTCCGGTTTCTCCACTTTTATATATTCAATACTGCAATGGAGGGTTTTTCTAGATTCATGGACAAAGTAGCTAATCAAGGCTTATTCAGTGGCTTCTCTGTTTCACCCAAAAGTACCATAGTCAATCACCTTCATTATGCATATGACACTATTTTCTTTGTCGATAACAAAAAGGATGAGTTACACAAATTGTTTATGCACCACATTGCTTTGAGTTTATATCCGGCCTAAAGTTAAATACTTTTAAAACTCGCCTCATTGCTGTTGGAGACGTTCCTCACCTAGATACTTGGGCAGCAGAATTCAGTTGTTCAACTGATTGTTTACCATTTATGTATTTGGGGATGCCACTTGGTGCAAAGTCTGGTTCAAAAACAATATGAAATCCAATTATAGAGAAGTTTGATGCTAGATTATCTGTCTGGAGGAGAATATCTTTATCTTAAGGAGGTAAACTTGCTCTTCTAAAATGTATCTTATCTTTTCTACCCACTTATTATTTTTCATTGTTCAAGGCACCTATTTCAGTTATTAAGACTTTGGAAAAGAAGATGTGTAATTTTCTGTGGGAATATAAGGAGGGTGCAAAGATCTCACACTTGGTAAACTGGAATCTTGTTCAAGCAACAAAAGAAAATAGTGGTCTTGGTGTTTGTAATCTCAGGCTAATGAATTTAGCTTTATTGGAGATTCGGTGTCGAAAATAATAAACTCTAGTATAAGATTGTAGCAGACAAGTATGGTTCTCATTTTTCCAATTGGATTCCTGAAAATATAAATTAAACGAATGGTGTATCATATTGGCGTGTAATTGCTCAAACTGCAATCTTAGTAAGTGAAAACTCAACACTATTTGTTCATTCAGGAAATGACATTTCTTTTTGAAATGATATTTGGTGTGGTCAACTTCCTCTAGCATTTGTATCACCTACTATTTATAAGTTATGGAGACAAAGGAATGCTACGTTAGCAGACATGGTGTCATTGGAAGTAAATTGTATGTTTGACTTCAAGCGAGTTCTTACAAACCTAGAGGTAGAAGAATATGATGTCCTCATTAGTATTATCAGTGATAATCCTTCAGTTCAAGATGCACCGCCAGATACAAGAAGGTGGAAGCTTAACACTTACGCTAAGTTGGTTGCTAATTCAGGGGTGACTAATTTTCCTTTTCAATTTATCTTGAAATCAGGAAAGCCTCCAAAGATAAACATTTTAATGTGTTGCCTTTTACATGGGAAGCTAAATACCATTGATGTGCTGCAGCGTAAAGGTATGAATCTGTATAAATCATGTATTTTGTGTGGAGTTGGTGTTGAGACGCAAGACCATCTTTTTCTTCACTGCAGAATCACATACAAGACTTGGTCTCGCCTCTTACCTAACACATGATGGACTTTGGTTTTTCCTAGCTCGATGATAAATTTGGCAAAGATGTGGCATCACAATAACGTTTCAAGTTCAGGAAATTACATTTAGGGCTTAATTCATGCGACGATCATCAATACCATATGGAGGGAAATGAATTGCAGACGTTTTGAAGAGAAGTATCTATATAAGACTGATGATGACCTGATTCAAGAAGCTAAATCTTCTGTATTGTCTTGGGCCGCAGCAGCAGGTCACCGTGTTCATTTGAACTTTTCCAATTCTGTGCTCTCTACATGGGACTCTATCTTTATGTAATCTTCTGTTTTGTTTTCTTTCTTTCATCTACTGCTGGCAGATTCGTTGAACATTCTTAATCCTTTAATAAATCTTCTCTCTTAATAAAAGAAAAAGAACCTTTTAACCTACTAGAAATCGAAAAGCTATTTCTGGTGTGCAATCCAAACAGGCTTAGATTATGTTATTGTGTTCCAGCCTATCAGATTTATATTTCTGCCATTATTCCCTAATTATTTTTACTAAAACCTCAATCGTATGGGAAAACCTTAAATTCTTTTCACAAAACCATTTATGTGGTGAATACCATTACACCAAAAAAAACTAGGCTAGGCATCCACAAATAAGGATAAGATTAGTCCAAAACATTCCCTTCATAAATATACCAAGTCCCAACTTGATCAAGAATTATTGGTGCAATAATCCGATCGAATCTGACATATCATTTTAGCATCGACCCCACCCTTTTGGTATCCCATCAGAAGACAAATCAACTAACAATCTTACTTAAACAATAAAACAACAAGACTTCATCCAATCTAACAGCAGCAACAACAACACTATTCCTTCATCTTCCTTCAAGACTGATCCAAAAACTCCACCCCCAGAAATTAATTCCTGATCAGTCGAGGAAGAAATTCAAAATATCAATGGCGAGTGGGGTTGCAGTAATTGAGAGGGAAACAATATGGAAAGCTCATTCAACATTAGCAATAGTACAGATTTTATACGGAGGTTATCATATCATATCAAGTGTTGCTCTAAATGATGGTATCAATGAGATTGTATTCTGTGTTTATCGTGATCTTATTGCTCTTTCATTACTTGCACCTGTTGCTTACTTTCGTGACAAAAGGAATCGTCTTCCTATCAATTTTAGTCTTCTCGTATCTTTCTTCTTCCTTGGATTAACTGGGTATGTAAATCAAATCAAAACCCCTTTTCTTCAAATTTGTCAAATTTCATGAATTGATTATGATTTGAGCAAAACCCATTATTCAATTTTGTCAAATTTTGTTAAAATTCATTCAATTTCATGACCAGGGTATTTGGGAATCAGCTGTTGTTCTTAATGGGGCTTGGATATACAAATCCAACATATGCTGCTGCTGTTCAACCTGCAATCCCTGTGTTTACTTTTGTTTTAGCAGCTTTCATGGGGTAATCTCAAATTTCATCCTCCATTTGTTCATTTCAACTTTTTTTTTCTCTTTTCCTTGCATTTGGGTGATTGGGGAGATTGAATTTTTGCAGCACAGAAAAAGTTAATTTGAGGAAAACTGAAGGTCAACTCAAGGTTGGGGGCACAATAGTATGTGTTTCAGGAGCTATACTAATGGTTTTGTTTAAGGGCCCATCTATATTTGGAGAGGATGTAGCTGAATTGTTGCACGGAGCAGCGGAGAATGATTTAATTGCCGGGGCACAACCAGAACCTGCTGGATGGTTGATTTCGGGTTTGTTGGGTATTGGTCTTACCAAGTTTCACATTGGGATGCTCTGCTTGATTGGGAACTGCTTTTGTATGGCCGTTTATCTATCCTTCCAGGTATTTAGATGTTTCACAATGGGATGTTCTGTTTGATTGGGAAGTTGATAGCCTAGATGAACTAGAGTTATAAACGAAGAAAGTTATAAGATTTTTCCTGCACCAGCTAGTGACCATTTAGATGATTACGACAAATTTGTAGCAGCTTTCTGTTGATTTTAATTCAGCTGTTTAGAATACACTTCCTGGAAAAGTAAATGCACCACACTCGTATTTTAGACAATGAACTGAATTACATCTTTCTAAGTACTTCACAAATGATTTTGGCGTGAACTTAGTTAGTTCATGTATACACTATCGGTCACACCTTTATGTGGATTAATATCAACCTTGCAATGTGTTTCTTCAAGAGGATTGTGCCGGTACCTCTATCCATCTGATGAAAGTTATTGGGTTAGCTTGGCTAGTTGATAACATACCAAGTAAATCTATGCTTAAGATTTTCAGAGTTACTATTCTGTACTTCTAGCATGAGCACAGAAATAAATTTAAATTGTATATATTGATTTGTGTATGGCATACATATTCCAGGCTCCGCTGCTGCTGAAGTATCCGGCCAGTCTTTCAGTGACTGCATACTCATACTTTTTTGGTGCAATGTTTATGGTTATTGCTGGAATATCTGCCACCGATGGAAATACTGTCTGGACTTTGACACCATCTGAGTTAGCTGCAGTTTTCTATGCTGTAAGTACTTCTAATTAGGATCTACTATTTTAGTTACATCATGTACTGAAATTATGTCTAAGTTCAGTGTACCATTTTATCCCTAGTTATGACCTTAAGAAGCATGATTAAGTGCCTTAAAATGCACAGTGTGCTTTAACTGCCATTATTCCCAAGTTGATGACTATGGCTACAGCGAGCTTCTGTAAGCTTGTAGAAACCATGTGATTTCGACTATTTAATCTGAAGCTAGTTCTTGCAGGGTGTTGTTGGACTAAAATTTGATCTCTAATGCACGCTCAATTAAAAATGAACTGAAAGACACATGTTTTTTTTGTTGTTGTTGTTTTTCTTTTTTCTACTAGGGAATTGTTGCATCTGCTATTAATTATGGAGCCACGACATGGTCCAATAAGATTTTGGGACCAGCACTGGTGGCTCTTTATATGCCACTTCAACCTTTTGCATCTGCTTTTTTGTCAAAGATTTTCCTCGGAGACTCCATTTATCTTGGAAGGTCCTACTCAAGTTCTCATGTTTATTTGAAATACAACGTATATAGGCTTAGGCCATGAGAACCTAGAGGTGAAGCTAACTTGTCCGATTTCCATGTGCAGCATCATAGGTGGATCTCTCATCATTGCAGGGCTTTATACAGTAACTTGGGCATCTTACAGAGAGAGACAAGAAGCGATTGCGATGATCAGTCATATGGATCGGGACGTGGAACCTCTCCTCCACGGAGATTTACCACTGAACAAGGGTTCATAACTGTAAAGACATGTTTTCGGGGCCCTCTTCCACGTCACCAAAAGCCTTGGACTGAGAAACAAGAAGCACCGGTAGATTGTTCTAGTTGTTTGCTTTCATGTGTCACATTTTGCACGTCTGACGGCTATTGTAATATTGGCTTTTGATCTAAACCAGAAGCTGTACCAGTTTGTCTTTGATTCTTCTTCTCGTCGTGTGTCAGCTGAACACCGAGCGGAAAATAAAATTGCTTAATGCCAACAAAAGCGTACTCAGCAGCTCTAGGTTGTTGAAGTAGGGGCTTTCTGAGTGAAGAAGGTTACAGAAGCCTTAGGTATCGTCCACCCTCATTCTTCTGATTGTATCTATTTGTTCATATAATCACAGAAGACGAGATGCTAGTAATTTGAAATTCATTACAGGACAATGGCTTCCAATGTGTTTTGCGGATCGTTCTTGTAGCGTCATACAAGTTGTAAACAACATATAAAATTTCGTATATAATCAATGTGTATAACGTATTCGTGTACCTAAATATGCTTCTCAGAATGAGCCTATCTGACCAATTTAATGCTCAATCTAGCCATGAAATGAGTTTCAACTAAGGTGTTCAAATCCATTAAACCTCGCAAGACAAGCTGCAGATAGCTATGAAAGCTTGTTGTCAACTGGTATATGAAACCTAGTCTTGCAAGCTGGACACCACACCCGTGTTCAACTGTGATTGCTAAAATTCTTGCATGAACCATTTGAGAATGAATACATAATGGGAAATTAGATGAAATAAGAGATTTAATTTTATTTTTGCTAGGAAGATGAATCAAGAGTATAGATTACGAACACCTCTTACTTTTATCGGTAGGAAAAATCGTAGTATAGTTTATGAATGTAGATATTTTTCTTGCACACTTGAAGACATCTTTTGAATGAAGCACCATCCATCTCCCAAACCTTCAGAAAGGAGTCAGTACAAAGACAAAAACCATTCCTTGTGCAACAACTACCGGCTGAAATATCATCCATCTCCCAACCAGTACAGAAAGGAGTCGGCACCATGACAAGAACTATTCCTTGTGCGCAACTACAATTGTGAAACAACAACAACAACTGAAGCACTTTAAGTCTTTGAAATTGATGGCACATATAAGATACTACTTCTCTTTGTTGTAAGACCATCCACCCTTTCCTTATATGATGATGTGCATCTGACTATCTGTAAGTTTAAAATTTATTGATGCAAGAAAACCAATATAAATGATAGTGAAGAAAACTGGAATCCAAGTAAAAAACAACCAAAATAAATATAGGATGTTAATTACAAGAAAATAAATAAGCTAAATTTACGTATTCTTAGAGGAAATGTTATCATGGTGTTTATGATCATTATCATGCTTAGAGGAAATATTTATGATCATTGACCAGGTTATATGCAGAAGTTCGCGCGCGAGTTTAAATTTCACTCTAAAAGCTGAATCATAAACCATACAACCCTTCAGAAAATACAAAAACTACCCTCTCACACATTTTTTCAGGGTAGGGCACCAAAGTGGACCCCTACTAATTCTATGGGAATCAGAGCCTACCCCCGTGGAAGAGTGTTGTTTTAATTAGAGCTACACAAGACCCGGTCCGGAACCGGTACACTGTACAAGAATTGAAAAAATCGGGCTGGAATTGGCCCGTAATCAATATACGGGGCACAAGGAATGAGAATGAAAGTGAGAACCGATAGAGCATTAGGTACAGGGAACGATTCTATCCTATTCCCAACCAGTACTGGACTAGAAGTACCGGTTAATAAAAACCGTCGATAGAGGATTTATAATTTAATTTTAGCCATCTATGCTAGGTCTTATCTATAGACTATCTCTATCTCACATTTGCTACATAATTTCACTTTTTTTTTTTGCTTCTCTAAGTCTCGAATCTCAACTCTCAACTGAAGGAAAAAAAAAAAAACTGCCGCACAACTACCGTTTTCATCGTTCACTTCTTCTTTACCAACCAACTGAAGAAAAATAGTCAAGCTGATATTATAAGATCAATCTCTGATTTTTTGGTTTATTTGAGATCGATTTAGAGTTTTATTGGTTAGAGATTCAATATCGATATATGTTCAGTTAAAGGAAATCGATTAGAAATTTTGATAATGATTATTTGTTTCTTTTTCTTCAGTGATTTCAGAAAGTAATTGATATAGTTGTATCCCTAATCCTCTTAGGAACTTGGTAAATCTCAAACCAAGTTGAGGGAACAATATATATTAGGAAGGAAACCTTATTTGCGCATAATTCCTAGTTAGGAAGAGTTTTGATTTTGGAAACACTCGTAGTTTAGAAATAAATTCCTAATAGAAGACCTTGTCAGCTGAGTATGATGAAAGTCTATAAATAGGGAGGTTTGGTTGTTAACTAGACACAGAGACTTAGAGAAAGCTTGTAGACAAATACATGTGTTATTGTCAAAGGAAAGTTTAGCAAACTGTTTAGGACTACTATTGGAGAGATTGTGAGCGTAACAAAGAGAAAATTGTAAATCGTTTTCTTGTCACTTATCCACTTTTATGTGAAAGTACAGTATGGCTCTGTAAGTTTTTCTTATGTTGAGTGTTTTCGATTAAATTAACCTATAAGGTTTTCTTATGGTTCATTTATTCGAGTTTTCTGGATACAGATCTATGTGATTTGTTAATGTCCAAAGAAATCCTTCGTTTCTTGTAAAAGTAAGATCGCTCATGTTGTTCTCTTGGGAATGACATCAAATGGGGGAGAGTTCTTAAACGAACTTGCGCTTAATTGCCATATCTTTGTGGGGAGTGCGGCTGTGGAATATTGTAGGAGTTATCTTGTATCTTTATAAACTCCTTGATAAATACACACTAAGTTCCGACTATGTGAAACTTTTGAAGCAAAGTTGATATGTTCTCTTTTAGTCATAATTTATCTCTATGAGAATTTCATTATGACCCCGTAGTTATCGTACCTTTGCCAATTTATATTAACAAAAAGGAGGAATATTATTTGGTAGTTCACACTACATACATATGATTTACGGATCATTATGTAAAGAGAAGTGGTTTTCATTGTAAGATGAAAGTATTGACTAAGTGGGAGAGATACATATCACCATAGTATTATTTCAAAGTTGTGGTACAATTGGACTTTGATTCTATATAATAATACTATGACACCTTATAACAATGATTGATAATATTTGTTTTCTTATTGTTATGGATACGAACTACAACAACAATGATGTTGAGTTGAACACGTTCAAAATCGCTGGAGTACTTAGAGTAACTAAAATTCAAGGAAAGTTGAAGAAGCCAAGGAAATCAAGCATGATGGATGAGAAGCTACAAAGTTTATTTATTTTTTAATCTATATGTATTGATAACGTTGTCTCTAAAATTGACATTGTTAGAGCACTACTCGGTCGACCTCGCTAGTGTTGCTATCTCAAGCTTGTTTGTCAAGCTTACATGATCAAAACTTTATATTTGATTTCTAGTCTACTTATAGCTATGTCTCGGATTAGGATAGAATGCGTAGTTGATCTTTATACTTCACGGCGTTCTCCAATTGAAGAAGAAGATCTACTGAGGAGCTTGGAGGAACTTCATCAACAAAAGGTATGTGGAGATTAAAACTTATCTATCACTCAGAAGTCTATTATATTCAATTTTCAAATGAGACTAAGTCGTATAAGTATATAGACTTTTACATTATACACATTTGATATTGAGATCCGAGTTTATCTCGCTTCTCTATTTCCAGAAATACGTGTTGGAAGCATTTTCATTTAGCTATGTTCATCGTATTCTTGAAGCGTTAGTGGGGCCCACTTCCAAAGTTTTATTTTACAGATCACTGAAGAAAACACCGAGCGGGTTAGAGTTAGTGGGGCCCATGGGTTAAACAAATTGGCGATTGAAACAAAGAATGTGGATCGGTAAAAAGAACACCGGTCATAATTATCTTCACCTATCGACGTATTGTTCTCCAACCGGTGTACAGTTTGAAACGATTCCCCTATTTCCTTATTCCCCAATCAAATTCCCTTATATTTGGGGTAGGGAAATTGGGTTTCAAGGAATTCCCAACCCGATTGGACATGGAAATTCCCCTATTTAAGGGTATAAATCCCTGGTTGGAGATGGTCTAAGGAAGATTCCATTATTTATCGAGCAAAAGAATTCTCATTTCGAGAGAAGTTTCTAAGTATTATCTCAGTGTGAGTTTCTAACAAATTTAAGTTAACACTTTCTCTTCCCAAATTACCCTTCTCCAAATCTAACAAATCTTATTAGTTATCTAAAATAATAACTAACTTAAATTAACATCAACACAAAGGACTATTAAAGGGAAGAAAAAGAATCTCACATTGTCACGGCTCCAGATCCTCTTTGCAATTAGAGCAACCAAATCAACAAATATTTGCTAACTGTGGGTCAGTTATTCTAGGAAACACAATTAATAGAGAATGGAAAAATTCATCATTCTGTCCATCCTTACTTTTTCTTAAACCTCCATCACAACCCATTCTCATGTAATAACATTGAAGACTAATCAATTATTTTTAGAGATATTTTATAAAAGATATTTTTGTAAAAGAATCGTGTATATATATGGGTTAATTAGGTCTGGGTCGTAAAACATGCCAGTGATGCTTTAGTCGTAGACTAACAAAGACCGTTACAAATCCGTTAGATGACTTTACCCATTTTACCAAAAGTCCAGACCATTAATTGACTTGGGTAGACTGCTCAATGTCGTCGTTAATACTTGTTAGTCTCTGGTCCTCTTCCTTTTTCTTCCATTACAGGTATTGAAATAATGTTGTTTCTTCTCCTCTTCAATCTTAATAGTAGTACTCATCAATCCTGCTAGTGCAGATCTATTCCTACTAATTTCAAAAAGAGAACCGTTAAAACCCTTAATCAAAAACCCAATCAATTTAGATCGTCTGAATGAGATAGTTTTTTGGGGAAAATTAGGTTTAAGTCAACCCATATAAAATTTGCATGATAATACACACAAAGCTGAAACAAATCTTTCTTCTAATCATCAATATAAACTTGAGAGATTATACCTGCCACTTGATTTTCTCTTCCTCTTTTTTCTCCTTGGATTCTATGAATTCTGTGAAACTTTTCTTCTTTATATATTCTGATTGCTTTTTTTTTTTCATCCATTTAATTCCAATGAAACCCTTTCTTGTTGAAATCATCTACTTGTTACTATGGCGTTGGAATACATCTGTGTTACCGGTGCCTCAGGGTTCATGATGAAATTGGTTTATGTTGCTGCGGAAATAATTGGGTATGGCTGCATATAAATATCTGGATCGGTAAAAAACCGGTTCAATATTTTAGTGGGGTTAGAATAAAATATCAAATTTATCTTTCATAAGGATAATTGTGTAAAAAATACAGCCGGTCAAACTAGTCTTTGGTTAGTCAACGATACTAATGCATCAACTGCATGTTTTAGAACCCAGATCCTAATTAGCCCCTAAACATACGATCCTTTTACAAAATATCTCTTTTTTTAATCGGTCCGCGAGTTATAACCCAAAGATATCACCATTCTTCCACAAAAAACCCATCAAAACAAAAGTAACACAAAAACCCATCAAAACAAAATTAACACAAAAATCCCAAATTAAATATTGGTTTCATCAAATTTTACGATGAAACCAACATTTAAATTTGGGGTTTTTGTATCAAATTTTAAAAATTGGGGGGTGTTTGTATCAATTTTGTTTACGATGAAGTTTTAATGGATCTCAACTTTTGAGTGGGGTTTTTATACCACAAATTTGGTCACCTTGGATTTTTATGATTAGTTTTGTTTTTTAATTGACTTTTGATAGAACCTAAACTCTTTCTTCCTCTTATTTCCGGTTCTTCATGGTTGAGGGAAAATCTTGATCAAAAGCTATAATTAACAACTTAGATCGATTTTCTAAGAGTTAACAACCACTTAACTGCAAGTTTGTTAAGCTTATTGAGCTTTTAGCATACAGGTTTCACCACATCCACTGTACATTATGTGTTGTTGATATCACTGCAAGTGCAAGGTCTTACAGACTTGGACCATAGGTTTTCTCCATCAATATAATACAGCCCGGTAGCCCGCATCTTTGCAAGTAGAAACAGATTACCAAGGTCTAATATAATTTCCCCACATTACGAAAATAATTAAGATTTTCCTTTTTCACTGGTCTTGGTGTTTAAATCAACCATTAATTTACGAGACAAGATACCACAAACAACTCATAAAATTTACTAGATTTTAAGACGAGAATTAATCATAAAAATCCAAGGTGACCATACTTGTGGTACAAAAACTCCATTCAAATATTGGAATCCATTAAAACTCCATCTTAAATAAAATTGACGTAAAACCCCAAATTTTAAAAATTGATACAAAAACCTCAAATTTTCATCATATTTTACGACGAAACCAATTTTGGTTTCATCAAATTCTATGGGTTATGTAATTAAAATTGGTTTCATCAAAATTTTTGGAATTTTTGTGTTACTTTTATTTTGATGTGGTTTTTGTGTTACTTTTGTTTTGACGAGTTTTGTGTGGATGGACAGTGACAAATTAAGGATTATAACTCCTCGGCCGTTTTAAGAAATGATATTTTTGGAGGAGAAAATGAGAAATTAAATTCGTTAGAAACTGTCCACAAAAGAAAGGAAAACTGTCAAAAATTTTCTCACCCTTTGGTATCCCATCAGAAGACAAAACCTTACTTAAAAATTAAAACAACAAGACACAATACTATTCCTTCATCTTCCTTCAAGACTGATCCAAAAACTCCACCCCCAGAAAGAAACTCCTGATCAGTCGAGGAAGAAATTAAAAACTCGGTACCAATGGCGACTGGAGTTGCAGTAATAGAGAGGGAAACAATATGGAAAGCTCATTCAACAATGGCAATAGTACAGATTTTATATGGTGGTTATCATATCATATCCAGTGTTGCTCTCCATGATGGTATCAATCAGATTGTATTCTGTGTCTAGCGTGATCTTATTGCTCTTTCATTACTTGCACCTGTTGCTTACTTTCGTGACAGAAGGATTCGTCTTCCTTTCAATTTCAGTATCCTCGTATCTTTCTTCTTCCTTGGATTAACTGGGTAGGTAATCAAATCAAAACCCCCTTTCTTCAAATTTGTCAAATTTCAAGAATTGATTATGATTTGAGAAAAACCCATTATTCAATTTTGTCAAAATTTTGTTAATTTTCAATCCAACTTATTTGGGAATTGACCAGGGTATTTGGGAATCAGCTGTTGTTTCTAATGGGGCTTGGCTATACAAATCCAACATATGCTGCTGCTGTTCAACCTGCAATCCCTGTGTTTACCTTTGTTTTTGCAGCTTTTATGGGGTGAACTCTAATTTTTCATCCTCCTTTTGTCCATTTCAACTTTGTTATATTTTCCTTGCATTTTGGGTGATTAGGGAGATTAAATTTTTGCAGTACTGAAAAAGTGAATTTGCTGAAAACTGAAGGTCAATTGAAGGTAGGGGGGACAGTAGTATGTGTATCTGGAGCTATACTAATGGTCCTGTTCAAGGGTCCAGCTATATCCGGTGATGATGTTACTGAATTGTTGCACGGTGCTGCAGCGGATGATTTAATTGCTGGGGCACAACCAGAAACTGCTGGATGGTTCATTTCTGGTTTGCTGGGTATTGGTCTTACCAAGTTTCACATTGGAATGCTCTGCTTGATTGGGAACTGCTTTTGCATGGCTACTTATCTATCCTTCCAGGTATTTATCATTTTATAGTAGTGACCATGGTAATGATGGACTTGTGAAAGGTGAATAATTTTAATTGTAGATATTGTTTTGTGTGTTGGGTACTAATTCCAGGCTCCCTTGCTACTCAAGTATCCGGCCAGCCTATCAGTGACTGCATACTCATACCTTTTTGGTGCAATGTTCATGGTAATTGCTGGAATTTCTGCCACCGATGGAAATACTGTCTGGACCTTAACCCGATCTGAGTGAGCTGCAGTTTTATACGCTGTAAGTACTTCGAATCAGTTTTTACTATGTTAGTTATATGGTGAACCCAAATGTTGGCCAAGTTCAGTGTACCAGTTTAACCCTGGATATGACATTAAGAAGCATGAATCAATACCTTAAAATGCGTAGCTTGCTTTATTTCCGTTGTTTAGTTAAATTGAAGCAAAAACAAGTCTATCTAGTAGATTTCCTACCAATTACTGTAGTTGTAACTGCCATTATTCCCAAGTTGATAATACGGCGAGCTTTCGTAAGTAAGCTTAGGAACCATGTGATTTCGAGTATTTATTCTTAATCTAGTTCTTGCAGGGAGTTTTTGGACTAAAATTTGGACCACTGTGTGATGTACGCAAAATGAAACCTGAGCTGAAAATACAGTTCTTTCTTCTTGTTTCTGCTAGGGGATTATTGCGTCTGCTGTAAATTATGGAGCCACGACATGGTCCAACAAGATATTGGGGCCAGCTTTAGTTTCTCTCTATAAGCCACTTCAACCTTTTGCATCTGCTTTTTTTTCAAAGATTTTCCTTGGAGACGCTATTTATCTTGGAAGGTTCTACTTTAATCCTTATTTTTATGTTTTGATCAAACATCTTAAAACCACAAGTTCATGTCCATTTATGTTTATGTTAAAAGGGTTGGTATTTAAGAAAAATTTGTAACATCTTCTTTAGAGCAAGAACTTTGGGTGAGTAACCACTTTGGTTTTGCAGACTAATCTAACTGAAGTTTGGTTCGCCATCATGGAGAAATAGATTAGAAAGAGAAGAGATTCTAATTATATGTTTATTACATTGCCACGAGAACCTGAGGGTAAAGCTAACTTCACCGATTTCCATGTGCAGCATCATAGGTGGGTCTCTCATCATTGCAGGGCTTTATACAGTAACTTGGGCATCTTACGGAGAGAGACAAGAAGCAATTGCAATGATCAGTCATATCGATCTGGACGTGGAACCTCTTCTCCACAGAGACTTACCACTGAACAAGGGTTCATGACTTCAAAGACATGTGTTTTTGGGGTCCTCTTCTACATCACCAAAATCCTTGGACTGAGAAACAAGAAGCAGTGATAGATTCTTCTAGTTGTTTGCTTTCACCTGTCATGTTTTGCACGTCTAACGCTATAATATTGGCTTTTGATCTAAAACAGAAGCTGTCCCAGTTTGTCTTTGGTTCTTCTTCTCGTCGTGTGTCAGCTGAAGACAGAGGTGAAGATAAAATTGCTTAATGCCAACCAAAGCCTACGTCAGCAGTTCTAGGTTGTTAAAATTGAAGGGCTTTCTGAGTGAAGAAGGTTAAAAGAAGCCTTGAGTATCGCCCACGCTCGTTCTTCTGATTGTATGTATTTATACCTATATTCACAAAAGATGAGATGCTAGTAAATTTCAAATTCATTACAGGACAATGGCTTCCAATGTGTTTTTCCGATCATTTTTGTAGCGTCATACAAGTTGTAAAAAACAGATAAAATTTCTTATATAATCAATGTGTATTTGTGTCCTTATATGCTTCTCTGAATGAGCCTAGCTGACCATTTTAATGCTCAAGCTAGAATGATCGCATGATGTCTGTATACGAAACCTAGTCTTGCAAGCTGAATGCCACACCCGTGTTAAACTAGGGATTGGAAGTATGAACTATTTAAGAATGTATGCATGATTGGAATTAGACGAATCAAGAGTGCAGATTATCAACTGCTCTTACTTTTATTGAGAGGGATTTACTGTTTAGTCCAAAAACCCGACCCGGGTTACTGGCTAGTCCAGCGTCAAAAAATATTTACTCCCTAATCCAAAAAAGTTTTGAAAAGAGTAAATTTACTCTACTAACCCTAGTATATAACATTACGTATAATAATATATATGTTACTACATATTACATATGTAGTTTACTTGTATACTTGTATACTAGTAGTAATACTTGTATACTAGTAGTAATTAGTAGTAACTAGTATGTAGTATGTAGTAATAACATATGTAGTATGTAATATACTAGTAGTAACTAGTATGTAGTAATAACATATGTAGTATGTAGTATACTAGTAGTAATATGTTATGTATTGATATTACATATTGATATGTAGTATGTTATGCATTGATACTACATATTGACGTGTAGTATGTTATATATTGATATGTAGTATGTTTGATATGTAGTATGTTATATATTGATACTACATATTGATATGTAGTATGTTATATATTGATATGTAGTATAGTATACTAGTAGTAACTAGTATACTAGTAGTAATTAGTAGTAACTAGTATGTAGTAATAACATATGTAGTATGTAATATACTAGTAGTAACCAGTATGTAATATGTAGTAATAACATATGTAGTATGTAGTATACTAGTAGTAATATGTTATATATTGATACTACATATTGATATGTAATATGTTATATAGTGATACTACATATTGACATGTAGTATGTTATATATTGATATGTAGTATGTTTGATATGTAGTATGTTATATATTGATACTACATATTGATATGTAGTATGTTATGTATTGATACTACATATCAAAAAAAAATTGTTATGTATTGATACTACATATTTTACTACTAGTACTAGTTACTACTAGTTTACTAGTTACTAGTATACTATACTATAGTAGTATACTAGTTTAGTATAGTAAATTAGTTACATAATTTACTAGTAACAATAAGATATTTTTGTTACTACTAGTACAATACATATTAATACGTAGTATCACCGTATTGATACTACTAGTATGTAGTAACATACTACTAGTAACATTTACATATGTTGATACTAATTAGACCTGGAAGGGTGTTTTAGGAATTTATAAAATACACTTTATAGTCTCCACGAAGTTTTTGGACTAGAGAGTAAATCTTTTCCACGGGTGGACTAGCCATTAACTGGGTCTGCTAGAACTGGACTAGCCAGTAATTCCTACAATAAGGATTAAACATTATAGCCGGGTAAGTGACATCTTTGTTTTATTTGATTTTTCTTATAATAGCTATACCATTTTCATATTTTCTTTCCCCAAATAAAAGGAAATTTCGTTTGTGTGGTATATTGGATACGGGTGATCAATTTTTATTTATCTTTCTAAATAAGTTAATTCACCTTTACTTTCTTATTTTTTTATACAAAGGAGAAGTCAAAAATTTATCGGAAGATGGTTTACCATTTTTATTATTCTAGTGAAACCGTAATCACCAAAAATTGATGTTTTCTTTCTTCTCTATTTTTTTTTCAAACAGAAGAAAAAGATCAGTTAAAAAAAATCCATCGAAATATGATTTACAGTTTCTGTTCCCTTAATAAAACTATAGTCACCAAAAATTGGTGTCATCGCGATTTAATTACCTTACGGTATCTAATCACATCCATGGTTGAAAAATCTAAGACCAATTAAATATGGTATCCTTGTTCTCTATACAAGGATCATGTGATTTTTCTATATGGTTTCTATTTTTCTCTTTACTAGAATTCGTACATCGACCACGAAAGTGGATTTTTCCATTGCGATGACTAAAACGATGATTTTTTTATTTATTTTGTCTATACAAGAGTTTGATAAATCGTATAAACTAACTGGTGCTAATTCTCTCCATCGTTTCCATAAGATTGGGCATATTTTCTAAATTTTTTCCAAAAATGAGCGAATTTTTCGACCACATATTGAATTTTGTTCTTTCAAAGTCGATAATGACAATGATTTCTTTATGTTCTTAGAAAAGAATTATATAAGCCAACCAAAACTGGTTTCTCTGTAAATCCTAAAAGGATGAAATGTCGTTATCATGTATTCACAATTCCAAACATCAATGAGATGGAGAATTGCTGCATTCCTGAGGGATATTTAACAATTCTTAGTTCTCTTCCTTGTATTATTCTCCAAAATTTTAAATTGTTCCACTTGTAGTCGGAATTGGACACTAAAGATCAAAGGGTGCGCACCCGTCTTGTTAGCCTATCTTATTAATTAGTCTTTGTAATGACTATATTGATCTTAAAATTAATTTATTTTGATGAAATAAAGTGTCCATAATTTCATTCTTAGGTGAATGGATATTGTCGACCTTATAGTTAATTGGAGATTTGGTTGCATATTTTATATGGTTTTTGCTATAACCATTAAAATCTATGGTTGATGTTAAATTTGTATGTCAAGCAGTAGACTATAGTTTTTAAGGGCAATTTTTTTTGTCTTTGAAGTCATTATCTGCAGTCCAACTGGTATTGTTAAAATCCAGAAATTATGATGAGTATATGTCCTTGATTTAATCGGGTAATACTCTACGAAATTTGTTTTCATATATGAGATGACAATTTCCGCCAGAATCAGGAGGAGACTCTATCCTATTAAAGGTTGACATTAATTAACTTAGAGGGTATGTCACTTCTCTCTCATCATGATCAAATCGAAAAAGGTTGTCATTAAATAGGCGTGAAAAAAATCTCATTAGGTTTCCAATAAGCTTATGCCGTTTGAAAAGGCAAATCCAATCACATCTTTCAAGCATGTAGCATTTTATACAGGCTACAAATATGCTCCAACAGAGTCTATCATAATATGATTCACATTCTCAAAATTCATTATAACGCCCGTGGGCACTGGTACCAGTAAATTTTGAAGTTTTCAAAGTATGCGTACATTTGGGAATTATGTGGGATCGTAATAAGCTGTAAATTGTCGAATATTCATTTATATTATATTTTGAAATAATAAATGATGGTGGTTGTGAACCCCGACCTCTGCAGAGGAAAATCAACATATATGATTGGTTGGCATACAATCCAAATTAGATTGGATATTATAATTTGTCGACTAACACAATTTCGGGTCCAAATTTAACATGCCAAGCCTATTAATTACAGGTTGCTGTAGTCTTATTGCGTCTTTATACGAGAAATTTATTCGTTGTAAAAACGATTTGAGGGTTCTATTTTTCTCAACCCTAGGATTGATTCAATGAATTTTTGTTCTCCATGTATGATGTTTTTGGCGTGGTAGTCCTTGAAGGACTCGTATTGCATTTACACAAGAAATGTGGTTGGGAACATATTCAAATTTGTTATCCTTGTAGTAGGATTTTCAAATTATATTATGGCAGCCACCTGATTCGATTATGTCAGGTCGAACTATCCTCTATGTGTTTTTAGAATTTGGTATAAAACTAAGAATCCAGATTAATTAGTTGATGCTATCAACTTTTTGGGTCTCTTGAGGAGTCCTTAAAAACACAAAAACCCACACTTTGGCAACATAAATTCTATTATTTTATTTTATTTTCATTCTTTCTTAAATCTGCAGTTAGAATTATGTTATCTTAAACTCATCTTTGTGATAGAATTATGTAACATCTCAAAGTTTTTCTCAGGTTTAGATAAACTCATTAGTCGTACTCTGCACTTCGAATGCCTAGAACTCCGATACTTGATGTTTTTAACACAAGGTTTCCCCAGGTAATATATGTTTGTGCCTAGATTACAAGGTTTGCCTTAATTCAATCCCTAGGTGCCTTAATAGTGCTGCATGCAATTGGACACCTCACTGTGCACGTGTTTGTCACTAGACTAGTTGAAGGTTATCTAAGTAATGTTGATGTTAAAATTAAAAAAAAAAAAGGTTAGAGAACGGAGTTTTTCTCCTCCCTTCTTCCCTATTTTTCTGGATCTCCCTCTCTTCTTGGAAAATCATGATCAGTGAACGAGGTAGAGACATGGTTATCTATTAGGAAATAATATATGAGAGTCCATATTTAGGAGATATGCACTTTAAGTTGTGAGAGTTATATTAGAAATTGAATATATCTTGAGAATCAAGTCTTATGTCGTGAGAATCAAGTCTTGTGATTGTATAAATATCTTGAAGAACTAATGAGAAAGACACACCAAAATTATTATCAATGTAATCTTTTAAGCTTCCGCGTTTATGCTCTCCTCTCTCTCGCTCAATCCTTAACCTGGTATCATAGAAAGGTGAGAGGGAGAGAGGATAGGAAGAGAATTTTAGATGTTTCCACAAAGAGTTTACAAAGTTGCGATAAGAAGAAGACTTACAAATAAATCGAGTTTAGGGCATGTTATCGATGGCGAGAAAACATGGCGGACGAGATACTGCTGAGAAGAAAAAAAAAAGAAAAGATGGCTTGATTGGATAAACCAGGGTTGTTTCCTTTCGAATACAATTGATGGATAGTCGAGAGATTTTGAAGATTAAAAAAAGAAAATCGGTACAAGTCGTGACTGGTTGCGAAGGATTAGGGTTCTGAACAAACAAAAAGATTGTGGATGTCGTTCTGAAGTGAAGATGAATTGGATAGTAGTACTGCTCGGTGATTGAGCAGTGATGATAAGATGGTGGTGAATATTTCTACTACAAAGGAAGGGAAGTGATGGCTGCTTCCATTGATGACTGAAATCAAAAAGTCTGCTCGAATCAACACGGAGCAGGAAGCTGGATTGAGTTATCCAAAGATGTGTTTATGGCTTGATTTACAGGGGTGTATTAGATTAGGATTTATATAGATATTTGACAATCCTAAAAACTCCTAGGTATTCAATTAGGATATATAAGGAATTATTAAATATCCATGGTATTCAATTAGGATTGTTTTAGATTCCATAAATATCCTAGGTATTCAATTTATTTATGATTTCTTAAGATAGTTATGGGACAAGATATATATTGATTCTTATGGATATTTGTAGGAAAAATATATATGTTATTATCTCGTATCAATCTTAACCCAAACCACAAGAGTTTCATGGATTCTTATGGAATTTTTTTTTATCACAACATGCTATGTTTTTCCACCACAACCACCAAACCACCACCACCACCACCACATATCACAAACCAACACCAGCACAACCACCACCATCGACCACCGCCTCTATCACCAACCATTACCTCCACCACCATCACCGCCACACACCAGCCACCACCGCCCATGCCCACCACCACCATTACCGCCACCACCACACACACCAACCACCACCGCCCACCTCCACTTTTGGATTTTTTTTAAGGGAATCATGATGACCTTGGTTTTTGAAATATATTACTAATTGGTAATATACTTCAATTTTTAAAAAGAAAATTACTCCTAAGACGATCCATTATAATCCAGAATCATATATCTATAAGAATCTTAAAGATTCTTTAAGAAACATTATAAATCCACTAGATTCGGGTAAAACTAATATCTAATTTTATCTAGATAAATCCTGATCCAATACACCCCTGTTAGGGTCATGTCCAAAGAATTAGAATCTCGAGGTTTGTTGCGCAGGGTTAAGGTTATCACGTGAATTGAAAGTCAAGAAGATAGATGAGTCTGGGTAGTTGGAGAAGATTTAGATATCACCCACCGAGAAACTAGTCAAGAAGGTCTATGCTTTACTGTTGGTGATTGGTGGAAGGTACTCGAGCTTGGTAGTGACGATGATGATCTGCTGCTATTGTTGAAAGATGAAGTTGGAAGAAGAAGCTCATGGCGGGAGACATAGATGGTTGGAAGTAGAACAGGGAGAAAGAGTTGCTACCAATGGTATCGCTACTGACGGTAGTTCATGGTAATGATCTCTGTGATCATGATGAGATGATGGCCTGGAAGATGATGGGATCGAGATGTGAGAAAACAGAGAAGATGGAGCTCGAGTTAGGTACTGCTTATGGAGTCATGGTGCAGATGATGAGTTTGGGTAATGTTTATACCGGTGATGGTTGTAGACTAATGAAGAGAATGACGTTGCTTCAAAGGTAGAAAATGGAGTTTGAAGGATCAATTTCTGAAATAGAAAATACAGGGGAAGACGAGATGAATCTCAGATGAATTTTCAAGTGATGTTTCGAAACAAAGAAGAAGTTAATGGTGATTTGAAGACGGGCTGAAAGCCTCAAAGAAAATAAAGAAGATGCAGACAAGATGTTTGTTTAAAAACAAACTAGTGTGACAATTATGTAGCAACGTTGCATTTATGTTACGAATTCAGAAGTGTGGCAAGTCTGAATAGCGTGACAAATTTGTAACATAAAAATAAACAAAAAAACAATTAGATCTTGTGGCAGAAGCGTGATGAAAAGATTGTGAGAGAATCTTTAAAAACAAAGAAAAGTGACAGTTTTCGCAACAAAAGCGTGACTGGGATGAAGAAGGAGAAGAGACAACAACAAGGTTTGTGAAGAAAGAGAAGAAATCACCAAGAGGTGATGAGGGAAAACAACAACAACAACAATACTAGGTTAAAATCCTACGGGTTGTTGAGAGAGTAAAAAAAGTATTCTAGTGAAGAAATCAAGAGTACAAAAAGTATTCTACTGAAGAAATCGAATGGGAACGTCCTTAAACTACAAAGATGGACCGTAACATCCTTACAAAGAGGACCGAAATGTCCTTAAACTATGAAGATGGGACCGAGATGTCCTTAAACTACGAAGGGGACCGTAACGTCCTTAAAATACGATTACAAGATATTTTTGCAAAAGCGTCATGGAAAGCTCAGTTTAAATTTCTTTTGTCCAAGATGGACATTCGTGATCTCCATACTCCGTCTTGAGGGAGGGTACTAGAAAATAATATATGAGAGTCCATATTTAGGAGATATGCACTTTAAGTTGTGAGAGTTATATTAGGAATTGAATATATCTTGAGAATCAAGTCTTGTGTTGTGAGAACCAAGTCTTGTGATTCTATAAATATCTTGAAGAATTAATGAGAAAGACACACCAAAATTATTATCAATGTAATCTTTTATGCTTCCGGGTTTATGCTCTCCTCTCTCTTGCTCGATCCTTAACAATATCTTATGTTAATGACGCCTTTTATGTTTGGGTTATAAGAATATCATCTCGATGTTCTTCGGATTTGGGAATTGTCTTGGGGTAACTAGTTTTCACTCAAATTTTCAAAATACTTCTTACCGATTGATGAATTTGTGCTATCATACTTGATAAATTTTGGGATTCAGCACTTGGTCATGATTTCATCCTCAGATTTAAAGCTGTAAAACAGGGAAGTTGTGGTCCATACCAACTTAGGGTTTTCTTAAAGTTGAATGGTTAAGCTTCAATTTAGATGATAATAAATCACAGGTTAACTGTAATTTGTGGCAATGTCGGTTTGAATTGTGTAAACTGTAATTCATGTACCTTAAAATTCAAAAACAGGATTTGATTATGCAACTATTTTGTGAAATATGAATTAGAGTTCTTGTGAAATTTGGGCACCCTTCATAATTCGGTGGCTAATCTTTTATTTCTGTAAATAGATTCATAGGGCTGGTGCTGTTTTATCTACGATGTGATTTAGTTGGAGTAATTCCAATATCTAGGATTCCATCCATAATTTGGAGTCATTATGAACATTTGGAGATTTCCTTGCAATTTCTGTGTTCACGTATATTAACTATATAGAGATGGAAGGTTTGTGGGAACATTTAAAAATTCAGTGATGACACTATGGTACGAGGAGTGGATGGAGAAACAATAGTTATGCCACTAATGAGGTGACCAGAGGCAAACATGAATTTGATCTTCAATGTATTATTGAATGGTAAAGTGGATTAGTGTCCCCCTTATGTTGCACTTGTCATCTCTTGCTTTATTTAGGTACTGCTATCATACCTTTGTTTCATTTTTAGAATGTACATTTGATTGTGGCTTATGTGGTTGTGACTTTGTTTTCGTGAACCCACGGAATGGGTTTTACATAAAAGTTGGAAATATGATTGTTCTTGCAGTAGTCTTTGAAATGTCGAAGTTAGGGTGCTCGATGAAATGTACGAAAGAGGTTTGATATTGGCTTGTGTTGAGTATATTAGATTAAGTGGTTCACCATACGTGTATATAGTTAAAAATATGAGAAATTCATAAATAATTAAATACTGCATAGTGTATGTTCTCTTGATCTTTTATTATCATTTAAGTGCATATTTTATTATACGTACTCGAACACTTTATAAGTGGTTATGAAGATGGTATTACAGTATCTCAATTACAATATTGTTGGTATTGGGATAGTTGTTGCTATGCAATTTATACTATCTAGTGTTATAAATGCTTGTTGCTGCACTATGCAGTTCATACTGTCGGAAGAGACAGTTGTTATCATTATGGGTAGTTCACACTATCTTGACGAACTACGGTCGTGCTTGATCCTTTCGAGAAACGGAGAGGGTATGTAGACAACCGTTATGCGGTTCAACACAACTATGCAAGGCTGTTATATCATCTGAAAGTGTTGGTTGCTGCTTGGCAGTTCATACCATCTATTCGGAGATGATTGCAACCCTAACAGTTTGTAAAATGTTTTGGTAAGAGGTAGTTGCAGTACTGGTTGTTCATACTATTTAATAATGAGATGATTGTTGCCTCTTCGAGATAATTCATACCATTTGATAATCATACATCCCGTGAGACAAGAGATGATTATTACTATTCAAGGTAATTCATATCATCTGCCTCGGCTAGTGAGTTAGGTAATGGTTATTATCGTGCGAGTTAACTTATATCACCTGTAAGGGGATGTTTGTTGTCATTTAAAGGCAATTCATACCATTCATACCATCTACTAGGCCATAATTGGCATTCCCACTGCATTTAGATGAACCGTCTGGGACGCTGAGATTGCCAGGCCCACTGGGGCACCCCACCTATGGGTGGCTACCCGGAAGATCGTTGCGGAAACGATAGCTGGTAACCAGAACTACCCTGACATTGGCACTGGCCATTCCTCACCTGTCTGATACGGTGTGTGTTGTCAGGCCCACTGGGGCACCCCGCCACCTCAGTGGCTACTCGGAAGACCATTAGCACTGGCCGATGGTGGATGGTATCCAGAACTACTCTGAAAATTCTGACATTTACATGACCCTTAATCGAGGTATCTGTTCAGCAGAATCTCAGTCTGTGAACCCTGGTGTTCACTTGGAGATGACCATTGGAATGAAAACAGAGATTTCCTTCTCAAGAAGTAGTTAGGCATAAATCGATGAACATTTACTTGGTAAATTTGAATTGGTCCGCCAATTTTTAAAAGTCTAGTTTCTCGTGTAGTGTATCAGGGAGTCGGAGCTTGCCAAGTGGGTCGTAACCCGACCTGTTGGGAGCAAAAAAAATTCTGATCCGTCACAACTAGAGTTATTGTTTTGATGATTTCTTTTTACTCTTATAGTTGAGTTAGCATCCTTAAATCGTCAAAAATTGTACTCTTTTTCCTTCGTTTCAGGTTTTGTCCTACGTGGTTTTCCTGACGAGGAGGAAACATCTCGTTGACAATTTCTTTTTATTTAACATGTTGATATTGTGCTCTTTTTCCTTCGTCCAAATTTTTTCCCATTGGATTTTATTGGCAAGGTTTTAGTGAGGCAATTTAATTCAACATGATGGTCATCCAAGGGATAGTTGCATCAATTTTGGTTGTTTAGTGGATGCCCACATTTAATTAAACCAAATCAACTTAATCATCTCCTAAGAATTTGGATTTCCTTCTCACAAATACGATATTTGTTCTTGTATGATAAGGTATTCATATCTTGACACTTTGTTGAAGAAACTACATCAACTATTTCTGCAAATCATCTCCAAGAAATTAGAAATCCAAGACACAAGTACTTAGTTGTTGAAAGAAACATGAAGACTCGAGAACGCTACTATTAGAAGACTACCATAAAAGAAGACTTCATCAACTGGTAGATTTCTCACGAAAACATTGCTATATCCAACATTAAAGAAATTCGTTTATCTAACTTGGGAAGTGTCGAATCAAAGATTTGCAAGTCAAGATTCAACTGAAGTACTTATCAGGGGGAGCATCATAGTAACATGTATTTTACTGGACTATCATTTTGTACTCTTTTTCCTTCATCAAGGTTTTGTCCCACTGGGATTTCCTTGTCAATGTTTTAACAAGGCAACATATGCATGTCCAACTCTGTTATAAGTTTACTCACAATTGTATTATTTTTCCTTCGATCAGGTTTTGTCCCTTTGGGGTTTCCTGACAAGGTTTTAACGAGGCAATTATCTTAGACACAATGTCATCAGGGGGAGTGTTATAAACGTGTAATTATGTTAAGAATATTTAGGGTAAATCCCGTTTATTACTGGGATTCCCTTGTGTCTAGCCTTATAAATAGAGGCTCTACTAATGTTGCTCTATTGTACATATGAATAAGAATTTTTCCGGTCTTCTTCCCTTCTATTTTGTGTCTGCTTCTCTATTTTCTAGTCCACAATATACTAATCATTATCTAGATACATGGTTTAGTTTCCAAGCAGAGGGTCATGGGTCCAAGGCCTGGTACAAACAAATACTTGGTGTTTTACAGGCTCACAATGGTGGAGTAAGCCAATGCATTTCTTTACCGTTATTTTTTATGTTTTCTTCTCGTGATTGTTGAGGTCTTGGACTAGTCCCTCTTGTTGTTGTTCTTTGGCTTTTTAATAAACGCTCCTTGAGGGTTCGCCTAAAATAGTATTATTTAAACAGACTCTAGGGTTCGCCTAAAATAGTACTATTTATACAGAAGGGTAAAAGTGTGTTTCGAGGCTTTCCTTAAATTAAGTTTGCAAAACCTAGAAACGACGCTGCATGATCTTCCTCGTGAAATCATTATAGAGATACTTACTCGCTTACATTCAGAATATGCGATACAGAGCAAAGAAGTGTGCAAAACCTGGAGAAATATCTTGGATCATATTAAACGCGAGAAAAGAATAAATCTTCTTTTTGAGGGTGAAAATGGTCTTCCAGGACGTACGCAGCTATACCATGGAGACTATGATGAGAAGAGTAGAAAAACAATTCAAGAGCAACTCTCTTATGATGCACTTACACCGCTCGATCGGTAATCCTGATATCCATTACACTAATCGTCTCATAGTTGGCTCCTGTAGGGGTTTGGTTTGTTTTGTCATGAATAACAAAGACGTCAGCGAAAAATTCGATTACGGTGATCCTATCTTTATTTGTAATCCTACCGCCAAAGAAACCGTTCGTCTTCCTCTTCCTCCTCCTCGGCAATTAGTTAGTTTACCTAATGATGAAAAGAAGATCTGGGATGATTTCTCGGTGATTGAATTTGGCTATCTTTATGCAACTAATGAGTACAAGATCGTCAGAATTTATTACGATGAAAACAGCAGAAATTATTACAAAGAAAATAGCAGTAAGTTCTGCAAAGGACAAGTCCAGGTATATAAACCTTTTCAAGTTCAGCCAATGAAACACAATATCACCAACAACGCCAGAAAGAAAGAAACCCTCTCTCCTCTCTGAAATCTCCCCAGAAAGAAAACGCCGTCACCATTTGCCTGCTCGGATCTAGTCCAATGACTAGATCCGAGCAGGACTTCAACTATTTCTCTCTTCTATCGCTGTAGTTTTAGTTGTTAATCATCTGGAATGTCTGGATTGATAAGAAAAAAAGGGTCAAGTAGACAAGGTTGATTGAAGTTATCTCTCCCTTTATCTCACTTGAAATCCTTGGATCGATGTTGTCCCCTGCCAATCTCACCTCATCTTAGTTCCCATCTTACTACTTTTTCATCAGTGAAATCCTTGACTAATTTTCATAAATCAAAGCCAATAGAAGCACACTTAATCTCAACCTAAACGAAACCTCAATCAGCCACTTCTTTATACACCCCATCTCACATCCCTTAAAGACTTCTCATACATCCTCTATCAGCAATCTCTCACATCGGTTTTTAACCAAGAAAGGTCTTGGTTTCCGATGATGATCTGGCTCCCGATCTTCAATTCATAATCAGCAAATGTGCTGGTTTTTGTTGACCACATAATCAAGTGGCTCATACATCCCCTATCACCAATCTCTCACATCAATTCTTAACCAACCAAGGTGATGATCTGGATTCCGATCTTGAGTTCTTAATCAGCAATGGTGCTGGTCTTTGACGATCACAAAAGCAAGCGGCGGTGCTGCAATTGTAGTGGTGGTGCAAAATGTGACTGGCGGCTTTGGAAAAGATGATTTTAGTTGTGAAAACTACAGGGAGACCCATTCTCCCTGATGTTTCTACTGTGAAACCCACGCTCCCAAAATTACAGGCGCGCACCCAAATTCTAGAAGAAAATTATTCTCAAACCCAAAATATATAAAATTTTGTTTCTGTCTTTTTTCTTCTTCTTCTTCTTCGTCTTTTTTTCTTCTTCTTCTTCTCCACTATACCTAGATCTCAGAAAAAGGGAGAGATTCGATTGATTTCGAGAAAAAAAATCATGGCTAAATTCGATTGATCTCAACAGCAGCACCAAATCGTCTTCTTCTTCGAATTAACGACGAACACTCTTACTACCGATTCTCTTCATTACAATTTAAATTCACTACTGTTATTACTGGTAGCAGCAAAAATCCCTAAATGGGTTTGTAGAACACGGTTTGGTCATCATAGATTTATGATCAAAACTTGTTTTCAATGAAGATTTTGAAATGAATTTCAGATTTTTATGAAACTCTCAGCCGTGAATTGAGTTGGAGTAAGCAATACTGGATGAGTTGTGAAAAAGGTTTAATTGCAGATGATGGTGTAAATACATGAAAGAAGATGATGGTGTAAATACATGATTTTGACCAAGAGCCCCCGAATAACTGAAAGATAATGGTTTGCGTGGGAGTTAATGAAACATGAAAGAATATGATAATGTGGTTATGACTACATAACATGTCATTCGGTCGAGAAACTGTCTGCATAACATGTTATGCATTCGTGAAAATGGATGCATAACCTGTTATGCATCTACAAAATTTGTTGCATAACAGAAAACCTACATAACCTGTTATGCGTCCGAAAATATGGCTACATAATGCATTATGCATCGATAAAATAGATGCATAACCTGATATGCATCCGTAAATATGGATGCATACTGCATTATGCATCAATTTTTTATATGTACGGCTAAAATCAACCAAAACAATGGTTACATAACTTGTCATAGATGCATAACTTTATTATGCAGATACATAACTTGTTATGCAGTCGAAGAAATGGTTGCATAATTCGTTATGCGTCTGCAGAATATGTTATTCATCGTTTTTGGTGACTGCATAATGGTTAAGTATCAAGTTTTCAAAAAAATTCCCTAAAATGAGGATCACCTCCGTTTTTTCGTTAAAAACAAAAATTTGTTATTCTTGTTTGTACTCGTTGCGTAGCTCTTTTAAAAAGATTTCCAATGATATAAAATTTGTAAAATTCTAAGGCGCGGATTTTTAGATATGTTATGTCCAAGTTGCGCTGCCAATCATACCCCTGAAAAAGATAGTATGCATAACGAGTTATGACTGAAAAGATAGTATGCATAACCAGTTACGTATTGATTCATATAATAATTTCATATAATTATGGGTGCCACGGTATACAAAATTAATTGTGGGCCTGAGAACGAGAATATTTTTGTTTTTGGGTCTCCCCCTAATTTCCCCATTTTAGTTAGGGTTTCATTTGTCTTGGGCCTTCTAACTTTATGGGAAATATCTTGTTTGGTTTCTTGGGCTTCGTTGTGTCTTTTGGGTCTCTTTGACTCCTTACTCTCAGTTGAGGGTATCCCTTATAATTTATATTTTGTGGTCTGTTTGTAAACAATTCATAATTCTCTAATACAATCTCTTTTCACGATCAAAAAAAAAAAGTCCAGATATATACTCTAGGTGGCAAGAGGGGAGGATGGAGAAACATAGGTATAACAGATCACTATTTTTTTAAGTATGATCGTTCAAGCGGGGTTCTTTTCAATGGAGCTCTTCGTTGGGTAATATACTTCGGCTCAGAGATCGTAGCTTTTGATTTAGCAGATGAGAAGTTCTGTACTGTGAAAATACCACCTCGTGTGGGGAAAGTTTTTTACCAATCTGCCAGGTTACTGCTGTTAGGAGGGAATTTATCGTTTGCTCTTATGAAACATCCACCTCGAAATGCCACCAGTGTTGATCGCACCAGTACTGATATATGGTCATTCAAACCATTGAAGGATCATAAACTTGAAGGTAGTTACGAATTTACTATACATGCGAAAGAATGCCACCCATCAATATGTTATCCATTTGCCCTTGAAGAAGTAAATACTAATTAAGTTCTGTTGTGGCATATGGGAAGGGGACCAACCCTAGGTCTTACGACACCGAAACCGCAACTTTAGATGAATTTGCGGACGAGAGACTCAAAGTATTTCGAGTGGTTCCGTATATGAGGAGCGATGTTTCATTAACACTACTAGGGGCTGATCTGCCAGTAGTTACATGGGACAGCTGATTCTTCGACTCCGTTATAATTGTTTTTCCTTTTGTGATTAAGGTTATGATTTTTTATTTTTTTTAGCAAATGCGAATTTTAGAGCTGTCATCGCCAGCAACATAGTTTTCTTTTTTTGCTAACTATATCAGAAATTTTATTGATAGTTTACCACATCACTAAAAGCCTTCAACTGAGAAACAATGAATGCTTCTTGTTGTTTGCTTTCATTTATCATATTTTGCATGTCTTACGGCTATTGTAATATTGCCTTCTGATTTAAAACAGAAGCAGCCCAAGTTTGTTATTGAGGCTTCACCTTGTCGTGAATCAGCTGAAGACCGAGCTGAAAATTCCTTAAGTGTACGTCAGCGTTTCCAGTGAAGAAGGTTAACTATATTTGTAGTTTTGTACCTATATTCTTTAGTTCCCACAGTAGATGAGATGCTTGTAATTTGAAATTTGTTGCAGGACAACGGCTGCCAACGTGTTCTGCCTACCATTTGTATAGTAGTATTTTATACAAATTTGATGCTCAAATATATCTGACACTTAATAATAATTCTATTTTTATTCATTAGTTTAAAATCAGTACAGACAGTTCGTATAATTAAATAAAATATATTTTTTTATTCGGTAGCATGTGATCGCGCGTTGTTATTAAAAATAAACAAGATTTCAACAGCTAGACAACAAGACAAACACACTATTCCTCCATCTTCCTTCAACAACAGATCCAAAGTCCAACTACACAGAGAATTCCTGATCTGTTGAGGAAGAAGTTAGAATCACCATTTCCCATGGCGAGTGGAGTAGTCATACAGAAGGATACAATATGGAAAGCTCATTCAGCTTTAGCAATGGCACAGATATTTTCTGCAGGTTATCAAATCATATCAAGTGTTGCTCTCCATGCTGGTATCAACCAAATTGTATTCTGTGTTTATCGCGATCTTATTGCTCTCTCATTACTAGCGCCTGTTGCTTACTTTCGTGACAAAAGGACTCGTCTTCCTATCAATTCTAGTCTCCTCATGTCGTTCTTCTTCCTTGGATTAACTGGGTATGTCAACAATTCTTCAAATTTGTAAAATTCCTTCCTTTTTGATGATTTCATTATGATTTAAGCAAAACCCAGAGTTTAATTTTGTCATTTTTCATGTCAGGGTATTTGGGAATCAGCTGTTGTTTTTAATAGGGCTTGGTTATACAAATCCAGTTTATGCTGCTTCTACTCAACCGGCAATCCCTGTGTTCACTTTTGTTATTGCAGCTTTCATGGGGTAAAATCAAATTCCAGCCTTTTGCATCTGCACTCTTGGATTTTCATTGCATTTGGTGATTGGGGAGATTGAATTTTTACAGCACGGAGAAAGTGAATTTGCTGAAAACTGGAGGTCAACTCAAGGTGGGTGGCACAATAGTATGTGTTTCCGGGGCTATACTAATGGTTTTGTTCAAGGGTCCAGCTATATTCGGAAACAATGTCAGTGAATTGTTGAACGGAGCAGCAGTGACCAATGATTTCATTACTGGGGCACAACCAGCACCTGTTGGGTGGTTGATATCTGGTTTGTTGGCTACTGGCCTTACCAAGTTTCACATTGGGATGCTCTGCTTGTTCGGGAACTGCTTTTGTTTGACTGCTTATCTATCCTTACAGGTATATAGATGTTTCTTCAAGAGTATGTTAGTTATTGTGTTAGCATACCTTTTAAATGTATTTATTGTTTTTTGTATTTTCCATACAAATTCCAGGCTCCGCTGTTATTGAAGTATCCTGACAGTCTATCAGTGACTGCATACTCATACTTTTTTGGTGCAATGTTAATGGTTATTGCTGGAATATTTGCAACTGATGGAAATACTGTCTGGACTTTGACGCGGTCTGAGTTAGTTGCAGTATTATATGGTGTAAGTACTTCTAATTAGAATTTACCATTTTAGTTATGAACCATGTACGAAAATGTTAGCCAATTCAGCTGTACTAGTTTAACCCTGTTTGTGACGTTAAGAAGCATGAATTAGTCCCTCAAAATGAAAAACTACAGTTGTTTATGGATTTCTCTTTTCTGCTAGGGAATTGTTGCATCTGCTATAAATTATGGAGCCATAACATGGTCCAACAAGATTTTGGGGCCAGCGCTAGTTGCTCTCTATATGCCACTTCAACCTTTTGCAGCTGCTTTTCTGTCAAAGATTTTCTTGGGGAACTCCATTTATCTTGGAAGGTTCTACTCAATTCCTTATATTTATAAATTCCAGTCAGAACATCTTAAAGTCACAAGTTCTATGTACTATATCTGATGGAAACAACTTCCCTTGGTACATTGCCTAGCACAATTCGAAATACAATCACAATCGTAGGAGTATATAGGCTTAGGCCATGAGAACCTGAACAGGCAAAAGCTAACTTGTTCCCTATCCAAATGCAGCATCATAGGAGGATCTCTAATCATTGCTGGACTGTATATGGTAACGTGGGCATCTTACAGAGAGAGACAAGAAGCAATTGGTTTAATTAGTCATGCCAATCCGGACTCGGAACCTCTTCTCCACAGAGATGCATTTGCAGGACCCTCTAGCACACCACCAAAATCCTTGGACTGAGAAATAAGAAGCACTTATACATTATTCTAGTTGTTTGCTTTCATTTCATGTTTCGCACGTCCGAAAGCTATTGTAATATTGGCTTCTGATTAAAGCATAAGCATCCCAAGTTTCTCTTTGATTCTTCGCCTCATTGTAAATCAGCTGTAGACTGAGCAGAAGATTCTTTAATTAAAACTGTTTAGTGCCAACTGAAACGTATGCCAGCAGCTCTAGGCGTTGTTACAAGTGAAGGGCTTTCTGAGTGAAGAAGGTTAACAGAAGCCTATGGTACTGCCCACCCTCATTCTTCTGATTCTATGGATTTTTACCTATATTCTTTAGTTCTCACAGAAGGTGAGATGCTAATAATTTGAGACAATGGCTTCAAATGTGTTTTGGAGACCAATCTTCTTGTATCATACAAGTTGTAAACACAGAAAATTTCTCAGAAGATGAGACGCTAACACACGTGAACCTAAGATATCTTTCTCAGAAATTAAATTACACATGCGTTTTCGTCTGATGGTGTGGTTTTTATAGGTCAAGCCAGTGATATTTTTGTTTTTCAGATTGAAAAAGAGATTATATTAATAGAAAAGAATGTACAAGCTACCACAGGTAGCTGGAACACAAATGAAAAACTTAAACAATTCAATTGAAAAATGAACTAAATTCTACTTTATTTCCGAACACAGCAGCCCAAGCTAGAACCTGCGATTTTGCTTCAATACCCATATCAGTGTCCGTTAAAAAATTGTGGTTTTCTTCAAAAGTACGAGCATTATGATCCATCCATAAAACCCAAGTCACGACAGCCAGAATAAGCAACCAGAAAACTTTTGCAGCACCAGACAAATGATTAACTTGCCAACACTTCGTAAGTTTATACCTGGATCTAGGAAAAGGCAAACACCAGTTGGATGGAGTGAGCATGGTCCAAACTCTCTGTGCAACTCTGCAGTATACTAAAATGTGGTCACTCGTCTAATTTGAATTATCAGAAAGTGCATATCAATGATTTTCAGTTTCCCATGAACTGCAAGGCATTTTTGTGTACCTAATAAAACCGAAAGGAAAATCTTCGGAACCATCATTCTCTATAAGTTTGGAGTATAAGGACTTGACAGGAAAACCATAAGAACTCAATGTCCATCTTCTAGTATCAGGAACTGTATCAAGCTGAGCGGACCGATCCAATAACCAACGGTAAGCCTGTGATCCTTAGTGTGGGCTAAAAGGTTTAATGAAGAAAACCCAGCTAATGGGAAGGAAGGTATGAATGAATCAATATCTTTCTAGTTTCTTCTAGTAACATGATGTGTTTTGGATCAGCTAAAGCAATCTAGCAATATGTCAAGCACAATTCCTAAAAAAAAACTTGTTTTAAAAAATATGAACTGCAAACAACCAAGACAACACACATACATAAATATGTTGTCCGTATATGTAAAACAACTGGGCTTAGTCAATTACCACATATTATAGGACAAACCCCATTTGACATCAGACGTGAGCCAGTGACTCGATGAATTGATAGACAAGCACCCTTCTAGAAAACTTTGGTCTCAAGATATGAATTTCCTCCGACTTCATATCCTTGGTATTATAAGACACCACCTGACCAGTTGGTATGTGCAAAAATAACTTAGAATGATCTTCTTCTTCCCGAACAAACAGTACACGAGATCCTCGAAAGTAAAATGAGTCTGTAAAATCATAATTGCTAAATAGGTCTTCGTCCGTCTTCAGGGATGCAATCGGCAACACTTCAAAATCCACACAATATTTTACATTCCAAACGCTACAATCCTTCTCCATTTCTAAGATAACAAGGCTAGTCAACCTCCATGTACCATAACTCTTAATAAAAATACAAGTGCCCCGATCATTCGCCCAGATATATATTGTTTCTTTCAAAATGCCTGTCTCGAATACGGGGCAAAGGAACACTCTTTATTAATTCTAGATCAATAATGTAACAAAGGGAATAATCGGCATCATCAGAGTCGGTGATCCAATTCAGAGACCCATTCCAAAAGACTCCAGATTTTTGACAGTTGTACTTTGGTGAATCGAAGTGACATTTAGAGAGGCTCCATGAGTCAATTTTGGAAGAATAGAAATTAATTTGAGAACAATGCATTGAACGATTTGCTTTGCAGTATTCTTTCCAAATCCAAAAGAGTTTGTAATGAGGTGATTTCAATGGATCAAAAGCCAAGCTAACAGAGATATCATGTACAGAATCAGGGAAATTGAACCTATACCAAGGCAGAGATGGAAGAGTCTTGCATTGCTTTGTGCATGGATTGTAGATGTGATAGTTGAGATTACTCGGTTGGTTTAATCCTTCAAACCTTCCACTTTTCCAGAGAATAAGACCATTGCAAGATTGCAAGACCTTGTATGCAGACATTTAAGAAATTAAGGTTTTCAAGCGGGTACTTAGCACTATCACCTACATTTCCTCCGTCTAGGAAGAAAAAGTCGCCATCAACTCTTATATGATGGACTGCGAATAGTCCAGCTACAGAAAGACGGGGATTCTGAATGAAATGCTTAGAAGCAAAATGAGAATCGGATATGAGAGACAGCCATTGTTTTGAAACGGATTTGAACCTAATAAGAGATTTCACGGGTAAACGAGTCCTGATCTCTATTAATAGGTCGATATTGCTTGCTACTTGAGATGCAGCCGAGGACAAAGTTAAAGATAAATGCACAGAAATTTTTAAAGAATGCTCCATACGTACATGCAAAGAAGAAATTTAAGCGAATACAACATAGGCTGCAGAATGAACAACTTAAACAGAAAAGATTACCTGCTTCGAATTGGAACTTGATTTTAGAAATTTGAAATGAACTCCAAAACCCGATTTCTGAATAATTTTAACATCGAAAAACCCTAACTTACGAAAATGAAAATCGAATTCGAGGAGTTCTTATCTTGACTTAAAAGATCAGTCCATATAGATCTTAACCCTAAATTCTCACTTAGAAATTACATTGGCCCCCCTAAAATTAAATTGGGTTATTTCTATGTTTGGGCTTCAGCCAACTGATTATTTATTTATTTATTTATTTTTTAAGAAAGTTTTATAATTCCAACCAACAAAACGTTAAGCGATGACTTCCAAACTCATACAAAACTTTTTGAGGACCAAAATTAAATTTCATTCGTCATGGAAGAAATTTCATTCATCATGGAAGGAGGGCGGCTAAACAACTAACAAGTCTAATAGGCAGTTTGGATGTTCTCAACTTATTTAAGTCAATAACTAAAAGCTAGGTTGGATTGATAAAACAAATCGGCTTCTATAAGTTATTTAAAAGTTAAAAAGTAACTCTTGAGAGAAGCAAAAAATATTTGCTTCTCACTTATGAAAGAAGCGACTTCTGATGGGACCCGCGTATTGATCCCTTTCATCCCTCGGTTATTTCCATTTTTTTTTTTCTCGTCTCTTCCCTGCTTTAATTTTCTCTCCTTCAGTAACATCAAAAACCTTAAGCAGAAAATTCAGATGAATTTTTCGCATTACATCCATTGCCATCTAATACTACATTACTGCGGTATTCATATATATTGACTTCAATTTGCAAACTCAAATATCATGATTCTTATATATGTAACATGATGAATTTGGTTGGGTTTAAACCTTATATCATTCCACTGTACATATTTTATCTCTGGATATAAAGTGCTTTACTGATTTCAAGTTTTCAGAATGAATACATGATTTTTTTTTTTGGGTTTTCCGAGTTATAACATCTTTCATCCTCCATCACAAAAACTAAACTTTTCAAGTCTCTTTTGCCAAACTAACTTAATTGCTTAATGACTTATAAGTAATGAATTTGTCAAACAAGCTTCTTTTAAATCCGACTCTTCAGAAGTTACTTCTGCTAGAAGCAGAAGTAAAATTGCTTCTATTTATGTTATCCAAACAGGCTATAAGCTTTTTTCCCTCTCCATAAGATTTTGTTTACTAGAACTCCCATTTTTCCCATTCCAAGTGAGCCTATTAAGATATCAACCTTTTTTCCTCGCGTGACAAGTATTTGAGGCCTCTCTCAAATTCAGCGTCTTCCAACTCATCACTATATATCTTCCTCAATTTCTTATATAGTAACTTTATAAACATGAACCCTAGGAGACCCTTCACTTTCGGTTCTACTGACTTGAAATCTGCATCCTTGGTGAAAGTCACTAAGTATCAAAAAAGGGTTCTTTTTTTGGAGAGGTAACCGGTTTAGCACCCTTGTTTGCTTCTGCAGAAAACCAAGTTTCTGGAGAAGTATCTGAAATGTTTAACTTCCCATCACCACTGTGTGTCTTCTTAAGCTTACCAGATTCAGCCTTTTTCTCAGAGGATGTGTTTGTGGTACTCTTCCTATCCTATACAAACTGATTACTACATGTGTTTTCATTAACTTGTAGACTACCTACAGCTTGCCATAACCTGTGGTACTCTTGTCACAACTAGTCTCAATCTCTGTATTAGAGGAAACTAGATTTTTCTTGTCTGGTTCTTACAAGTTATTGTTGAGATTATTAGTCCCACATTATCTGGACAACCTAAGAACCCGTCATTTATAATTCTCAGGGCCTCTCCATTCATTGCCAATTGGTTTTGAGCTGGATGCCCATATCCTAACATGGCATCAGAGCAGGCTATTTGCGACGAGTCATTAGGCCGCACCTCCACGTGTTAGACCTAGCGAGGCTACACGTGAGGGGGCGTGTTGAGATTATTAGTCCCACATTGTCTGGGCAACCTAAGATCCTGCCGTTTATAATTTTTAAGGCCTCTCCACTCATTGCCAATTTTAAGCTTATCGGATAGTAACCACGGACCATGAACAACCGGAGAAAATAAAACTTTGTACTTGATACATAGCTTCACTTCTATACAATGTTTATATTTTTGTTTTTAGACCAGATTTATAATCAAGCTTATTGGATAGTAACCACGGACCATGAAAAATCGGAGAAAATAAAACTTCGTACTTGATATATAGCTTCACTTAGGTATAAATTGTTTTGCACTTTTTGCTTCACTGTGGCCGTAGGTATGCTTTAGAACAGGATACTGTATGAGATTGTGACGAAGTTCAAAATATCTCTTCCAATGTGTTGGGTAACTCATGGATAACCCGTCCCCGCCCCAATTCTTATGGGTTACGGTGGGTTTTTTTTTTTTTCCGGGGAACAGGGAGGGGATGGGATTTAAGGTCCCAGGCTCATGGTCATCCCTACTCGGCAGCCATACGGGCGCACACCAAGCTCTTTGCAATAAAGAAGAAGGTGATTCTAGTAGAACCGCATAGCACTTGGAATGAACATAGAGGCTCGGTGGTTTGTCAGTAATTCAGGGAATGCAAAGCCGCCTTCTAATGTGAACAACCACCTGTCATTGGGGTGGCAGTTTGTGTTTTGAATCACCAAGAACTATCTTGCGATAATAACATGTCATGCACAATTCATAAAAACCTTCTTTGGAAAACATCAATTGCAAAAAACTGACACAAAAACATAGACTAGAAAACAAAAATGAACTAGTACTCAAATACATACTATAGAATGCCACTTAAGTACAGCAGATACCAAGTCAGACATGGGCAAGTGACTCAATGAATTGAAGAACATTAACCCCATCGTAACAGCGCTTATGAATTTCCTTGAAGTTCATTTCCTTGGTATTGTAGGACACCACCTTACCACGGCGTAACTTACCACTTGGTATTTGTAAAATTAACTTCAGATGATCCTCTTCTTCCCGAACAAACAACATACGAAAATCCATAGAGGAAAAGGAGCCCGCATTAAGGCTAGATATGTCCGAAGCCATACCCGGGAATGCAAGGGGAAACAATTCTAGATTCAAAACATATTTTACATTCCAAGCACTAAAATCGGTCTCCATTTCCAAGATATAAATGGGACGAGTAACCAACCGTTCATCAGAACTCACAATGAAATATAGATACCACGAGCACTCACCAAAATACACATCCTGCTTTCCATTGCGTCCGCCAGGAATCGAAGGCAACGAAACTCATGAAGCTTAAAATAGACGAACGAGACAACCAGATATTTTACCTCTCGTTCAGAGAAACTCACCATTACGAGTGGCATTTCCTTTGAGATACGGCTGTGATAAGAATAATGCGATCTGGACGGTGAGGTGAGGTTAAGAAAGTAACTGGATCTTCTTTATCCAAATTCTCTCTCGAGACCCCCCTTCCTCTGGTTTTTACCCTAGCGCCGCCGATCCCCCTCTCCTCTGATTTTGTCTTTGACAAGATCAGAGGAGAGGCGCGTATATTAAATTTTTTTCTTCGTTTTTTTTAGATTGGGTGTTTTTCTTCCCTGTAAGGTAAAGGTTGAGGAAAGAGTTGGTGATGGTGCTATTTACGGTTTGTGTTAGATTTGGGCTTTGCATCTCTTGATTTTATTTTTTCTGCTTTATTCAATGGTTGATTCTCCTGCTACCGTGGCTCGAAGATGCATTGTTTGTCGGTGATGTTATTCCATGAATCTTTCTCCTAGTGGTGTTATTCTATGGATTTATCAGGGTGATTTACTCTTTACCAGGGTGTTCACAAGGACCACCACCACTTGGGATATGGTTATCATCTAGAATCCTATTGATCAAGGTTATCATGGTTACTTCAACATGGATGGGTATGTACTACCACAAGAACCACTCAGACACAATAATAAGGTTATCAATATTATCACCACCATCAAGGTGACAAAGGAGTTGCTGCTGGTCAGCGGTGGTGGAAGTGGCGGAGATTTTGTGGCAGTCATTTCGTTATTTTAGGGTTAGGGTTTCAAGTTGGGTTTTGCAACATATTGGGCCTGACTTGTGTATTCCGGGTTTATTATCATATGGGGACCTATAAGTGGTAGGGTTATCGGGGACCAATACTTTTTACGACTAGTGTAATTAGTATTGTTCTAAGTTTTAAGTGCTGCTGGTTTAGAGATCCAAGCGGCAATGGCAACTGAATCAATTCAGTGGTGGTTCCAGTAGATGTCACAGTGGAGTGGTGGCGGCGGTTTGTGACTCTCATTGTACTGGAGGTTGTACTAGGTGTTTATTAGGGTTATGCAAATTGGGTTGGTTTTCATTTAAGTTAATTTTCTGCACCAGAGTTGGGCTTCTGTGCTCGAGAGTTTGGGGACCTATCAACTCTTGAAAAGGTTATCTGGAGACTGCTATTTACAACTACATTGTAGTTTAGCATTGTCATATGGTTTTTTTTAATTAGCATCTGTATATTCTTCAATCTTAATAATAAAATGTTCTCTATCAATCAAAAAAAAAAGGCAACGAAACTCTCTTTACTAACTCTTGATTGATAATGTAACAACATGAATAGTTAGCAATAGAAAGGTCGGTGATCCAATACAGCGATCCATTCCAAAATACTCCAGATTTTTGATAGATGTACTGGGGCGCAGCGATTTTATTGTGAGAGAGCCTCCAAGTGTCCGTTTCGGAAGAATAGGTATGAATTTTACCGCCTTTCCAAATCCAAACAAGTTTGTAATCAGGCGATTTCAGTGGATCAAAAGCTAAGCTAACAGAGAGAAGGTTTATAGGAGTAGATAAATTGAATGGACTTCGAGGCAGAGACGAAAGAGTCTTGCATTGCCTTGTGCATGGGTTAAAGATGTGATAGTTGACATTATGCGGTTGGTGACCCTTGAAATAATCTTCCACTCTGGCAGAGAAAAATGCCATTGCAAGATCTTGATTTGTGGCACAAGGCTATTTTAGAAATTGAGGCTCTCAATCGGGCTATTAGCACCGCTACGTAGGTTTCTTCCGTTTAAGAAGAAAAACTCACCAACAAAATATGGCCAATTCTCAAATACGAATAGGTCAGCCACAGAAATATGGGGATATTCTGAATGAAATGCTTATAAACGAAATGTGAATCAGATATGAGAAAGAGCCATTGTTTTGAAACGGATTTAAACGCAAGAAGAGACTTCACGGGTAGACGAGTCAAAATCTCGATTAAAAGATCGATATTGCTTGCTACTTGAGATGCCGATGACAAAGATAAGGATAAATGCATATACTTGTCGGCATCACCTTCACTAGCAGATTTAGAAATTTTTAAGGAGTATATCACGCAAATTAGAAGAAGAAGTTGAAGCGAATAGCAGATGAAGCCAACACAACAGTTTATTTGTAGGGAAACTTTGAGAAAGTCATTCAAAGATGCATGAATGCATTTGGCATTATCAAGAACTCTGTTAATGCAGTTTTGCATGTTTTCAAAGTCGCATTAACATCGTGAACTCTGCCAATTCTGCCAAATTGCCAACAAGGAGTGATGAAGAAGTGGATTTAATGCGTTGTCTAGACCATCTTGGCTGAATCGAGAACCCAAACATTAATAAAGACTTTCAAAATACTCTACTGATTCATAACTGAATTCATGTTTGAGAATTCATTGAAACATGCATCGTTATTTTTGAACTGTGGTCTATGACCCAAAAATTTCAAAGGAACATTAAGTGGCGTGGCCTCAGAAAAAAGCATTGCCAGAACCGTGTCTGAGTTGAAAATGATGGGAAAGAAGTGTTTTTTGGCGAATGCAGACAGATTACTGTTTATCCACCATGTAAAAAGCTGAAGTGTCAGGATTTGTTTATGGAATCACTGACAACCGCGGAATAACGGATCTTGAGATATTATGATGAATAATAATTAAACCATGCACAAGCAACTATAATAATACGAGAAAGATAAATCAACTCACAAGATACAAGATTTATAGTGGTTCGACCAATACATACAAGTTGTATATATTGTCTACGTCCACTTTGAGCCGCACCAACTCAAATCCACTATGAAGAAAAACGATTACAACGTCGTGTGAATCCCAGCAAACCCTTGGTTACACCGTAACAATTACCCGAGATGATAACCTTGTCTCTTGTTCCTCACCAATATGCTCTCACAACGAAACCCTGGATTTAGCCCTAAAAGCTATACAAGAAATCTCTCACTGATCTCTTAATCGTTTTCTACACAATACAATTCTACAAGGCTTAATTACCTATTTATATAGATTACAAACTTGTCCACCAAGAATTCTATCCGTTTTAGGAAACCCCTTTCCTAAAATATCACGGCTAATTTTAAAAAATAATTAATTAGTCTTCAATTAACTAACAATCTCCCACTTTGAAGACTCATTGATTGTCTTCGATTCTTCTTTTCTTCAAATTTGGATTTGACGGTGCTAAAAAATCTTCATGTCAGTGCCGCTCCCCTCCCAGATCCTCATTCTGAGAGACCAACTAAAGCCTTGCAGAGCTTTAGCTTGTCTGATGTAACTCCCTTGGTAAACATATCCGCCGGATTCTTCGAACCAAGAATCTTCTCGAGCTTCAACTCTCTTTCTTCTAAGAGATCACGAATGAAATGATAACGGATATCTATATGCTTCGTCCAAGCATGATAGGCTGAGTTCTTGGCTAAATGTATAGTGCTTTGACTATCGCTAAACAGAACACTATCTCGTTGTTCTTTTCCCAACTCGTCTGACAAACCTCGTAACCAAATCATCTCCTTGCTCGCTTCTGTTACTGCTACGTACTCCGCTTCCGTAGTAGACAATGTCACCAACTTCTGTAAACGTGAGTTCCAACTCATTGCAGTTGACCCCATAGTATAAACATAACCGGTCGTACTTCGCCTTTTATCTACATCACCTGCGAAGTCTGCATCCACATAACCCCTCAGATAGAACCACCTTTTTCATAACGCAATGGTACGTTTATGTTACCTCTCAAATACCTGAGAATCCACTTCACAGCTTCCCAATGTTGTTTTCCTGGTATGCTTGCATATCTACTCACTACTCCCACTGCATGTGCAATATCCGGTCTCGTGCACACCATAGCATACATTAGACTTCCAATAGCCGAAGAATATGGTACGTTAGCCATGTACTCCTTTTCTTCATCTGTCTTCGCACACTGCATACTTGAAAGACGAATTTGACTTCCAAGTGGAGAACTAACTGGTTTAGCATTCTCCATATTGAACCTTTTCAACACTCGTTCAATATATTCAGCTTGACTAAGCATAAGTACACCCTTAGCTCTGTCTCTTATGATTCTCATACCAAGAATATGCTTTGGTTCACCAAGATCTTTCGTAGCAAACTCACTTTGTAATTGTTTCTTCAAATTCTCAACTTCATGTAGAGATGTTCCGGAAACCAACATATCATCCACGTACAGTAATAATATGATGTAGTCAGAACCGCACCTTTTGAAGTAACAACGATTATCTGCATTACACCGTGAGTAACCACCTTTATGCATAAAGTTATCAAACTTCTTGTATCACTGTCTCGGGGCTTGTTTTAAACCATACAAACTCTTCTTTAGCTTGCACACTATCTCTTCCTTGCTTTTTACTATGAATCCTTCTGGTTGCTTCATGTAAATTTCTTCATCTAGGTCACCATGAAGAAAAGCTGTCTTTACATCCAACTGTTCAAGGTAGAGATCTTCAGAAGACACTAGACATAACACTACTCGAATAGTAGTCATCTTCATAACTGGAGAAAATATCTCGTTGTAATCAACACCAGGTTTTTGCTGGAAACCTTTCACAACCAACCTCGCCTTGTAGAGAATATCTCCATTTGCTTCAGTCTTCATCCGATAAATCCACTTATTATGCAACGCCTTCTTACCTCTTGATAGTTGTACTAACACTCAAGTGTCATTCTCCTCAAGTGATTTCATCTCATATTCCATAGCAAGTTGCCACTTGCCTGAATCATCAGCCGCTAGTGCTTCTTTAATATCTTCAGGTTCACCTTCATCCGTATGTAATAGATAATTCATAGAATACCTTGGGTTCGGTTTCGGAGTTCTTGATGATCTTCGTACTTCTTGTGGAACTGTAGGAGTAACTCAGAGCATCTCCAACTGCAGGGGTCAAGGTTATCCTATGTGGAGGTCTTATTAACATTTTTTTGTTGTGGGCTATTTACTACTCCCTCCGTTCCATTTTAGATGATGTTTTAGAGTTATTTTCTTGTTCCACAATACTTAAAAGTTTGCATATTTTCCCACAAAACTACCAATAATACCCTAACACTTTGTCTTGAAACTATAAATTTATTTTTAAATGCACTAATAGCAATTAGTGTTTGATGACTTTTCTTATGGGTATAGTTGGAAAATCTTCATATCTCTCTCCATTTCTTAATCTGCGTGAAAACTCCTAAAACATCATCTAAAATGGAACGGAGGGAGTACATGACAAAAATAAATAAATATAAGATTTTTTACCCAAATTTTTTCTCCAATCCTCAAGGTATTATCTAACATTTTCGTTTGAATTTAGAGAAAAAATATGATGTGGACTTAAAATCTAGTGTCGTGACTTTCTCCTTTACCCCCACTTAGCCATGTCATCTTTATTTATGACCTCCACCTCTGCATTGGAGGTAAAAATTTGGTAGACAAGGTCTTAAATCCTAAGTGTCATGCAATTTTAAGACCTTGACACTTGCATTGGAGATGCTCTAAGGAATTATTAGTACTACATTAAGAGCATCTCCAATGCAAAGGGTCAAGATCATCCTATGTGGAGGGCATTCCAGAAATGAACTCCATATAAAAACCTAAAAAAAACAGAGTTCATTCCAGAAATGAACTCCATATAAAAACCTAAAAAAACAGAGTTCATTCCAGAAATGAACTCCATATAAAAACCTAAAAAAACATATTTTTGGTATTTTTTTTGATGAACTTCATCGTCAACAGCAGCAACAACAACAACAACAGATCTTTATCTTTTTCATCTTCTTCATCATCATAATCGACAACAGAGACAAAAAGCATTCAAAAATCAAGATCAACACCATCGTCTTCATCGTCAACAGCAGCGGCAGCAACAGATCTTCATCTTCTTCATCATCATCAACAGAGACAAAAAACATTCAAAAATCAAGATCGTAATCAACAACAGCAATAACAAACACCGTCTTCAATAACATCATGAACATCATCTTTATCATCTTCAATTACAACACATCATCATCTTCAACGAAACAACAATAAAAAGAAAACATCATCGTCTTGGTTGCGTTCAACAACAACAGAGAAAAAAGATTCGAGAGGAAAGAAAAGAAAAAAACTAGATCTGGAAAAGAAGAGAGAGAATGTGAATATGAAAAGGAGATATTTTGCATTGATTTTTGTATATATGTGGTCCCCCTAGGACCAAACCATTATTTTCTAGGACCAAACAATGATATAAGGGTATTTTTGCCACTACAGGATGACATTTACATCATCCATGACATCACCTTAGGACCAAATCATAATTTCTAGGACCAAACTATAATATATTTTTCTAAAAAGGACCAAATAGACATATGACTGGGTCAACAGGATAAACTCTCTCTAATATATTATTCTTAGGACTATATGATATTTCTTACAAGATATAAATTAAGCATGTATCTGAAACCAATATGTAGTTGCAACTGATAATTAATGAAATCATACATATCGCGCCATTTTTCCTAAATAATTATATCATCCAATTTTTAATTTTAATATATTAATTTTAATTTTAGTAACAACATAACATTGAACAGGACTAGGCACGGGTTAGTCGATTTTCTTAATATTTTGACATAGTCAATTAAAAATGTATGGAATATTATTTTAAAGGAATCAATAAATAATCCAATATTAATTAATGGAGTTAATTAATATTGATACACAAATTGATTAAAATGTATGGAATATTATTAGTTATATGAATTACGTTTGAGTGACTCCCACATGGTCAATTCTTTGATACACAAATTGATATAATTACTAGTTCCACCCCTCGTACACGAATATTGAGTTTCTCTGATCATGTGGTTTTACATTGGTTTGATGGTAAGTGCCTCGTATACTACAATTTCCGTATGAATAGTGATCTCAAGGTGATAATGAGAAACTTTTATTCCATATTGAAATCAGCATTTGTACGGAAATTATGGTATACCAGGCATTCAGAGTCGAACAATTACAAACCACATGATAAGAGAAACTAGGAGGGATGGTACTACTTATAATATCAAAGCAACCACGACTAAAGGGAGGTGGTAGATAACTAGGAACAGTATCCCAAAAAGTTACTTAGAAAAACTCCTCCCACAAAAACTGTGGGCGCCATGATTAAGATAGCGACCTGTCTTGACTTTAAAGGGTGGCTGATCTACAATACTCTCTCCAAGTTCGCGTGACAATTCTTCGTCTAGGGGTGAAAATGAAAAAGAGGCTGGTTGAGGTGATGGTGAGATTTTCGAACAAGTCGCAGTAACAATCTTTGTCCCTTTAATTACTCCCAATGTATAAACCATATATACAAGCTACAAATCTTATATTATTTTCGTTGTAAAACCTACAACGTTAGATTGTTGTGATAATGACTGAAAACCAAAACCATGACATAAATATACTTCGGTGTTGTTACCTTCAGCAGTCATAATAGGGTTCAAATTAAATAGGGAAAGTGATTCACTCTGTGTTGGGTTAGTTACAATTACTAGACTACTAATTCATTTGGGGTTCGGAAATATGTTCTGGTTTGTAATTGATAATCAACAGATACATCTTAATTTTTATGATGTTTCTGTTGTAAATAAAATATGCAACAAAATCGCTGGAATAACTTAAGGAGACTAAAAATGAAATTGTTTGTACTAGTATGACTGTTTTGAAGAGTTAAGTATTGGGAACTAAATCGGGTATGGTTTCTATTTCTTTAGCCTGCACATGGAACCTCAAACCCTTCGATACAGAAGAAAATATCGCCGACAAACTTAGAATAAAATAAAATACATAAGCGTAGGGTTTACGAACCTTCTTATTATGTGAAGATGAGGAAGAAGATCCGCGAGTCCTTTTAACTAACAAAATCCAAGACAGATGCGAAACAATATTAAATGTCGGTAATGGAAATTGAAATCCAAATAAATAGCGCCACTCAAAAAAAAAAAATATTTTAGATCTTAATTAGCTCAAAGAGGTACAACAACAAAGAAAATAAAATCAGGCATAATTTACTTTGAATGGAAATATCGTAATCCTATTTATGATCTCTTACGAATCCTCCAAGATCCAAGCATAGATTTCATCACAAAATCAGAGTTCGTTCCGATTCTCGAATGACAAACCATAATGGTTTTGTGCCTTCCAAACTAGACAAAAGATAAAATACATAAAAAGCAAAAGAAATTGGATGATTGAATCAATAATGCACGTACCTAATCGTCAAAGAGATCTGATAAATTTGAAACTGGTTTAATTGCCTAGTGGACTGATTTTCAGGGAAAAGAAACCTGAAAAGATTAATGACAATTGCACAAAGTGCAAAAGAAGTGGAACTTGCAGACGGAAATGTAAACATCGTCTGAGAGTAGGACAATGATTAATTGATTAAGATGGGTAAACCCAAATTTTGATACTCCCTGAAATATAAACCACTAATATATGGGATGAGAGCAGGAAAGTAAATCATCTTATTACCAATAACCAAGATAAAATCAGTTGACTAAAGAAGCAAAACACTATCTTTTACTTGGAAATCGTCCATGAACAGATTCACTGAAAGAAAGTCAGGGATGGACATCTAACTGTTTAGAGAGTTTTCGGATACAGAGGATATTGCCGAAAATAAAAATATAAAATTCAGCAACTTCAGCAACTTAAGCTGCGCAAATGACTATCAATCAAGTCGATGCAAAATTATGATAAGAAAATGTGTTGGTAAGCCACATGAAGCATAAAAGGACCATAAAATGATCAACTAGAGATTAGAGAATTGATTAGCCCATGGATATGGGAAGAGTACACAAAGTACCGGCCAAACTCAAGTTTGACGATTGAAGAGATGGTCAGAAATGACATCAAAATAGCAAGCATCTTCGGCAAAGTGGTAGAGAAAGTCTAGAAGTGCCTCCGATGTAGGCTTTTGCTTGAAAGCTCAAACGCCAAGGTGGTGAAAATTTAACCACCAAGGTTGTTGTACTTGAAGTTCAGAGAACAAATCAAGTTAGCACAGAAAATTATACAAAAAGTATGAAGATTTAACAAACAGAAATCCTGAGGTAAATCTGGAACACAAAAACAAACCATAATCGCAGAAGGGATATTGTCAAAAATAATGTGAGGATAATGAAAATATCCTGAAAATATAGTTTAGGGATTAATGGTTTAATTATCCAAGGATGGAAACAATATTGAATCAAGAAACCCCAAGGAAAATTAGATCGCTATCAAAGGACGAGTAGACTAGCACATGAAATTCTTAATCACGGCATAACCTTGAACGCCAGCTAGGTAGATTATTACCCATTTAAAAAGCACTCGGAGAAAATAAAAATGATCTTTTGTGATCATGTATCATTTAACTTGAGACACATACAAAAAGAGAAAAGAAGAGAGACAATTTGCCATGAACCAAAGATGTGGTGTTATAGGTAAATTGTTAACAGAATCATTCTTGGACGTGATGAAAAGAATCTTAATAGATTAGGAAGAGAACCAAAAAAATGGAGATATTTTAGGAATTGAATGAAATCTTCGTGCCAAAGATGAACCAAAAAGCTATATCTATGTGTACTGCAAAGACTCTAAAGCTAATCTATGCGTACAACATAGACTTGAAAGCATACATACAGTAATGTGAATAAGACAACAACATCAAAAGGAACTTGATGAGGATGATAATATAATCCACGAAATTTATATGCAAAGTCATGGATACTATTGATGCTTTACTGTTGATGGCTTGAGAAAACAAAAGACATTGACTAATTTAGATGTAAAAAAATGTGAATAATGGAAGAAAAACACTAATTTTCTATCGATTAGACGACAAAGATTAAAGTGGTTCGGCACCAACGCCTACATCTACCGAGAAACCCGGTAGGGTGAATTGGATTGATCTCTAGACTTACTGGAATAGTTTACATTTTAATGATAAGTCCTTTTTATAGGATTATTGAATAAACAGTAAACCTAGAATAACAAATTATGTTGACTAGGTAAATTAAACTTATCTAGCTAGAATACAGGATTTACTAGCTAGATTATATAATCTTGTACATGACTTGGTCTTGTACATATCTTCTTCACACGTCCACTGAATGCACTTAACTGACCACCTCAATCACCTCGGTGGCTAACATATGTACCATATATTCCAACAAACAGTGATTGAGATTGAGGAACTTTATTTCTTCTTCTAGATCTAATCTATTATTTACAATTAATGTACACACGCTTTGCTTTTTATTTTTACTGGAAATTTGAGAATTTAGAAGAAGAGAAGAAATAGACAGACACCAGCGGGTGAAATTAATCGACTAAAAAATAAATGAAGAGGATTGTGAAGAAAACCGAAGATAGCCGGGGATGAAAACGGCGAAAAAGAAAGAGAAAAAGTCTCGAGTTTATATATAAGGTCATGTGTGTAAACCCTAAAGGGCATACGATCCAACTGGGCTACCCATTACCAAAACGATGGTGCTAAAACTACCGCTTTGTCTAGGAAGGGAGATCCAATCTGGCAACATAGACGTATGCGAGCATGCGGTATGTAGTTCACTAGGCCAGAGGCAATATACGATTTACCTGCGGTTACAAAAGACTGAGCAACCCTTATGGGATAGAAAGTTTCCGTTCCAGCAATAAGAGAAAGTAAGAGAGCCAAAGACACTAAACATTTGAAGTTGAAGTCCCAAAGCCGTCACTTTGTACAAAAACAAAAGAGCCATAATGTGGATGTCAGAGCTTGGGTGAACAAAACAAACAACAAGGGTCCATAGCTCAGTGGTAGAGCATTTGACTGCAGATCAAGAGGTCACCGGTTCGAACCCGGTTGGGCCCTTTTTGACCGTGACTCGACGGGAACGGAAGTACATGAATAATGAAACCTGAGCAAGGTTTTTTGATGGCCATCACATTTCAGCTGGAACAACCAATAACTTCTTGAACATCCCTGCCCATCCATACCCCAATCATTTTTTTTTTAAATTTTCTAACAGCCTAAAGTAGGATTAATGAGCCGTTGCTGTATATGAATGAAGAGAAGAAGATTGGTTTTATGGATTATCGTGGTGTTTCTGTAGAATGAGACAGTCAAGGGCTCATGGGTAGTGTGTGGAATACATTATACATACATTCCCCAGTAATCAGAAGAAACGTCTAATTGGAAATGTATGAGTAAATCAAATGCCAAGTTTTGTTCACAGTTAGTAACATGCTCTTCTAGGAAGCTGGTTTTTCTTTATGCTTAAGACTTAGCTAGTCCCGGGTGTCAAAGATGGTGCACCACCACTTAGAGCATCTCCAATGGATCCTCCGGTCTTTCCTATGTGTAATGTCCTTGCAAGCACCCTTAACACCAAAATTCCTCAACTTTAGGAATACACAAGATATCTTCTCCAACCGGTAAATTGTAAAGTAGACCTATAGTCCACAGATGGTTTACATCTCAAAACTTAAAACAAACCGCAGCAACCAAAAATAAAAATGAAAAACGAAGTTTGAGTTCAAACAACCGTAACATATTCTGGATCTTATTACAAGGAAGCTGAAAAAAACAAAATAATATAAACAACTGTTGTTTAATTATGAAAGGAAAAATCATAGTGCCATTTATGGATGCAGAAATTTGCTAGTTGCCAATGCATCCATCCAGTTTCTTACAAAGGATTTTGCATCTTCGTTGGACAATCTACTCGATGATCTTCATTGTTTTTCACGATACTTCTGCTAAGCAAATGAAGCGGTCAGACGGGAGCTTTCTACTCCGGAATACTCCAATAGTGAAAAACCTTCTGAATCCACTACTTTAGATGCAATTACAACCACTGTGTTGAATAACTCTTTGACGGATCTATATTCCCGTCTACGTGTCCATGTCAACTATTTACTCAAGTCAGTGTTGGTATATCAGAGACAAGATCACTAGTCTGTACTGAAGATTTCTTATATCTTATTGAACTGACGTACAATGATCATTTAAATAGATCATGAAAGCACAACTAACACAAACGAAACTGACTCCTAAAATGATGCCAACAAACTGACTCAGTCTAATGACTTATTCAATCTCCTAAAGATAAGAAAGCTTCAACAAACTATATCTAACTCGATGACTTGCCTCTCATGCATAGCCGTTTTATTCTTCATTTCTTCCCCTAAACTGGAACTCCTCCCTTCCAGTTTAACCTTCTTTAGTTTCAATTCCCAGGCTCTTCCTTTGTTTCTCAAATGTGTCTCGTTTTACTGCTTTGGTCATGAAATCCGAGAGCTGCTCCAATGTCGGACAATACTCAAGTTGAATAATCCCATCATTCACTAGCTCGCGTAGGAAGTGATACCTGACATGTATATGCTTGCTCCTTCCATGTAGCACCAGGTTCTTTGACAGCTTGATGGTTGAGCTGTTGTCACAGAACATTACAGTCCCTTCAGCTTGTTTAACTCCAATCTCTTCTAAAATGTTCCTGAGCCATACTCCCTGACAAGCTCCATACGCAGCAGCCACAAACTCAGCCTCAGTTGTTGACAAGGTTACTATGGGCTGTTTCTTTGACGCCCACGAGACAGCTCCGCCACTCAGCATGAAGACATAGCCAGATGTGCTTCTTCTATCGTCTACATCTCCCGCATAATCACTGTCTGTATAGCCAATCAGTTTATCTTCTCCTCCTTTCTTGTACTGAATTCCATACTCTCTTGTGCCTTGCACATACCTCAGGATTCGCTTAGCCGCCAACATATGTATCTCCTTCGGTTCTTCAATGTATCTACTCACAAGATTTACTTAAAAGTTAAGTCAGGTCTGGTAACAGTGAGGTACCTGAGACTCCCAATGAGCTGCTTGAACAATGTTGGATCAACTGCAGCACCTTCACCTTCCTTAGATAGTTTCTGTCCTGGAACAATTGGATTCATCACTGGATTACAGCTCTCCATTCCAAATCTTTTTAAGACATCCAAAGCATGTTTGTGTTGATTGATGAAGATTCCTTCTTGATCTTGAATCACCTCAACTCCTAGGAAGTATCTCATTCTTCCAAGGTCTGTCATTGAGAACTCCTCCATCATCGACGCCTTGAACCTTTCACGTAATGTGGCTGAGTTACCAGTGTATATCAGATCATCAACGTACAGGCTTACTATCAAGATCTCTGCTCCATTCCGCTTCACAAACAGGGTGTGCTCACAATAACACTTCTCAAAGCCCTCTCTTGAGAAATAGCCTTCAATGCGAGTGTACCAGGCCCTAGGGGCTTGTTTCAAGCCGTAAAGAGCCTTCCTTAGCTTGAAGACCTTCCTTGTGTCCTGTTGATCTTTAAATCCTTCTGGTTGATCTACATAGACGTCTTCACTTAACTCACCGTGCAGGAAAGCACTTTTTACGTCTAACTGGAACATCTCCCAACCTCTTCGAGCTGCTATGGCCAAGATAACACGTATCGTGTCCCACCTCGCAACTGGTGCGAACACTTCATGAAAATCAATACCTTGTCTTTGATGATATCCTTTGGCCACCAATCTTGCTTTAAGCTTGTCTACTTCTCCTTTTTCATTGTACTTCGTCTTGAAGATCCACTTTACTCCAATCACTTTGGCTCCCATAGGTAGTTCTACCAACTCCCATGTGTCATTTTCTTCGATGGATTTTATCTCTGTTTCCATCGCTTCTCTCCATCTTTTGTCTTGAACTGCTTCTCTGAAGCTCTCAGGATCTTCCGGGTGAGCTACTATAACGTATTCATCCTCTGGGTGGGCTACCATAACGTATTCTTCCTCATCTTCCTCGACAAAGAGCCCCACATAATCCTTCATCCAAACAGGGACTTGCTTTCTTCTTCTACTAGAATCTCTCTGAGCTGTTCCACTTGTGTCTCCTAGCTCAGGCTCACTTTCTTCTTCTTGTCTAAGCGTATCTGAAACCTCTGTCTCAGTATTCACTTCCTCTTCAGGTGGGGTAGCTTTTGTTTCACCTTCTTCATCATCTGATTCAGTCATTAGTTTCTCCCATACGTAGCCATTCTCTTGTTGATTCTCCTCCCATTCCCATCCATGATCTTCATCAAACTTCACATCTTTGCTTATTATAACTTTCTGTGTCTCTGGATTGTAGAGACGATAACCCTTTGACTCCTTGCTTACTCCCAGCAGGATACATTTTATGCCTTTTTCATCTAACTTGGTCCTTCTCTCATAAGGTACCATTGCATAAACAATGCAGCCGAAGGTTCTGATGTGAGCGACTGAAGGTTTGTGACCGCTCCATCGTTCTTCTGGTGTCACATCTCCTAGTGCATTTGATGGACTCCTGTTCAGAATATGAACAGCATACTGAGCTGCTTCAGCCCAGAACTTCCTTGGTACCGACATACCTACAAGCATACACCTTGTCATGTTCATGACTGTTCTGTTTTTCCTTTCTGCTATGCCATTTTGGTGTGGTGTGTGTATGCAGTTGTTAGTTGTCTCTTGATTCCCTTTTCTTTGCAGTAAGTTTCAAACTCCTTAGAGTTATACTCTCCTCCTCGATCTGACCTTAAACATACCAATGCTTGTCCAAGTTCTCTCTCCACAGCCGCTTTAAACTCTTTGAAAGTCTGTAAAGCTTCTGACTTCTCGACAAGAAAGTAAGACCAACATTTTCGACTGTAGTCATCAATAAAATTTATCATGTACCTTTTTCCGCTTGATGATACTGGCGTAATGGGTCCACAGATGTCTGTGTGAATAAGTTGCAGCACACGATCTGACTTCCACAAACTTTTCTTTGGTATATTTTCTCGGTTTTGTTTTCCCTTCATGCACGTATCACACAAGTTCTTTTCTCCACTGATTTTTAAAGATGGGATTCCCAGCACCATATTCTTCTCAGCCAGCTCTTGCATTCCCTTGTGACTAAGATGTCCAAGTCTTTTGTGCCACAACTCTTCTGTCTTTCTTTCTGTGACTTGTAAGCATTTTACTTCATCGTCAATTTGCTTCATCTTTGCCACGATGATGAACATACGATTTTTGCTCATCGTTGAATGCATCAACAATCTCATCTGTTGCTTGTGCCATATTTCACAGACGTCATTCTCAATGATGATTCTCAGCCCCTTTTGTTGCAGTTGTCCCACACTCAGTAGGTTATTTTTAAGTCCTGGCACAAAGTAGACTGAGGTAATGGTCTGTGCAACTCCATCAATTCTCAGACTGAGACTCCCTCTTCCCTCAACTTTCATTCTTCTGTCATCTCCTAACTTCACATTCGTATGGAAGCTACTGTCAAAATCACCAAACCAACTCCTATTTCCACACATGTGATTACTGCAACCAGAGTCAAGAAACCATATATGTTCTTCTTCTTCTTGAACTGTCTCCACATGTGCCATAAGTAACACATCCTCTTCGAGCTCTGCATAATTGGCATTCTTATCCCAGTCTGGACATTCGAACTTGTAGTGGCCCTTCTTGTGGCATTTGTAGCACTCAATTGACTCCTTATTGAAATTTGATCTCCCTCTTCCTCTACCTTGATAACCTCCTCGACCTCTCATGTTTGAACTTCCTTGACCTCTACCTCCATCAGATTTCCATCTTCCTTCTATCTTCAGAGCATGTTCTTCCCCTACATGTCTGATCAGTTTCTGCTCATGCACCATCAGAGAGCTCTGCAGTCCATCAACCGTAAGATCCTTTATGTCGTTGGATTCCTCGATCGCACACACGACGTATGTGAATCTTTCAACAAGCGTCCTCAAGATCTTCTCCACCACCTTGGAGTCAGTCATCTCTTCTCCTAGGTTACGCATGTCGTTCACCACTAGCATGACTCTCGAGAAGTAATCTGCTATAGCTTCTCCTTCCTTCATCTCCAAAACTTCAAAGTTGCGTCTCAATCTTTGTAACTGTGCACTTTGAACTCTCTGGTTCCCTTGGTACTTCTGCTTCATTGAATCCCATAGATCCTTGGCCGTGTCCTTCTTCATGATTGTCTTAAGAATCGACTTGTCTATTGATGCAAACAAGTAATTCTTCACCTTGAGATCTTTTAGCGTTGCCTCTGCTAACTCAGTTCTCTGTACACCAGTCAGAATCACGTTCCTCTCTGGTCTTATGATCCCAGTTTCAATTAGATCCCACCACTCCTTAGACTTGAGCAAATTTTCCATCAACATGGCCCTGTACTCGTAGTCTCCATCGAATTTCGGAATGCTTAACAATGAATCTCTATCACCCATCTTCTTCCTCTCTCTCACCAGGCTCGTATCAGGCTCTGATACCACTTGTTGGTATATCAGAGACAAGATCACTAGTCTGTACTGAAGATTTCTTATATCTTATTGAACTGACGTACAATGATCATTTAAATAGATCATGAAAGCACAACTAACACAAACGAAACTGACTCCTAAAATGATGCCAACAAACTGACTCAGTCTAATGACTTATTCAATCTCCTAAAGATAAGAAAGCTTCAACAAACTATATCTAACTCGATGACTTGCCTCTCATGCATAGCCGTTTTATTCTTCAGTCAGCAGGTTGGACAGTCTGTTTGGAGGGAGTCTGCTGGATCAATTGAACCAATTGATAAGGCAACAAGACGGGAAACAGTGGACGAAAAGTGTTTGGCTCTGACTTATAAGAAACATTGGTTCATCAATTGAGTCTTATGGATCCTTACGTTGCAGGATACTACTTCTTTGCCTTGCTGGATCATCCACCCCTTAGTTATACCATGGCGTGTTTCAAACTATATGTGAGTTTTGCCATTAAAATTTGGTACAAAAACAACAATAAATGCTAGTAATCAGAACTGGAATCCAAATAAACAACTGAAGAAAAAAAATACCCATGGATGTTATACCAAAGAGGTATAATCATACAAATAAATAAATACAATAAAGGCCGATTTACTTACTTTTGAGAGGAAATACGATCATGCTTTTTAATATCAGTGAGTTTCCCTCCAGGCTATGTGCAGAGGTTCCATCACACAATAAAACACACTCTGAAGATTGAATCAAATGGCTGTATTTCTTTTTAAGCTGGAAAAAGATAAAACCTAATATGATCTCAAAAGGCAAACTTTTCAAGAATGTTTATGAAGATAGAAGACGGCAAAATAAAAAGGTTTTTGAGACTATAAATATAAGGTCTTGCGTTTAAAGAGTCAGTAAACCCTAATGGTAACGGGCATCAAGAAGACAAACCCAAATTATACAGCCCAAGGGGATACTCTCTATGGGTTCTAATTGGAAGTCAATCTTGACTGACTTTGGCCCTGTAAAATTGTCCGATTAATCTGGGATGTCAATCTAAATATAGTTTAGTTTTGGATGTTTTTCGTCTGTTAATTTATAAGCATTCCATTTTAATATTCGGCATTTTTCGATTTAGGAAACAACATAAAAGAGTAATAAAAATAATAACGAATATTTACAAATAAGTAAACTCAGATTACAAAATGAATGGAGTGTATCAAAATGGAATGATTTGATTTATATCATCGTTCTGTGATGTAGCCATGCCTTCTTGTGAAGCTACGGTAGCAACGAATGCAAAGATCATTGCGACAAAGAAGAAAACCGTTCTTGTATAACTAGAATGATGATGAATGCAGAGAAGAAGAACTAAGAGTGAAACTGATTTCTGGTGTTTTGAAAAGAAGACTATTGTTGTTTTTTGAGTTTATGTCCCTTTGTGTGGGCTAAAAGGTTTAACGTGCGTACCCCACAGAAACGCGCGTGGGACGACTGTTGGTTGATCTTTTCTTAGGTGGTGTGGTTGTATGTATCTATTCTGGTGGGGAGTAGTTACATCCTGAAGGTTACTTGTAGGATAGATCAATCCCTTTCAAATTTTACCCAAAACAAAGGAGAAAGGGGGTGAAATTTGTGGTGGCAAGTCACTTGCTGGATCAACCCATCTCCCCATGAATACAGTCATGCGGTAGATGGAGAAGGAACCAAAACAGATGTAATGGACACAAATAAAAAGTATGTAATGGACACAAATAAAAAGTAAGTAATGGACACAACTGATATGTATAAAAAATGAATTGAATTGATAACTCTCTTTGTTACAAATCAATGATACTGTGATGTATAAATAGAATTTATGTACAAATTAAATCAATATAAACCATCAAAATGGAACAAATCAACGTATGAAGGGGGGAAAAAGAATCACTCTTCATGTAAAACATTGTTTAGAATCACTCTTCATGTAAAACTTTGGAAGATGCAGGTGATGGAGCCATGCTGTCTTGTGCAACGACCATACCCAGAAACGCGAAGATCATTGCAACAAAGAAGAAGGCCATTCTTGATGAACTAGACTGAGCCATTGCTATATATGAATGTATAGAAAAAGATAGGTTTTTATGGATACCAAATGGAGTGTGGTAGAAGATGTTGTTGCTGTTGTTGAATTTGGAATGACGGGGGTAGTAGTATTTATAGGCTTAAGTTTTGGGACCTTTTTTTCAAGGGTAGCGTGTGGACTCGATCCACACAAAACGCGTGACAACTATGTGCATTTTTTGGTAGGTGAAGTGGGATGATCTGAAAAAACAGATCAGGGATGTATGAATAAATCGATGACTTTCATTCTTTTATCTAGTTGTCGTTTTACAAGCTAAATTAAGAATAAAAAGATTGAGATCATTCAGCTCTGCAACGTTATCCGGACGTGTGCATCAATTTCTTTGTTCATGTTTTCAGAATCTCTCCATATGAGAATCAATCTTAGTATCATTCATCAATCTTTCCTTCTCATCGTGATTTTCATTAGCAACTATATCATCTACAGATCTTCGTTACTTCTCATTAATTTCACAGATAGAAAATCATTGCAAAATAACATTGATTCCAACAAAAAAAAAGTACAAGCATTACTCAAACATCCTTGAAACAAACATCAAACAGTTCATTAATTTCTATACAAAGAGTTTTCAATCCTGCATTCAGCATTACAACCCAATTTCTTCATCAAACTCTCAAAAGACCATAGTTTCAAATTACCAAAATATCAAACCTACAACAAAATACCACACTACTATTTTCTAAATCCTAACCACTACTGAATACTTAAACAAACTTGAGAAAACAATACACATTTCAAACCCTCAACCCCTGCAACTTATACCAGAAAACTACCAACATAAATATTCTAAAACCACTTCCTTTTCACACTATCTGCATCAACAAAAAAAAAAAGAAAGAAATATCCAAAAAGACAAGAGCAACACCATCCACCATAGATTTCAGAGGAACGATAAGAAGTACTGGAAATACCATTGTGTAAATAACTTGTTGACCATCTTCAAAATCTTTTCAGACACAGAAGAATTAGGCCTTTCCAGCTTCACCGAAATGATGACTAATAGTCATCCTCCTCATCATCGTCAGTGTCGAACTCATCCCGCTGAAACCATTCGTCAGCACTCTCTGATGGTGCCGGAGAAGTATCATCATATGAAGAAGCATCCTCATCGTCTCGATCCTCATCAGTCTCATTTTCCAGGGTCTCCTCACTGTCACTGCTGCTCTCCCCCTCCGGCATGGTCCTGGCATAAAGTTTGGGGTTGGCAAGTTCATAATCAAACCTCCCCCTTAACCTCATGTCATGAATCTGCTCCATTCTTTCCTTGTCTGCCGCAGCGTCAGAATCAAGATCACTAGTGTTTTGTTCCTCAATCTCATACTCCATATCTTCACTTTCTCCTGTTGCATCAGAATCCCCATCAGTTTCACTATCATATCTTTTGCTCTTGGAATGCTTCTCTTCCCACTCTTATCCTTTCCTCTGATCATATGCGAGAAACTTTGGAGCCCATGCAGCGAACTTTCTCTCATACTTCTCTTTCTCTATCTTTTTCCTCTGCTCTTCTTCTTCCAGTTGACGGGCCAACTCCCGACTGCGATGAGCAATCTCTGCTTGAACGTAATCTATTAAACTCTGAAGATCGTTGGTACTCATTGCGGGAACAAGACTTTTTGTCTGATCAATGGCGGTTAACGGAGATGGATTCTCAAGATTATTTGCTGCAGCAGGGGTTGGAACATTTCCATCAGCCATTTCTTAAACCTATCAAAATTTCCCTAATTCTTTCCTTTTCTGATATAAGCAACAAATATCTTGGTTATGAATATCCTAATTCCTCTACTGAAAACCCTTTTAAAGAACCCATTACGCCCATTCATTACCATTTATGGCGCTTAGTTAAGCGTCATGTCGCTTTGTATACCACGTCTATTCAAAGCCATGCGTATGGTTTAACCCTTTCAGGCCATAATTACCCTGTACAACCCTATTATCAACACCTAATCCCACCATTGCAATTTAATTCCTTTGGATCTGCCATTAAGGGAGTATACGGTAGGTCATCAAATTTTGATAGGTTTTATGGGGGTCTAATTAAGATTTTATGTCTAATGCAGATTAGGAAAAGCAGCACCTGTTGAGAGGAACCACAGTTGTTTGGAGCAGGTTTGCCAGATGCATTGTACCCATTCTCAACTCGAACAATAACCAGTCCAAATTTGTCATCACTCAATTTCACTTCCATACCCATGCCCTCATAAAGTACCAAACCAACAAATATCTTACCTTTACTACCAAGACACAATCCCTTTTTGCTACCATAATGGTGTTTGGAAGTTTGTACCATCTTGATAACCTTTCTAAAGAGGACAACCATATTAATGGTTCACCAAACATCTGCTTGATCATGCTTACGTTTCAGATATTTGTATCTTTAGTACAAATCCAGCTTTGCATAACAAAAAAGAAATTTCACGCGACTACTACAACTATTTTTCAGTGATCTATCATACAAAAAAAAAGAAGGTAAGAGATTACTCCATCCACCTAAACTGCTCCCCTGATAACAACACACATATTCCAACTTCTGCCATACACCAAATTTCTCCTGAAAATTTTTCAAACCTTAAAGTCCTAGATTCCTTTACTTCTTTAAACCCAAATTCATAAACTCAGAGGAAACTTGTGGTCAATTTATCATTACCATAATATCAAGAATATATCAAGATAACCTCACTTATGATATCAATGTAACTCTTTTTATTTTATTCATCATAACCAGCTCTACTTTTAATCAATACCATATCATCTTCATCCACCTCAAATATAAAATGAGCACTCAAACAACTCCACAAAACCTCCAAAACTCAAATCTTGATATACAAAGCCTTACTACCCAAATGGCAGAAAAATTGTCTCTTCCATCTTTTTTAACCGAACCAATGTTTATAGACAAAACAATTATCTTAGCTGAATCAGATAGTAACTGGAAATGGTGTATGGTTGTATATCTCTGCTGTGAAACTCTGGTTCCCACCTCTTCTATCAGATACTACATCTGCAATCAATGGCCTCTCTCTCAAACACCAACAGTCTCAACTTTCAATGGTCACATAAATAAAGTTCTAATCCATTTCTTGATGGAGGATGACTTCAACAGAATCCATTCACAGAGACCATGGTTTGTTTGTGGCTATCTCATGGCCTTAAGAGAAGTTCCACCGATGGGATGGACTGCTAATTTTCAAATCTCCGTTGAGGAAGAACTAATGTGGTTCATCTTATGCAACATTCCTAGGTAGTGTACTGAATTTGAAAATCTCCAGAAGCTTACCCTCACTATGGATGAACTCATTGAAGCTCAATCTCCTTACGGAAATCAACCACTCAAGAATAATGTCAAAGTTTGTGTCAAAGTTCAAGTACGAAAATCTCTCCCAACTGGAATTCCTCTATTCACAAATGGAAGAACACAACCTTTTCTAATTGAATGTCGATGTGTGAAAGTCCCAAGATACTTCTGTACTTCCTGTAGAGTGCTCGACCACAAAGATGCCAACTGCCCAGCATGGAAACAGAAACAAAAAGCTATCAAAGAAGCTTCTTCTTCTAGCTGTAAATAAATTCTCCCTAATGTCTCCAGACTAATGATGCCTTCTTCAACTGCGAAGGATCAGTCAACACAACACGCAAATGAAGTCCAGAATACCTCTTCTCAACACACTGATATCATTCCTGATACTCAAATTGATTCTATCATTATTCCTCCATGTGATAAAGGAAAATCCATTGAGAAATCTCAACACTCTGAAAAAGTTGATCAAGAAGGTTCCTCAAATATGTTCCAAATGGGGCCCTTTGTCAATAGATCTACTGCTTTGAAAATCTTTGATGTTGGGCCAGTTCAACAAAACTATACTCAACTGAACAATGGTCTAACCACTATTTTCAAACAAGTAACAACCTAAAATGTCACAGTTGAAGTTGTTATTCCTGTCTCTGAACCCTCCTAACTTGGTCCGATCCGCACTACTAACTCATCCAAGAGATTCAAAACATCAGCTTTTCCTAGCCAAAACCCAATCGTTACCAGAGGCTCTACCATATCTGCAGAACAAGATGCTCTTTGAAACCTCAAAAGGAAGATAAACCCAAGAGATGATTTAAGAAAACGAACCAGAGCTAGTAATTCTAATATAGCAAGCATGGTGGTAATCCCAGAAGAACAGGATACAAATGAACCATATTATGCTCAACTTTGTCCTCCTATCACTAAATTTGGAGAGCTATCCAACATCAATCTCTCTAACTGTACCCTCAACACCAATACCTTGGTTGATCCTTATGGTACCTACAATGTACCTTATGATACTGCTCCAGGAAATAATGGTATCCGCAATAATTCTCATCAACCTGTTGCTAATCCTAATTTAGATTCTACGCAACAAGCTTCTCAATCAGGTGATCAAACCACAGCTCCTCTGGGTGGTGGATCCACTTCTACCAATCAGGTAAACTCCCATACTCCCAACCCTTTATCTGCTACTGATACTACTCATGCTACTCTAGGAAAATTTCCTGTTAATAATGTCAATATGGTCATATGGAACATTAGAGGATTGGGAAAGAAATCGGCTAACAAGGAACTTAGACTCTTATGTAGGAATGTTAATCCTGACATCATCTTCTTGTTTGAAACTAAAATGAACGGAGATATGGATGCTAGGAAACTTAAGAATATGGGACTTCCATGCACTTTTAATGTTTCTAGTGTTGGAATAAGTGGAGGCTTGGTGTTAACCTGGAAAAAAGAGATCCATCTCAATATTATTTCCTCTAGCTTAAGGGGTATCCATGTCACTTGTACTGATATTATCCATTCTAAAACCTGTCACATTCTTATGGTGCACAAAATAGCAGTCTTAGGCATGCTTTCTGGGAACAACAGTGCCAATTACCACAACTCCCTGCAGATAAACCAGTTTTCTTTGTTGGTGATTTTAATGCTCTTCTAGGAACTAAAAATAAAAATGGTGGCTTAGAAGTAGATGATGCTGATTTTTTGAACTTGAGAAACTTTTGCTCCACTTTCAATTTGCATGATCCTGGGTTTTCTGGTCCCAGATTTGCTTGGTCTAATATGCAACAAGGTCCTTAGTTAATCCTGGAAAGACTAGATAGATGTTTTGTGAATGATATTGCTGAAACTCTCTGCCCCAAACTGTGTGTTAATAATCTCCCTAGGGATTCCTCTGATCACTGCCCTATGCATATAGGTTTTAACTATGAGGATATTTGCATGTATAGACCCTTCCATTTTATGTCCATGTGGATTAAAGATCCTACTTGTAGATATATTATTTATAACTCTTGGTCTGCTAATGTTATAGGATCTCCTGCCTATAAACTTAAGGCTAAATTTCTTAATACTAAAAAAGGTCTTAGAGATTGGAATATAAATTCTTTTGGTAATATTCAAACCAATATATGTACCATAAGAAAAGAATTACATGATATTCAAATTTCCAATCCTACAGATTCTAGCAGTACTACCAGACTAAAATCTAGGTTAGAATATCTCTACGATTTAGAAGAACTTTACTGGAAAGACAAATCCAGAGAAGTCTGGCTTACGGAAGGTGATAGGAACTCCCCCTACTTCCATAGAGCTATTTTGTTTAGAAGAAAGAAGAATGTTATTAGTTGGATAAAGAATTATGCCAATGATATTCTAATTGATAGAGCTAGCGTTGGTGAATCCTTTATACACTACTTTAAAACTCTTTACTCTTCCCATCCTCAACAGTTCCAGGATGAGATTCTACAAGATCTTCCTGCCAAATTTACTGAAGAGGACAATGTTACTCTCAACCATCCTCTTACTCGTGAAGAGATAAAAAATGTTGTTTTTTCAAATGGAAGGGAAAAAAGCTCCAGGCCCTGATGGGTTTACTGGCTTTTTTTACCAAAAACATTGGGACATTGTGGGAGAAGCTGTTATTGACATGAGTCAAACTTGTTTTAGAACTGTGCACATAGGTAAAGTTTTTAACCATACTAATATTTCTCTCATCCCAAAAGTCCCTCTTGTTGAACTTGTTACTCAATACAGACCTATAGGGCTCTATAATTTTGTTTACAAAATTCTTTCCAAAACTCTTTCTAATAGGATGAAACCTTTATGAATAACATTATATCCCAACAGAAAAGTGCCTTCATCCCAAAGAGGAGCATCTCTGACATTTTCTTCTGGCTAATGAGGTTATATATGCAGTTAACCATCATGATAAAGTTGAGGGTTTAGCTGCTATCAAATTAGATATGTCCAAATCCTATGACAAATTTAAATTTCCCTTTCTTGAAGGTGTCCTAACCAAGATGGGGCTTTCTTTACACTGGGTTAAACTCATAAACCAATGTGTTTCTACTGTTTCTTATTCTGTGCTTTTAAATGGTAGTCCTACTGGTTTCTTTAAACAAGAGAGAGGTCTAATACGAGGAGATCCCTTATCCCCCTACTTGTATATCATGTGCTCTGAAGCCCTTTCTTTTTACATTGATGATCTTTCTCAAAAAGGGAATTTAGAAGGAATCAAGGTGTGCAGGGATGCCCCAGAGATGACACATCTCCTATTTGCTGACGATTCTCTTTTTTTTTCTAAAACTACTGTTAAAATTTTTCAAACTATAAAAGATAATTATCTTCAGAAATATTGTTTAGCTTCAGGCCAGGAGATAAATTTTGAAAAATATGGTATTCTCTTTAGCAGAAAAATATCTGAGCATAGGAAAGCTTTACTTGCTATCATTCTAAAGATTGATAACAGGGATCTTGGGGAAAAGTATCTAGGAACTCCTACTATGTTCCAAGCTTCTAAAATCCAAACCCACATGGGAATTCTTCAAGCTGTGGATGCTAGAATTTTTATTTGGTTACACAAGCTGTTTTCTCAGGCTTCTAGAACTACTCTAGTCAAGCATATTGGCCAAGTTATTCCTCTTTTCCAAATGAGGTTTTTTCTCATCCCTAAACACCTGTGCAAACAGGTGGATTCTCATCTCTGCAAGTTTTGGTGAGGAGAAACTCTTGACCCAAAAGATAGAAAATTACATCTCTTGGGCTGGGACATCCTTTGTACCCTCTAAGCTGAAGGAGGTCTGGGTTTCAGAAAAGCTGAGCTAAAAAACCTTGCCATGTTAGCTAGAAACGCCTGGAGAATCTTTTAAAACCCCAGGAGTATGCTAGCTACCACTCTCAAAGCTAAGTATTTTCCTCATACTGATTTTCTGAATGCTAGCTTCCCTGATAAATGCTCTTGGACCTGGAGATGTCTCCGTGCTATTACAGAAATCGTAAAACCTTTTGTCTCCTGTATTGTGGGTGATGGTCAATTTATTGATACCTGGTGTGACAAGTGGATCCCTCTCTAGGGAAAGTTACCCCTAATCCACTTGTTCCACCAGACCCGGGTATTAAAGTTTCCTATTTCATAAACCCTGTCACTAGAACTTTGAATATTGATAGGTTAAACACTCACTTTGATAATGCTTCTTTGCACTCCTGATAGGAGGGCTTGGGATCTCACTAAGGATGGTAAGTTCTCTTCCAAATTTTCCTACATGGGCATTAGAGGCCTCAGATAATCCCCTTACAAAAATCTTTGGTTATAAATATGGAAAATTAGGGTCCCTCACAGGATTCAAGTTTTCCTTTGGAAAGATGCTAAAATGCTCTACCAGCTAGAACTATTCTGCATACTAGGATGCCAATGCACTCTGTTGATTGTGCTAGATGCTTATATCCTTATGAATCTGTCATTCATGCTTTGGTTACTTTCCCTTTTGCTAGCCATGTTTGGTTTCTGTCTAATTTTTGCATAAATACTCAGTTCTTTTAAAACAAGTCTTTCATTGATTAGTTGATGTTTTGGTTAATTGACTCTTTGTCTAAACTGCCTGATGAGGAATGCCTATTTGTTGTTATCTTGTGGTCTTTGTGGACTAGTAGAAATAACCTCATACCAAAACCAAAAAGAAACCCATATAACTGTTATCCAAAGAGCTAAAGCCATGCTCCCAACTAGGAAACCCAAACCTACTATTGCTACTGCTGGATCTTTCAGTCTAGGTGACAAATGGATACCCCCCTTCTTAGAATGGATCAAATGCAATACTGACAGTGGTTATGATGAAATATCAGGAGCAAATGGTTCATGGTATGTGATGAGAGACTTCTTCTACAAAGCCTCCATATGTGCATCCCTGGTGTTCCATGTTCAATCTGCGGAGGAAGCTGAAGCTAGAGGAATATGGGCAGTCTTACAAAAAGATCTGGAGGAAAAGTTCACTTACATCAGTGTAGAAAGTGACGCAAAGAACCTAATTGACAGATTTTCAGCTAGTTATTTTGATGGAGATAGTCGCACTGATGCTATTTTCAAAGACATTCAGTTATTTTCTTTACAGTTTAAGGAGTGTATCTTTAATTTCCAACCTAGAACCTGCAACAATGTAGCTCATGAACTTGCTCAATGGGCAAATAACAACAACACCTCTATGTACTGGTATGTACCTCCTGGTCTGTACCTCCTCTATGAGACGTGAAAACCACGCACGTGGAGCCTGTTTAAGTCCATACAAGGACTTATGCAACTTACAGACGTGAGTTGGGTAGTTTGGATCAACATATCCATAAGGCTGCTTCATATACACTTCTTCCTCAAGAACCCCATGCAGAAACGCATTTTCAACATCTAACTGACGTAGTTTCCACTTGTTATTAACTGCAATAGAGAGGACTATCCGTATAGTGCAAGGTTTAATGACAGGTGAGAAAGTTTCTCCATAATCTAAACCCTCCTGCTGGTTGAAACCCTTAGCAACCAAACGAGCCATATAACGTTGAATTGAGCCATCAGGATTATGTTTAACACGAAAAACCCACTTAGAGCCAACTACGTTCATACCAACTTCATATGGCACCAGAGAGTATGTGCCATTCTTGAGTAATGCATTAATCTGAGTGTCCATGGTCGTTTTCCACTCCGGAATTGTACAAGCCTTGGAGTAACATGTCGGTTCCATGAAGTCAGCGTCACACAACGGGTGTTTTGAAGCAGAGAGACACAGTTTTTGTATTGGTTTAGTAATTCCTGCCTTTGCTCTAGTAATCATCTGACGTCCTTGCTGCTGCGTTAAATCTTGGGACTGCATATCAGGTGATGCAGTAGACATAGACGGATGCATATTAGTTGAAATATCTGAAGGAAGCGGAGACACACCGTTGTGACCAGGAGAACATGCTTCTGGAGATGCAGATGCTTGTAAAATAGGCTCCAACGTTTGCGACTGCTGCACAGTAACAACAGGGGATGACTGAAACACAAGAGAACTTAAAATCTCTGTGCTAGTAAATTGTGTTGGAGAACTCACCTCAGGAGATTGCGGTGGATAAGGAGAGAATGGAAATGTCGATTCCTCAAACCTAACATGTCTAGAAACATACACCCTATTTGTAGGAACGTGAAGGCACGTATAACCTTTATGAGATGGGTTGTACCCCAAGAAAATGCATGGTAAAGACCTAGGCTCTAGTTTGTGGGAATTGTAAGGTCTGAGACATGGGTAGGCTAAGCAACCAAAGACTCTAAGGAAAGAATAATCTGGCTTTTTGTTGTAGAGAAGCTCTAGAGGAGTTTTTCCTTCTGCAGACGACTTTGGTAATCTATTAATTAATAACAAGCAGTGGTGAAGGAGTCAGACCAAAATTCTGATGGAAGTTTAGCATGAAACAATAGTGCTAAACCACTTTCAGTAACATGTCTTATTCTACGCTCAGCAAGACCATTATGAGGAGAAGTATGAGAACAAGAAAATCGATGTTGTATACCTGAATTGTTTAGATAGGAAGTAAGTTTTCTGTATTCAAGAGCATTATCAGACTGAAAAACTTTGATTTTATGACCAGTTAAATTCTCAACTTGCTTATGAAACTGAGTGAAAATAAGAAACACATCAGATCTTTTTATCATTGGAAAAACCCAGGTATAATGAGAGAAAGCATCCATAATTAACAAATAATAACGATATCCAGTTCTTGAAAATTTTGGAGAAACCCATATGTCTGAAACTACAAGACTTAGTGGTGCATATTCAGCTGCACTACGAGAAAAAGGTAAACGCTTACTCTTGCTAATGTGACAGGAGTGGCAGAAACCAAAATGTTTATTCAAATAGGGTAGGGAAAATTTATTAACTATCTTAGAAACTGTTCTCAACATAGGATGACCAAGCCGCTGATGCCAGATAGGGATGCTTGCAGAGAAAAAGGAAGTTGCTTGTTTGTTTAAGTCCCCCAGTCTATCTAACACGTACAGTCCATTCTCATTCCTCCCCTTTAGCAGCAAAGCTCCCGTGGTTTTGTCCTTCACAACAAAGAAATCTGTGTGAAACTCAAAACAAACATTATTATCCTTACAAAATTGATGAACAAATAGTAGATTTGTTTTTATTTTCGGCACATGGTAAACATTATTCAGGCAGAACTTCCTATTGTTAGAAGTAAAGACAACATTGCCAATATGAGCAATCTGCAAAGTATTACCATTACCAACTTTAACTGTATCAGTGCCATCATACTTATGTGGAATACATAAGTTCTTGACATCAGCAGTCAAGTGATGAGTTGCACCAGAATCTGTGACCCATTGAGCACCTGAAGAGTCACCAGGAAAAGCAAGGTATGCTGTTGGAGGCTTATGTTGAGTAACTTTTTGTTGGTCATAACGAAACCAACAACGATTTGCAGTGTGATTCCGCTTTTTACAGATATGACAGGAGATTTCTCCATTAGCTGGATTTCTGTTGGGCTGCATTTGGCGACGATTGTTATTTGGAGGAGGCGGTCCACGATTCTGGTTGTTGAACCGTCGTGGTTCATTCTTAGTAGTCATAGTGGAACTAGAAGCAAAAAAGTTTGCAACTGGAGCTTGAATTTGTGCAAGTTGTTGTTCAACCCGCATTTCAAAGGAGAGCAGATGTGAGGTGTAGGTCTGGATGTCCATCCCTTCAACAGTGCTAAGAGCAGTGACGATTGGATCATAGGTTTGATTCAAGCCATTGCTGATGCACTGTTTCTTTTCTTCAGTTGATACAATATAGCCAGAAGCAGCTAGCTGGTTGCATCATTGAGATAAGTTTTTAAGGATTTGTTACCTTTGGTCATGCAGTGGAGTTGCTTCTTGAGACAACTCTGATGAGCAAATGTTTTTGGTGCATACTCAGCTTCAAGTTTATCCCAGATTTCCTTGGCAGTAGTTAGTTCTGAGACAACACCAAGAACTTCAGGTGTAAGAGTTGAATTCAGCCAACCAACGATCAATGAATCTTGGGATTCATAAGATGTGAATGCTGGATTTACATCTTCAGATTCAGGAAGATTAGGTGGTGGTTTTGGTTTTGTGCCATCAACAAAACCTGACAGATCATACCCTTTAAGAATGGGTCTAAACTGTGCCTTCCACAGATGGTGATTTGTCTCTATGTGCTTCAAGGTGACAAGATGATGTATCTGAACATTTCTGAGAGTAGTTGTTGTATCTGCCATTTATGGAGAGTGTATTTAAGATTTCTTTTTTTTTTGTTTGTTTGGTTTTGGTAGGTGATTGATATGTGCTGAAGCGACTGGATCGAAGGCTGATACCAAGTCAGAATGATGTTTGGTGAATATCTTCCACACATAAGCAGTGGAGATTAATGTTTTATTTATACTAAAATATATTTAAAGATTTTTACAGATTTGTTTCAGAGTTTTACAAACTGAAAAGACTTGTCATGCCGTAAACATACGCTAGAGACTTTGGCTAATAACTAGGTCAGACGACTGACTCTGTTGAGAGTCTTGAGTAAGACTAGTATGCTTAACACTCCAATGGTAAAAAATCTCCCGAATCCACTCCTTTTACTTCAGATGCAATTACAACCATGGTGTCGAATAACTCTGACGGATCCATATTCTCGTCTACGTTGCCATGTCAACTATCTACTCTAGGGAATGGAGTCTTCTGGATCCTTCCATTACAGTGCATGGAAGGATAATACTTCTTTGCGTTGCTAGATCATCCACCCCTTACTCATACCATGATGTGTTTCAAACTATCTGTAAGTTTTGCCATTAAAATTCATTACTAAAAGAAAACAATTAAGCTGGTAAGGGAACTGGAATCCAAATAAACATCAACAACGAAAGAAAAAAAATACTCATGGATTTCAAATTAAACAGATATAAGTCGGATGATCATAAAGTAAATAAATCCAATAAAGATTGGTTTCTTTACTTTTGAGAGGAAATACAATCAAGCTTTTTAACATCATCGAGTTTCTCTCCAGGCTATATGCAGAGGTTCCATCACACGATCAAAACTCGTTCCGAAAGTTGAATCAAACGGGTTGTGTGTCTTTCAAACTGGAAAAAGATAAAACCTAATATGATCTTAAAAAGCAAAAGTTTTCAAGATTGTTTATGAAGGTAGTAGAAGACGGCCAAATAAAAAAAGTTTTCAAGACTATAAATATAAGATCTTAGGGTTACAGAGTTGGTAAACCCTAACGGTAATGGGCATCCATGGCAAGAGCACAAGAGAACAACAAGTCCAACTTATTCAGCCCAAGGGAAGACTTTCGGTTGGTGCTAAAACACGGAGGTTTACTAAAACATTCCATTTTAATCGGATATTCGGCATTTTTCGATTTAGAAACAACATAAAGAAGTAAATATCTTCAATCAAAAATAAATGACGAGTAAATATCTTCAATTAAAAAATAATTAACGAATTTTCATAAATAAGTAAACTTAGAATCAATGGAGTGTATCAAATGGTATACGGTACAAACTCTTTAAATTAATACTCGTTAAATTAATTATCTCTTTAAAATAATAACATTTGATGATCCAACTAGGCTTGTACAAGCTAAAATTTAACTCGCTAAATTAATAATCTTTCTAAATTAATAGATTTCTCTGGTCCTAGAACTATTAATTTAAAGAATTTCTACTGGCAAATGTTAACCTCTGCTTTGGTGTTTGCGAACTTTATAGCTAATTAATACTAGTACTTTATTATGCAAATCCATAATTTTCCATTATTACCCCTGCATTTAATGCTTTTATTTCTCTGTCTAAATATTCCTTTTTAATCCTTTTGAAACCGAAATTCTGTTTCTCTCCGACATCCGCCAATCTCCAATTCTAACTACCTATGTTTAGGAAATGCCTCTATTCCTCTGTTCCATCCAATAGCTAACAGCCATCTATCTCCAATTCTAACTACCTATGTTTATCAAATTGGACGTGATTGCTTGACTAATTTAACGGATTTTCAAACAGAAAAAAAGGAAAAGAAATATTTATGATATTATGATTGTAAAAGAATACTAATTTCAGGAGATTTTCTTTTTCATTGCGTTATGATGGTGAAGAAATTTAGAGACGACCACTTCCATCTTCATTTACATTATCAACTACACCGGTTCCATACAAAATATTGTGTAAGGATTGAGAAAACTCCTCTCAAGATTTAATTATGAGTGATTGGTAAATCGGTTTAAGGAAATTTGAGAGAGATGTACCAACTACCAAATTAGAGTTCATAATTAAAGGGAAGACAGTGAAACAAAGATATGGGAATCAATTTTTAAGGGGTTAGTAATTAAAGGGAAGACAGTGAAACAAAGATATGGGAATCGTTTGATAAATTTCCAAACTGTATTTTGAGAGGCACTATCGACCATTGAAACAACAAAAGTTTGTCTATAAATTTTTATCATGTCCTTGAAAATAAATTCAACGTACTGGATTATTAATTGGCAATGAAACATTCAAAAACGGGAATACATCAATAAACTCAACCAATGATATAAGAATTAACAACCAACACTTGTTATAGTTGGAAGAAGTATACTACCGGCATAACATGTAGAGGTATTAGCCATTTGATATTTGAAATGACAAATCAAATATTTCCTTTTCTTTTTTTCTGTTTGAAAATCCGTTAAATCAAGTAATCACGTCCAAATTGGTAAACATAGGCAGTTAGAATTGGATACAGGTGGATGTTAGAGATTGGCTGGAACATAGGAATAGAGGGATTTGGTAACAAAGGATCCTTATGTGTGCTTTTTATGTGGCAACACGAATAAGACATCCGCGATTTGTTTTTCTTAAAATTAGTGAGAAAAAAACCATCTTAAACGGTAATGTAACCTCTTTCTTTAATTAGGATAATTTTTATTTTCCATAATTAAGATTTTATTAAAGTTAAAAATTGTTGGTTAATATATTAAAGTCAATTCAATTAATTAAACATAATAAACTCTAAAAAACTTAGGTGATACTCTTTGGGTTACCAATACACCAACCATATTATTTGGCCTTCATAAGAACCATATCCAATAAAAATAGGACAAAAATCCCATTTTCATTTAAATTCGGTAGATTTAGTTGTTATTCAATTTTATAATTCTAGTCTTACCCTTCCCTATGTATATATGATGTTTATAATGAAAATTTAGGTGGAAACAGATACGGAAATTGTGGAGATCAGATTTACACAGAGAATTCGAGATGTTCTCCACGGAAATATTCATGTATTTGGATTTTATGGTTCAAATAATTCTGATTCTTCCAATTTCATCAACATTTTCAATTCATAGACAATTTTTATCTTCAATTTCGATCTGATCATGTCATAAATTATTTTTGATATCTCATTTTTAGTTGAAGTAGCGAAGAAATCATAGACTTGAATGTTTCGAATTGTATATGAAGATTGATTTTCAGTGCTTAAGAAATTAAAGAACTTCTGTTTTTCAGATCTGGAATTATTTTCATTTTAATTCGAGAAAAGAAGAGAAGGTACATTAATCATTCGAATTATTAAGTCGATCATCTTCAGATTGATCTAATTGCAGCAGTCGAATCTCCATCAAACAAGATTGCAACTTATGAAAACGATGTGTGATCTTCATGAAGATTCTCCGACATTTTTAAATTGATGATATTTTACACTTTATTATGTTTTGAGAATTCATAAACAATTTTTATCTTTAATTTCGATCTGATCATCTCATAAATTATTTTTGAGATCTCGTTTTTGTTTCAGTTTAGTTGAAGTAGCGAAGAAATCATAGACTTTAATGCTCCTGAAGATTGATTTTCAGTGCTTAAGAAATTGAAGAACTTCTGTTTTTCAGATCTGAAATTATTTTCAGTTTAATTCGAGAAAAGAAGAGAAGGTACAGTTTAATCATTCAAATTATTAAGTCCTTCATCTTCATATTGATCTAATTGCAGTAGTTGATTCTCTATCAAACACGATTGCAGCTTATGAAAACGATGTGTGATCTTCATGAAGATTCTCGACATTGTTAAATTGATGATATTTTGCACTTTATTATGTTTTGAGAATTCATTTTATTCTCTATTTTTTTTACAATTAATTGTGGAATTTTCTACTGGTGTTTCATTTCATTTTATTAAGATTATGTTTTTCCTTTTGGTTTCACCTGCAATTTGTTAGAACCCATTTTGGTTTCATCATTTTTACTGCTATATTTGGAAAAAAAATATGTTGGAACCTTTTTTGGTTTCATCATATTAACTTCTATGTTAAATTAAAAGATCACTTGAAGATACTGCATGTTGTCACCTAAACATATATAGGTACGATTTCTGAGTAAACCTATATGAATTATGAATGGAGAAAAATAACATTATTACTTTTCTAATTGTATCACTAATGTTAAAATGACTAGATATTATTTGAGATTTTTTGTTAGACTATTGTTGTAGGTTAGTGCAATATATCAAATTATGCGTGGTGTGTCTTATGTTGTAGTTTTATGCCTGGGTGTAATAACACAAGTTCCTTAGAACATGAACAATAGTCATGCCTATAAATATATCATAATTTTTCCTTTAAATCTCAACATCCCAAGTTCATGTATATGTGTGTCTGAAGGCCAGAAACGAACCCTATATTACTGGTCATATGATTGTTATATGCATCTGGGTCTAAGTTAATAATACAGGCTACAATTAATACTTTAAATCAGGATCAGGACCTGCAAAATGTTGGAACCCTTTTTGGTTTCATCATATTTACTGTTATAATGGAACCAAAATACGCTGGAACCCTTTTTAGTTTCATCATAAAACAGTTATAAACATATAACATTTTGTTTCTTGTCCAGTATATCAATGTGGTGTGGGTTAAGTTGCAGGTGATGCCAATAAACATAAATGTGATAATCATAATTGAAACCATTCATAAACCATTTAAATCTTTTGCTTTTATAAGCATTTTTAAAAAAAAACAGATAATGTTTCAAAAGGCTATTACAAGTATTACAACGAGATGATATTACACTAATTTTTGTGTGTGCAATGACAATAGTCTCTTACTTTCTAATTTTTTGGCGGTTTGTCCACCAGTATCATGTAGGAAAGATTCGATCTCATGTTTTCCACCTTTTTTGATATATTAACCCCATGAGACTTCATGATTTCCCTTCAAGAGGCTCTTCATGTAATAAAAAACATGAAGTTCATAATCTTCCCTGAAATTACAAAATAAATGTCTCAATGTTTAGACCCGCAAAAGAAAATTATCCGTATGATATTAAAAAATTGTTTCATTGAAAAAACAAGAACAAACTAAAACCACCAACAGTTTTGGTGGAACCAAATATAACAGAAGGAAACCGATTAAACCAAAAATGGTTTCACCAAAATGATCAAAATAGAATAACACCACCAACAGTTCTGGTGGAACCAGATCTAACAAAGGGAAAATAATGGAACCAAAAATGGTTTCATCAAAGTGACTAAAATTAATCAACACAGTTCTTGTGGTTTCATCAGAATAACTAGAATTAATCTTAACATCAGAATGATTTAAGCCAAAACAAGAATTAACTAACACTACCAAACCAATATTGGTTTCATCAAAATGGCAAGAATTAACCAACACCACCAAACCAGTATTGATGGCACCAAATTCCACAAGAAAAAAATGATAAAACCATTAATCAACACACCAACAGTCCAGGTGGAACCATGTTCAGCAAGGCAAAATGATGAAAGCAAAAATGGTTTCATCAAACCTACCAGAATTGACACACCAACAGTCCAGGTCGAACCATGTTCGACAAGGAAAAATGACAAAACAAAAAATGGTTTCATCAAAACTACCAGAATTAATTGACACACCAACAGCGCAGGTGGAACCAAGTTCGACAAGAGAAAAATGATGAAACCAAAAATGGTTTCATCAAAACTACCAGAATTAATCAATACACCAACAGTTCAGGTGGAACCAAATTCGACAAGGGGAAAATGATGAAACCAAAAATAGTTTCATCAAAACTACCAGAATTAATGCCTACGTGATTTCATCAAGAAAGACCAAAAAAATTAACACCATCGCGACAGAGTTTACACGATTCTTACCTTTTGGAGTTTTTTTCACTGTTGTGTTTGACTTTTTCATCTCTCATTTTTTCTTGTTTAGTTTTATTCTTCACCATTTTGTTGTTTCAAAGGATTTAGGTCAAAAAATAGAGACGATTTAGGTCAGAATTGGTTTCATTGGTTGAAGTAAGTAATCATTAAAGAAGAGAAGAAAGGAAAATCGAAAATCGTCTGATGATTTTCGCTACAGATGAAGATAGAAAGAATTCGTAAATCTGATTTAGGTCAGAATTGGTTTCATTGGTTGAAGTAAGTAACCATTGAAGAAGAGAAGAAGGAAAAATCAAAAATTGGAAGATGATTTCGCGACGGATGAAGTAGATCTGATTTCTTCTTAGGTTTCAGAGACTAGGAAAGAAAACTAGAAGAAGGTAATGACGGTATCAAAAAAATGAGTAGGGTTTATTTGCTCTGTTAGCTTTGAACCGAATAAAAATAAAGAATATTTCAGACAGTTTAGAAATTTTGGGGTTTTTTTACATCATTTATTTTGTTGGAGTCTTCTTATATGGATGTTGACAGGTTGGAGCTCTAACTCGCTCTTTATTATATATAAGGTCTTGTCTACGTAAACCCTGAAGGGAATAAAATCCAATTGGGCTACCCATTACCAAAATGAAAGGTGCTAGAACTACCGTTTTGCCTTGAAATAGACATGTTCCATATGTGTTTCAGTAGTTTCACGTAGTTAACTGAGTAGTGACACTAATGAACAATAAGGGTCCATAGCTCACTTTTGACTGCAGATCAAGAGGCCACCGGTTCCAACCCGGTTGGGCCTTTTTTTGTTTGTTTATTGGACGGGAGTACTTGGCCAGTGGCCACCATATATTTTTTCAGCTGTATCGCCAAATACCTCCTCCATTGAGATAGTCTTTTGGCAGCAACTATAAAGAAGAATACCATTCTTGTGGAACTAGATTGCTGTATATTAATGCAGAGAGAAGATTTGTTTTATGGATGAATAACGAAGAGTGAAAGGTGATAGAAGATGGTGGTGGTGGTTTTCTTATACAGCGAGGGTAGTAGCATTTTTAGGGACAGTCGAGGACTCATGGGTAGAGTGTGGAATCCATACATTCCCCATTAACTAGTAATTATACGAAACATCTAATTGGGAACCTATGTATAAGTAAATCAATGTCATGTTCCTTTAACACCTAGTAACATGTTCTCTTTAGGGAGCTGGTTTGTCTGTGTTTGGGGATTTTTTTTTTCTTTTTTTTGATCAAGTGTTTGGAGACTTAGCTAGCGCATGCGCCATCACTTACAAATGGTCTAGAGATGTTTCAAAACTTAAAACAAACCCATCAAACAAATAGAATTAAGGAGAAACAACTGTGACATATTCTGGATCTTAAATTACAAGGAAAATAATAAAAGAAAAGAACAATATAAATGATTTTATTTAATTCTGAAAGGAAAGATCATAGTGCCACCTATGAATTCTAAATTTGCTAGTTGCCAATGCTTCTATCCAGTTTATTAAAAAGGGTCTTGCATCTGTGTTCATCCTGCACCATATGGCACAATCTATGCAATTATCTTAGGCATTTTAAACGAACGAAGCGGTCAAACGACGTGCTTTCTGCTCCTGGAAATGAATACTCCAATGGCAAAAAACCTCCTTAATCAGAAGCAGATGTAATCACAACCACTTTGTCGAATATATCTACGAGCCTCAATAGGATTAAAATAGTTAAGGGTAACTGATTCCTTCAACACCATGTTCTTCGTCGCCCCTGTTCAGTGCTATAACACAAAATAAGCCATTACGATACCCTACTAGTTCTTTTGGGTATGAGTAATATGATCTTTTTAGTAACTTATAATCAGCAAATACATTTTTATTGTCATTTGTTTTCTGTTGCAATTCTAATATGCAAAAACTTTCCTGCCAATGTTGTTCAGATACATTAAAGAGGCTTAACACGATTTTTCTATTATTTTGTTGATTGGCAAAGTCTAGTGCAGTAAATCTTGCATCATTGAAAATTGACCACTTAAGTCAGCAGGTTGGGCAGTCGAGAAGAAGCAGATTTGGTGAGAGTCTGCCTATGCCATGGTGTGTTTCAAGCTATCTGTGGGATTTTCCATTAAAAATTGCTACCAAACCAAACAATATATAAGTGCTACTAATGGGAACTAGAATCCAAATAAACAACAAACAAGAAAAAGAAAAGTAGTCATGGATCTTAAGTTAAAGAGATATAATCATACAAATAAATAAAGGAAGTTTAAAAAAGTGCCCATATGAAAAAATGCATTTAAGTAAATGCACACGTTTTTTTCATAATATATTAAATGCCCATGCGGTTAGGAACTCTGTCATGTCTAACGTGTATGGTATTTTCTCATTGACTTAGTCAATGTTTATTGTTGCAATTACAATATTAACCTTTTAACCCTCGTTCCTTAGAAAAACTTAATTGTTTTCACACTTCGTATCTAGTTGAGAAAAGAGTATCAAACAAACATATTTTACTCTGTCACCACCAAAACAGTAAACCTCAATTAGCTGTTCATATCCCATTCACATTTCTTTCTCGCTGATTGTGTGAGATGGAGATTCGAATGATTGGAGTTTTGTTGACGGTCTCCTGCAACGACATCAACAGATCTGTGGGTTTTTATTTATTAAGAGATTATTGTTGGTTCATGGCGGCTGTTATAGTTTGTGAGATGAGATGCAGACGATGGAAGAATTCGACAGAGGATGGTGTTTATACAATGGTGGCCTTGTGTATGGATCTGCAGACGTGGATCGAGAAGGAAACAGTGGGCTTGACTAATGGTGGTGATTTGCACTATGGTGTCTTGGAAGTGTACAGCAACAAGTTTGAGGTTGTATTGGGTTCGATGTTGTGTTGTGATTGGGGATTTATGGATTTGATTGAAATTAGGTTTAATTGAAGTCTTGAGACAGTGGAGTGAACAACGTAGAGTCAAATTTAGGGGTTCTTTAGTTCATCAGTTGCAGGCAGTTGTGATGCCGTTGTCTTACATTTTATATGGAATTTGGGTTATCATTTCTGGTGATTTTGGTGTTCATATGCCAAGGGTATTTGAATTTGAATACAACATGAAACAAATGTTGGTTAATGGTGGTCGTACGGGAATTAAGATCGGGAAAAGTCACAACGGTGGTGTTTTTGTTTGAGATTTTAGCGATTTTTCAGTTTATAGCTTAATCTCATATGCATAACTTAATCTCGTAAATTAACAAAAGCCAGCGAATAATTTTTATTACATCGTATGTGATCCTGGTGATATGATTGTTATGCATAGTTTCATTTTTAATTTTAATTTGGAATCGTAATTGTTTTTCTTTTTCATGGATTCGCAGTTTAGTTTTGACTTGACACTGAGTTCCGTTTTTAACTCGGTTGGATCTGCTAACTCGTTCAAATCTAAATCACACCATTAAGGGCTCAAATGTCTTTCACTTGAGCGGATTGTTGCCACCTATACAATAACGGTCCGTAACTATTTTCTCGATAAAACGAGATGGAAAAGGTCAAGATATGGATATTTAATATATAATGAAAAAATCGTGGACATTTTTTTAAATGTATTTTTTCACATGGGCATTTTATTAAGAACCCCATAAATAAATATAATAAAACTGATTTATTTATTTGTGAGAGGACATACTATCATGCTTTCTAATATCACTGATTTATTTATTTGTGAGAGGACATACTATCATGCTTTCTAATATGAATTTCTATCCACGCAATATGTAAAGGTTCCATCACATAATCAAAACACACTCTGAAGATTGAATCAAAATGCTTGTGTTTCTTTGAAACTGGAAAAAGATAAAACCTAATATGATCTTAAAAAGAAAATTTTTCAGAAGGTAGAAGACGGCAAAATAAAATAGTTTTCGAGACTTATAAATATAAGGTTTCGTGGTTAAAGAGTAAAGTAAACCCTAACGGTAACGGGCATCCATGGCAAGAGCACAAAAGGACGACAAGCCCAAATTATTCAGCCCAAGGGGAGACTCTCGGTCGGTTCTAAAACACCGAGGCTTACTAAAAAACGTTCCACTTTAATGTGGCATTTTTGGATGGTTTCTCTTAAATATAGCCCACACTTTTATTAACCAAAGCCCCTTTTAACGATAGCCCACAATATTTTTCAAGTTATTAACCATTGCCCATATCATAGCCCGAACCAAGTTAGCATAAATCAGTTTCTAGTAGAGGCGAGTTAAGTTCAAACGATCCAACTCAGTTTCAGTTATTAAAACAACATTCTAAAACGATATTCACAAACCCTGTTTTTCTAAACCCACCCAACCACAACCTATAACTATAAACCCTAAATTTCTTTTCAAAATTGGTTAAAAAATCAATCAAACAAATCATCATGGGACGAACTAAAGAAGAAAGAATCAAATTCACAAGATATTTCAAGGTTAGTAAATTTTTTAGATTTTAAATTGAAACCCAAATGAGAACAATTCGTTTTTATGGGGTTTTGCTGTTTAGGTAAGATTTTTGGTGTTGAGATTATGTTTATTAGTTATATACCAATAGGTATACAATGAATTTATAAATTTAAAAGTTTTATCAGAGTTTTTTAGTTTCAAGTGTTAGTGTTAGGATTTTGCATTGGATGTGTTTGATTCTAAATCAATATATGTAAGGCATATGTATAATTTAGTTTTTAACCCTAAAGAAAGGGTGCATGTTTATTTTTATGATTTCAGTGATGGTCGTGATGTTAATGGTGTGATTCAGTGAAAATATGGTCGTGATGTAAATAGTTGGTTTGTTTGTTACTTTTTATTTGAGAATTTTGGGATTTAGGGTTATCATTTGGTTTGTTATACCCTAAGTTATACCCTTAAACTTAGCTTAACCAAATGAGTTGTGTTAGTTAATAATTGATAAGTACTCAAGCTTGAATATTGTATACTTGGAGGTCTGGAATGCTGAGATATAATTAATACACAAGGTTGTTTGTTAATGGAGTATTTGAGTGTGTGTACTTGGAGGGTCTGGAATGCTGAGATAGATTAATACACAGGGTTGTTTGTTAATGGTGAATAGTTGACTCTTAGATAGTTCTGAATACTGTGTTTATGTCAATTTTATGCACTTCGATACATAAATTTTCTGCTCAAGTCGCTCTAGTTGATTAAACATCTATTGCGTAACATGATATTGATTGGTCAGTTAATGTCATCCTAATTAACCCGAGGCTAGTGTCAACGTTTATTAACTGCACTGTTGCTTCCTTTTGATTTTATCGAGATGTCTCGGTTACTTTTGATGTGCTCTTGTTATTTGGGTTGTCTATCACTCTTCTAGATGTTGAATTGTTTTTACTTGAATTGAATTCCTTTTAGAATTTAATTTCCCCTGTTATTTTTTTAGGTTTACAAAAAGAAGGAAAAAAATGGCTTCATCCTCGGTTCGAAGGGGTGATCGACCACCAAGTAAAGAAGTTGCGGATCAGATAAACATCCAAATCAGAGTATTGAGACAGTTTGGTGCCATCCAAGATATTCCTAGGGATGTTTTACTTGATAAGAATAAAACAGTTTCGAAACCAAAAAAGTTTCCGGTCTTACTATCCATACTTAAACGAGTAAAATTGGCGTGTGTGGGAAAAAAGTTTGATACCCGATTATATTCTAAAATCCAGGGTTGTAAACCCATGGGATTGCAAGGATAGTTACATGGACTGGTTTTCGAAAGTGTCTCACACACGAGTTCCTAATCTTTTTCCTAGGGTTCCTGCCAAAGCTTTTATCGAAGGAGAACAAACCTAAAAAGAACTTATAGTAAGCCATATTGAAATATTTTACTTATATTTTTTTTTTCATTGACCCTTGCTTATTTATGCTTTATTTCCATGAGAATTATTTTGAATTTTTTTAGAGTGCTTTGGAGTTGAAGATGAGCCATGAATACTATGAATTCTTGATGAGCCGATAACCCCTTCAAAAAAAGCTCTTTTAATCTCGATGCTCAAAAATTATGATAATCCTCAAAGCTCACATCTATTTTCTGCTTCGGAAGATGATATCCCTTTCTTTAATTGTTGAAGAATCAAGAAAAAAAGAAGAAAAAACGCAAGAAATAACTCATTTAGTATTTTTATGTTTTTCCATTAATAATTGAATTCAAAATACAACACATTTGCTTTCACACATTAAGAATCTTAAATGTTACAAACAGTTTTTCATTTTTTTTATGCTAAGCATATTTTGCATTTGAATCCCTAACACATAGCTTTCTATATTTTGGATGTGTTGTTGTAGTAGCTTTCTATTTCTTAGATTTGTATAACAAAGTGAATGGTTATAAATTCAGGGAAAATGAATTTTCACGGTGTGTCTGGTGAACGAGAATTCATAGGATTCTCGACTATCAGAGTTTCTGTGAGTTTCCTATATGGTTATCGAAGTCAGGGGAAATGAATTTTCACGGTGTGTCTGGTGAACGAGAATTCATAGTATTCACGACCATCAGAGTCTATCTGAGTTTTCCATGGACTTCAAAGGAAATGAATTTTTACGGCGTGTGAGTTTCCTATGTCAGGTCAACAAAAAGATTAAAACTACAGAGGCTAGGAAAATAACAATGGCGGAATTGTTGAGTGTGAAGAGGGTACAATCCTTTCACGCTGGCACAGTATCACTCTCTCACTAACTCTAATACGAAAGAAGAAGAAAATCGAAAAGAAAAAAAGGAAAAAAAAAACCTAAAACGTTTTTTATTATGGACTTTTATTAATGATCCACTGACTCACTAACTCACTCTCTCACTTATTCACTGATTTGCTAGTCTAGTTTATGGGCTATGAATAATACTAAAAAAAATCAAACTTCAAATATTAGTAAAAATATATTGACCAAAATCAAATGGGCTATGGTTAATAAAAATGTGGACTATATTTAAGAGAATTTAGGAAACATTTAACATAAAAATAAAAAATAAATATCTTCAATTAAAAAGAAAATACGGAATTTTTATAAATAAGTAAACTTGGATACAAAATGAATTTGTGGAGTGTATCAAAAATGGTGTAACAATTGTAAACATCAAATTGGGCTGCCCGAAAATCCAGATAATATCATCGTTGAATGGAGAATTTGTTATTGCTTCAGAAGAAGAGCAAAAATGGATAGCAAGAGTGAGCCAAAGACGGCAACATTTGTGTCACTCTGTGTGGCCTAAAGGGTTAATGTGTGGACCCCTCAGAAACGTGAGTGGGACGACCGTTGGTTGATCTTACTCGGTAGGTGGTGGTGAGCAGGTTGTAAGTGATCAACAAAACCAGAAAAAAAGCCACGGGCGTTCAAATATCTTTAACTCCCCAAATTGGAATAAATTTAAATGAATTAACACCAAGGATTAGTGCATCAACATAGATTAACACCAAGGTGTTCTTGGCAAAACCCTAAAGAGATCGATGTCAGGAACCCCCAAGCTCTACCCAAATGGAGACTCTTAAAGGGTTCTGTTTGGGCTACCCATTAGCAAGTGGAGAAAGAAACTACATAAAATTGGTCAAAAAACCAAATAACGATAATTTCTGGGTGAATATGTCAAATTTACTACTATTCAAATTGACGAGAGTGTAAAAATAGCAAGGATATAAATAGTTTCATAATATCCATTTTCAATTATTTTTTCTTATTTTTAATTAATATCAGGATGCATCTAGTTTTATCCTCGCTATTTTTTAATTAAGCTAAAGTCCGAATGAATCTAGCATTCTTGGTAATTTTTTTGGTATCCATTTCACCCGTATTATATTTGGGCAGTTGACTCTATTTCACAAAAAACTACTGCCACGAAGAATAGCAAAATATTCTGTATCCAAGATAGTTCACAAACAATGTCTTCGAAACATCCTTGCTGGTTTTCCACCTTTGACATGCGGTGCTAGCTAAGCCCCCATACATGAATGCAAACCAGCTCCGTAAAACACCATGTGACTTGTTGTAGAAAGAAAGACATTGATTTATTCATACATACACTCCCCATTAGTTGTTTATTCTGATCACCTACCAAAACACGCACACGGTTGCCGCAAGTTACTTGGTGGTGAGGTTGTTTCTTGTATCAAGAAAAAACTCACCGCGGAATGGCAGAGAATGCATGGGCGAATCAATCTATGGGATTTTCTAGTGTCTTCCAGTAGCCCACGACAAATTTTGGTGATCTGTCCGCCTGTCTTATGGTTTAGGGGACCCACCACAACCTGTAAATAGGGGGGTCGGTGCATTCCAAGTTGGTAATCTACTACTGTTTGAAATGACAACCCCAAAGGCGTTCAGATATACCATTTTACCCTTTGTTCAGATTCCAAAACAGAAATCTTACATCTTTTCTATCTACGAAAAATCAAAAACGATTGCAATGTGGATCTAATTCTGGAGGAACTTCAAAAGTGAATAAGGGGTACTGGAAGAGGGAGGCGAGAGATGCTAACAAGGGTCAAACTACCAATTCCAAGGCTTCAATTGAAGAACTTGATATGGATGCTTTACCAATCCAGAGAAAGAGAACTTGAAGACCTGCAAATGGAAAGCTCTAGGAAGACTAGGACTAGGGAGGACCAAATGGAAGAAGGAAAAGATAAACCACAGGCTAAATCAATTTTCAATCCTAATAATGAAATCCGAGTGGAAGCTTCAGAACAGATAAGTAACCAATACTCTCGGGATATGTCTCTAAAATTCTTATCGAATATGATTCTTATCTAAAATTCTTATCGAATATGATTCTTATGGAAAATTTAGAAATTTCTGGCAATTTATAAGCATGATCTCCTGGAATTACCGGAGCTTTGGTAAACTAGATACTCGACACAACCTGTTAGACATTTTAAACAAGGAAAACCCTTATATCCTGTTTCTATCAGAAACTAAATAACAAAATTCTGAGAAGAAAAATATTATGAGAATGGTGAATGTACAAAAAAAAAAAAAAATATTTTTGTACCTCCTAGAGGGATAGCCGGATGTCTTTGTCTTATTTGGAAAACAAATGTTAACATTAAAATTGAAGATCATGATTACCATCATATAAATGCTATAATCATTAACCCAATAAATAACAGTAGTTGGCTTCTAACCTGTTTTTATGGGTCCCTATAGGAAACTAAAACTTAAGTCTTGGGACATAATATAACAATTGGGTAATACAGTAAACAAGCCATGGATAATCATAGGTACCTTAAATGTTGATATTCATGAAGAGGAAAAGAAAAGTAAATTTGCTTTTAAGAAAAATGAAGCCAAGATCTTCAACAACCTAATCAACAAATAAAATCTGGTAGACCCTGGCTTTACTGGCTATACTTATACTTGGAATAACCATAGATAAAATGAGGAAAACATTGAACAAAGACTAGACAGAGCCATAGTAAATGACAAATGTAATAGAAAATACCCTAACTCTAGCCTAAAACATTTAGGCCCTTTAGCTTCATACCACGTCCCTATAAAACTTAATTTGCACAACCACTGGGATGACGGGCCTATACCTTTTAAATACTTTGGGGAGTGGATAAAACATGAGGATTATAAGGTTCTAATTCAGGAAAGTTAGAACTCCACTGTTAGAGGGTCACCAGCTTATAAGATTAACAAGAAACTTGGAAATGTTAAAAATTTCCTCAGACCGTGGAATAGAAACAAGTTTGGGAACATAAATAGTAATATAGAGAACATAAAGGAAAATATGGCACAAAATAACACAACTGCTAACTACCCAAATAAGACTGAAGTTTTAAGAAAACTAAGAAATGAACTTGCAAAATGGTATGCAATCAAAGAAAATTTTTGGAAAGACAAAAGTAATAATCAGAACTTAGCTTTAGGAGACAGAAACGCTAGGTATTCCACACAAAAGCTAAGCAGAGATTTAGAAGAAACATAATTGATATGATAAAGACTGATGAAAACGTTTGGCTAAATACTATAGAGGAAATTGTTGAGTGCATAACTCAACATTTTCTCAAAATCGCCACTACTGTTAAGCCTGACATTGATCAAAATCTGATAAATCTAATACCATCTAGAGTCAATCAGACTGATAGTGATATGTTATGCGCTATACCCCTCGAGAATAAAATAAAAAATATTATTTTCTCCATGGATCCTGATAAAAGCCATGCCCCTGACGGCTTTCCACCAAATTTCTTTCAACAAAATTGGGAAACCGTAGGCCCTGACCTGACCAAAATGGCCCATTTTTTTCCGAAACAGGCCATATATCTAAAGAGATGAATGCCTCTTTCATCTCTTTAATTCCTAAGACTTTGAATCCCACATCCCCTGTAGAATTCAAACCCATAGCTCTAGCGAATACTAGTTATAAGGTGATTTCTAAACTCATGGCAGGAAGAATGAAAAGTCTACTAGATAAAATAATTTCACCATACCAGTCTACCTTTATCCCTTGAAGGCAGATTGCTGAAGATATTACCCTAGCTCACGAAATTATACACAATATGAAAAACTCTAAATCCAAGAAAGTATTAATGGGTCTTAAGATCGAAATTTCTAAAGCATTCGACATAGTCGAATGAGATTTTCTAATCAAGGTCATGACTAGGATGGGGTTTAACAATAAATGGTGTAATTTGGTTTTTCAGTGCATTTCGACTACTACTTTATCTGTTTTACTTAATGGTTCTCCAACAAGCTTTTTTAAATCTACAAGGGGATTGAGACAGGGAGATCCAATCTCTATCTATCTCTTTCTATTTTGTATTGAAGCGCTTTGTAGAACGATTCAGAATGCTGATCAAAGGTATAAAACTGGTTCACAAAGATCCACCTCTTCGCCGACGACTGCCTTGTCTTCTGCAAGGTTAGTGAAACTTCCTGTCAAAATCTGGTTAACCTGTTCAAAAATTTCAGCTTAGCTTCGGGACAACTCATTAATTTGAGTAAGTTTGGGGTGTTTTTTAACAAAAAAAATGAAACTAGTACGCGAAGAAAAGTTAAATAAATCATAGGAGTTACAACGATTCCCTTAACTGACAAGTACCTAGGAGCCCCCTTGTTCACTAACAGATCTAAAATACAGTGCTTTGAACCCTTACTTGAAACCTTAAGAACTAAAATGACATGGTGGAATGGAATTAACTTAAACAACGCGGGAAAAACTGTCATGATAAAAAATATAGCCTCGTATGTCTATGTATATCAAATGAATTGTTTTAAAATACTAGTAAAAATATGTAATCAAATAACTATACTGCAGCGAAATTACTCGTGGGGAAAAATGAAAAGGGTTTAAACGAAAAAGGGGAAAAAGAGAGTTTGCTTAAAAAGCTGGCGTTCTATTTGCAAAACCTTTGAATAAGGGGGACTAGGGATTAAAAATGTTAGAAAATTTAACATAGCTATGATAGCTAGGATGGGATGAAATCTCAATCAGAAACCTGATTCTCTATGTGCCACTATATTGAAAGCTAAATACTACCCTAACTGTCACCTTCTCCATATAAACTATAAACCTAAGAAGACTGGCTGTGGAAAGTGATGTTAACAGGGATTGAACAAATAAAAAAATGTTACTTCTGGGAATTAGGTAATGGAAGAAATATTGACATTTGGCAAGATTGTTGTATTCCAGGGGTTCAAACACCCCTTCTTAGAAATCTTACTACTACTGAGGGCATTAGTAAAGTAAGTGATCTAATAAAAGACAAAAAAATATGGGTTCTTAATAAACTGACCAGATGTTTTGACAATCAAATAATAGAAACAGTCAGGGAAATTAGAATTCCAACCGAAGAAAAAATTGATATTCCAAGATGGACTTTAAACTACAAAGGTACGTTCTCTGTAAAATCCTTGTATAACCACATTAACTCGAATGGAAATGCTGAGCCTAAATGGAATAGAATCTGGAAAATCAAGACCTAGCCGGCTGTAAAGCTGTTTATTGGGAATGCTGCCCACTCTATCCTTCCAAATAGTATGAGAGTGGCAGATGTTCTCCCATTGATACTAAGTGTAAGTTATGTAACGCAAGCCAAGAAACTCTAAACCATTTATTCTTACACTGTAATTATGCAACACATGTATGGATGGATTTCAATTTTGATATGGAATTCATTAGAAATGGTACAACCTCTTTTCATGAATGGTTATCCAGTTGTTCTGAAAATACTGATAGGGGAGTATATGATATAGATTGGAATGTTCTGTGTAGTATCGTAATCTGGTTTATATGGAAAGTATGATATGATGTGGTTTTTAAAAACAAGAGATAAAATAGTGTTTTAACTGCAAACAATATCTTTAGATTCATAAACAGTTACAACACTGTAAACAAACAAGGACATAACATTATGGATGATCTTTATTAAAACTCCATGAATGATGTTGTTCTGCGGATTGAAATGTACCATGCAGAATCAGTAAACATTGACATGACACTGAAAATACATATTGCCCTGAGTATGATAGACTCCAACTCAAAACAAGGCATTGGAATAATGCTGATTGATCATACAGGTACAATCAGAGAAGCAAGATGCATCTCTACAGACAGTACAATTTTAAAAGAGCTAGAAAAGGTTGGAGCGGAAGCAGCTTTCCAATGGGAAACATGTTGGAGGGGCCACAAAATTTCTTTTATGAGTCATTCGGAACCGACCCTAGTGCTGCTGGTGGGAATGTTTGTGGAAGCGCATAGACAAAGATATCTGATCAGCGAAGATTTTGAAAACACAAAAACGTTTGAAATGGATTTTATAGCCCAGGATTACAAGCTAGTTAACACAATAGAAATAATGTGGGCAATTAAACTATCTTTATTTTGTAATCAATTTAACATTAATTACTGCTGGATTGACCATAGCCTGTGGGCTTTACTAAACTATCTGAACATGCAACATTGGAACTGTAATGTCATATCAATCCGTAACTCCGTTTATGGATCTTTAATATCAATGTAATGAGGTTCTTTATCCTCTTTTTCTAAAAAAAAAAGATACACTATTTTTAAAATCATACAGATAGATCTTTTTAATATCGATTTAATGGTCGATAGATCAATTGTTTGATGATGGATAAATCCATTCAACAGCAAGTTCTTAACTTATTTAGACATTTTTCTACTGCACTTCAATTCACCTTCTATTTTCAGAATAATTCTTTGCTTATTTGAGATTCGCCACAAAATTTCCCACTTGCAGAAAGTAAAATAGGGGTCTAGTAGTCCATTTTATATGGCGAATCACTTACCGGATCCGCCCATCGGCACACACACACAAAACAGTATGTGGAAAAGGAACCAAAACCATATAATGGACACAACTTTAAATAAATGGAACTTTTGTTGATAAACTTTCTTTGTTACAAAAAGAATATGATTAATGTATGAATAATTGAAGTACAAAATCAATGTAAAAAAGGGGGAAACAAAGAGTCACTCATCATATAAAACATTGTTTAGGATGGATTTTCTCTTTACTGCTTCAAAAGAAGAGCAACAAGAGATAGTAAGACGGAACCAAAGACACCAACCTTTGATAGTTGAAGTCCATAAGCTGAGCCTGTGTCCATTGAAGGTGCAGGTGATGGAGCCATGCCGTCTTGTGCAGCGACCATACCAACAAATGCAAAGATCATTGAGATGAAGAAGAAGGACATTCTTGTAGAACTAGATTTAGCCATTAGGGTGATGATTAATGCAGAGAAGATGATTGAAGAGTGAAATTGGTTTCTGGCTTTTGAAAGAGTGAGTACAGGAGAAGATTTCTATTTGCGCTTAACATTTGGCGCGATGGGGGTAGTATTAATAGATTTCAGGTCTTGAGCTTAACCGCGTGGACCCCACATGAACGTGGGCGTAACTACTGTTAGAACTTTTTGGTAGGTGGTGGTGAGCAGGTTGTATGTATCAACCAGCTAATGGTAGGGAATGTATGAACGAATCAACGTATCTATGGCTTCTAGTAACATGACGAATGTCGGCGGTCGGCCTGTCCGATTGCTGTGGGTCCCAGCACCGCCTGTCTATGGTGGTGAATCACCACCACCGCCAGCAAATGTTGGCGTCTGGCTGCATTTTTTGAATCAGCTGGGTTGGGTTTCATGTCGGTGACCTACTGTTTGAATGACGACCAGAAAAACGAAGTGATCGACATAAATACCGACATACCGTGCGGGAAACAAAGCCAGGGTCGGTTAATTATCTTAAACATGACAAAATTATTATTTTATTAGTGTAAATGTTGGGTTTCACAGGTTCAATAAATTATCTTTAACACAGTAGTTCACGGGTATATTTGAGTTGAGTAATGCTAAACTCCTAACAGCGAAGATGCGTCCAGAATAAGACTGTCCGATATAATCTTCAAACGACGTCAACAAATCAAGATGTGCAAGAGCATCATCCTTCTGAGATTTTCTATCGATTTGATTTCCTGTTGATTTCTTTATAATTTTTCTTTACACTCCAGGTACTTTATATTGATTTTTTTAATTTTACGCTTCTTAATTCGAGTTTTTCATTCAGTTTTTGGTATATCTAATTGATCGAAGGCTAAAAATCATAGGGATTTTGCAGGTTTACATCCGAAAGGTTACTTGTAGGATGGCCGATGGCATATTGAAATTAATATTTTTCAATGTTTATCGGCAAGTTTGCTGAATCCACCCATCAACACACATAGCCATACAGTATATGGATTAGGAACCAAATAGAGATATACTGGCCACAACTAAAATGATCAAATAAGTTTCTAAATTGATATTTTTAGGTACAAAAATCAATGTAACAAAAAGAGCCACTCTCTGTTAAGGCATACAAACCGTGTGTCACATGACACACGGTTTCCCTTTAAGAAATTGATCCAAAATAAGTATTTTGTATTTTAAGAAATTGGTTTTTTTAAGAAATTAGTTTAGTTTAGGAAACTCTATTTCTTTGTAGTCCAAGGAAAACTTTGTATATATATGTGCTTTGTAAAACTAATTTATTATGTCAATGAATTAATAAAAATAAGTTGTGTTTAGATTTGTTCTCCGCTTCTTTTAGTTCTAAATTAAATCAAAATCAAAACTCTAGGTGTTTTAGCTTGGTATTAGGAAAGGTGGTCTCTATCAACTTGATTCTTCGTCTCATCATCCTCAAGCTTGCATAGGTGAACGTGCTAGTCTACAGGCCTGGCATGCTAGAATGGTTCATCCAATGATGCGTACAGTTCGCAAAGTTATTTCTCAGTTTTCTCTTCCAGTTTCTAATCAAACTATTAGTTTTTTCTCTTTCTGTCATGAGCATATGAGTCATAAGTTACCTTTTCCTGCCAGTAATACTGTTTATTTGCATCCATTAGATTTAATTCACTCCTATGTGTGGGGACCCTCTCATATTTTATCTAATGAAGGATATAAATACTATGTTATATTTATTGATGCGTATAGTCGTTTTACTTGGATGTTTCCTATGTCTCAAAAGTCTGACGTTTTCTCTCTATTCTTTTTGTTTCAAAAGCATGTTGAAAATCTTTTTGGTCGTAAGATAAAAAAAATTCAAACTGATGATGCCGCTTAGTATCGCAAACTCACTCCACACCTCCAAAACCTTGGTATTTTTCATCGTTTTTCTTGTCCTCATACTTCTGAACAAAATGGTTTAGTTGAATGTCGTCATCGTCATATTCGCGAAACTGGTCTTACTATCCTAAATATGGCCTTTGTTCCGTCCTCTTATTGGTATGACTCTTTTTACACTGCCTGTTATTTGATGAATCGTGTCCCTTCGACTTCCGTTAATAATTCCTCTCCGTATGAAGCTCTTTTTGGTGTTCCACCTGATTACACTTCTCTTCGTGTTTTTGGTTGTCTATGCTACCCTCACTTGCGTCCTTATCGGTCTCATAAAATGGAGGCTCAGTCTTCTCCTTGTGTTTTTCTTGGATATAGTCCATCCCATAAGGGTGATAAGTGTCTTCATGTTCCTACGGGTCGAATATACGTCAGTCGACATGTTACTTTTGATGAGACTACCTTTCCATTCTCCCCCGCTTCGCCTTCGCCGACATCGACTTCTTCACAGGTAATCTCATCCTTGTCTGTTGCTCTGCTATCTTTAGAACCTGTTTGTTCGCAGCCAGCACCACCTCCGGTAACAACATCATCTCCATCTCTTTGTCCGCAACTTCCAGCGTCAGTCCCTGCTCCTGTTCAACCCAATGTTTCAGGGTCAGTTCCTGTCCAAGCCCGTCTTCCAGCGTCAGTTCAAGCATCCATCCCTGTCCAAGCCCATCTTCCAGCGTTCGTTCCTGCTCCTGTTCGAGCCCATGATCAAGCCCATTCTCCTGTTCCAACGTTAGTTCCAGCCCATGCTCTTGTTCCAGCGTTAGTTCAAGCCCATGCTCCTGCTCCGGCGTTAGTTCCAACCCATGTCTCCACATCGTCAGATCCTGCTCCTGTATCGTCCGCACCAGCGTCATTGCAGCTGCCGTCTTCATCTCCGTCCACCATATTGTCCGATCCTGCAACATCTACTACACATCCCATGATTACGAGAGCAAGGGATGGAATTTTCAAACCGAATTCTAGGTATGCTCTTATATGTGATTCTACTCTTGAACCTACCTGTATCTCTCAAGCTCATAAAGATCCTCAATGGCGTACTTCTTCCGACGGTGAAATCAATGCTCTACTTCGAAATGGTACTTGGTCATTAGTTCCATATCATCCTTCCATGAATGTTATTGGTTGTAAATGGGTTTTTCGGATCAAACGTAATCCTGATGGTACAATTGCGCGTCGTAAATCTCGTTTGGTTGCAAAAGGATACAATCAACAAAAAGGGATTGATTACTCTGAAACATTTAGTCCGGTTGTCAAACCGTGTACTATACGCATTATTCTTATGTTGGCCTTGTCTTCCAATTGGCACATTCATCAACTTGATGTGAAGAATGCTTTTCTTCATGGAGAACTTTAGGAAACGGTGTACATGAAACAACCTCCAGGTTATGTGGATTCTCGCTTTCCTACACATGTTTGCAAGTTGGATCGTTCTCTTTATGGACTTAAACAGGCTCCTCGTGCGTGGTATCACAAACTTAGCCAATTCTTGTTGCAAATTGGGTTTATAACTTCCAAGTCTGATTCATCTCTTGTAGTTCTGCCATCTTTTCCCTATAGTCCACTATTAGCAGCAACACTGGCAAAATATCTTGCCTGCCCAAAGAAGTTGCACAATAGAAGAAAAGATGAATACAACAAAATCCATTAAACAAAAAGTAAATATTTCATTAATTCAAATGGAATTCAGAATTTTTTGACATACTTGTCATAACTTTATAGAATAAGTTATTCAACTGTAAATAAACATTAGTTTCTACAACAATTTACCGCTAAATCTATCTAAATTAGCATTAGTATCCCTGGTCATGAAACCTTAGCTTTCGGTTTGAACCTAATACAGTACAACATTGAGTATTAGTAATCATACACTGAACAGAAAGGGATAATTTAGAAATTAACAAAATAAACAAATAGCAAACCCACACAGGAAATTATAAGACCTCGACTAAATATTAACCATAACTTCATTTTTTTCAACATATAAGTGATATTTTGAGATTCTGATAACTCAAATACAATCTACAAAAACAAAATTCGGGTAAAAGCAAAAGAATGCCTATTTTGATAAATCATTTTCACATAGTTTAGCCCTGGGAACAAATGTCTGTGAATCCCTCAAAATCACCTCAGTATATTTTTCCGATTCCATCTGCCTCTGATTTGGCTTCGCGAACTGAGATGGTGACATCTTCTGCAATCAATCTTGCCTCCATAGAAAACACCATATTATCACAAATAAACTTACACTTACATAACTGAATGTTGAAATCCCAACTGACCCATGATTCTTTGTCACTAAGTATTTGTCATTGTTATCTTTCTGAATGAATTAAACAGGGAAAGAAAATAGGGAGCCAGAGGAGAAGACGAAGTATTTAGGGTTTAAGTTATGGATGGGATATAGTACTTATTTTGATACTAATTTGCTTCCCCGCAAAAGAGAATAAGCTTAGACGTTTAGGCAGAAAAAAATGGCAGCAAAGTATTTGCAAGAAAAGCAAACCCTAATAAAAAATTATATAAAAAAATAAATAAATACGAAATTAAGATACAAACCACTTCAAGACTTGAAATTTGAGGATGATGAAACAGGCTTTCTACGAATAGAATGAAATCATCTGTATAACATGGCTGGAGAAAGCTTGTAGGATCCTCCAATCAATAATCACATAAAAAAGAAAACAACCAAGAATAGGAAAGGAGATTCGCAGAGGGAGAAAGTGGAAATTTAGGGCTGTGGATTTTCATCTCCATAGGGTTTAGGTTTAGCTGTTTTGTTCAGTAAAAGAGAAAGCCTTTGAATCTGATCAAGTATTTTAATGATTTTGCAGTGTTTATTTTAGGGTTTGTTCGAATTTTTTTTTTTTTTCTGAAAAAAAAATTATTATTATTATTATTATTGGATAAAGAGTATTACATTAACTAGTTGGAAGCCTAACAAGCTAAGCTCCAACAACGCAGTACTACATGAATTGAACAAGTTGTCGTGCGAACCTACTAGCGAGCCTCATGGGTAACCTAGCCAAGGGAGCCGAAGCGGAAGAGGGGGATGAGATTGTGTCACAAGGGGTGCAAGCTAAATCTACCATTCATGTTAATTCCTGCAATATTACGTCATTAGGGGATTGAACCTGGGACCTCTTGGAGCGCATGAAAACTTTGGGGAACGGGGATGACCAGCTGAGCTAGGAGCCCGTTTTTTGCATTTGCTCTCTCGTAGGTTTTGGTTATTAGAGTATTATTTTCCCGGATTTATTTTCCTTTTTTCCCGATAAATTTGTTAATTAATAAATAAATTTCTTTATTTTGTTAGCAAAAACCTTGTTTTTCTCTCCTTGAGGAAAAGTGGAACGGAGCAATTCTATGAGTGGGTGAGGGTCACCATGGAGTTTGAGTTTATAGCCTTGGAGAAAGCTGGGGAGGAAGCTGAATGGATACGAGGTTTCCTGGGAGGAATTCCACTCTGGCCCAAGCCTGTGTCTTCGAGAGCAATCCACTGTGACAGTCAAGCTGCTATTGGATGCGCAAAGAATAGTGTATACAACGGAAATATATACATCTTCAAAGAAGACACAAGACAGTGAAACAACTACTCTCTACTGGTATCATCTCTATAGACTTTGTGAGGTCTAAAGATAATATTACAGATTCTTTGACGAAAGGGTTATCTAGAGAGGTAGTTAGATCCACATCGAAGGGGATGGGACTCAAGCTCATAGGATAAATCGCCATGAAGGACACTCAACCTTGTGAATGGACCTCCAAGAATAAGGTTCAATGAGATAACTAATTTTTGGTGATGTCAAGAGAGCACTATCTTTGTCCCTCCCTATGGTGTAACCGTATGATAGTGATGCCTGCATGTTTTAGGATGATCTGTCAAGATCTTAATGAGTTCCATGACTTTGCTTAAAGCGGAGTATGGCAGGACACTCTTAATGGACTCACCTATGTGGATGTTGGAAGTGGGGCCGCTTCCTATGAGAATTTGAGCTTTTTCGTGGTCCATAATCCCTATTACCGATTCATCAATATCTCTTTCTCGTCCCTTGCCTTCGTTTTCCTCTTCACGCCTCCTTCCTTCTTCGTATCTTAGCTTATGATTTTCCGTTCTCGCCTCCACTAACATCATCTTAGGTCTCTTTCCTGGTCGTATCCTTCTAGAAACCTTCTTTTCTGCATTCTTCATTCGTTCTCTTCCTCTTAATCTTCGTAGGGACTTTCCTCCCAATATAAGGTCCTTTTCCGAGATGAAGCCGTTTCCGTTTCTGAACTAGCGTTTTCTTCTTGCGAGATTCCAACCTCCATTTCGCTGCCACGTTCGTGTTCCTCTCGTTTCGCCTGACCGCCACGTTTTACCGTTCCTTCTTGCCATTCTGGCTGGTACTTTACTCGCACCTTATCTCGACGGATTGCTTTGCTCGGTTTTTTCGGGTATCATGTCTTTATCACCTTCGTTCCCCTCCACTTCTTCTCGATTCGTTTCCCCTTCCGTAATAGCCCGGTTTTCACGATTTGAGTTTGTTCCTTCACAGATTCATCCTCTACACTTTGCTTATGTTTACGTTGTCTTATGACTTCTCGTCTTTCATCTGCTATGGACGCTTCTCCCTTATCTCCTTTTTTCCGGGCTTCTAACCGCTTGTTCCTCCTTACCTCCGTTAGGGGTTCCATTTGTCTTGCTTTTCCTACCATCGTTCAATTCTTTCTAAATCTGGTTTTCAGTCTGCCGCCTCACCGACTTTCTCTTCCAAATCTCAGTTCTTTAGACACGATTAAATCACTAACTCTACAGAACTCTCTGCGCAAAACAACTCGCCTAAATTACAAGCTATTATGACCTTAAAAGTGGTTTTATTTTCTCACAAACTCTTGGATGAGGATGAACCACAATATAATACATGTTTCTGGATGCCAAAATGTAATTACTGGAAATCCAGTAGCACATCCAAAGTGATAGTAACCAAGATCTAATACATACTAAGTAATATAAACACATAAATCTTTATTGATGAATCATCCAAAGTGACAAGGATACAAGTTCTTGAATACAAGGAAACCCTAATCTCTCTCTAAGCTAAGCTCTCCCACTCTCCCAAAATCCGATCCCTCACATCTTGCCCAAGGACCTCTATTTATAGGCCAACCAACTCTAATGGTGTACATCTCACTTTACCTCGCTACGTTCTCGCGAAAGTGCCTTGTACTTCGCCCATACCATTTTCCATAAAGTTTTTCCCTCTCTTTCGCTATTCTCACATGGGATTGTCGGTACACCTGTCTCTTTTCCTGATACATAATTTATCTACTTCGTGACTTTTCTTCTCAGACAAGTAATCTTACTTCGTCCTTTTCTACTTCGCGGCTGGTACCTTGTAGGGTACTTCATTGACCCTTCGTATCCCATATTCCCCTAGGAGATTACTTCGTGATGAAACACTATCTCGCACGTTGTTTTTACCTCGTCAATAATGGTGACTCTGACTTGATTTGACAAGTCACTGACGAAAATTCTCAGGTCGCGGTAAGAGATCTTCTGGCCGGATTCTCGCGTCTTCCCTATATCCACGTGGCGGTTCATATTTTGGTATCTACACGGTAGCTGTGAGAAGTTTGCTATGTTTGGTAATATTATTCATCCTGGAGTTGTAGAATACTTACCAACCATGGCAGTAACACACAGGGGGGATATCTTATTGTTAGGTGACAGGAAAATGTCGGTGACAGTAGAAGTTGTTAATAATTACAGTGAGGAGAAAATCCATCTTGATATCATCTGGAACGATAATTTTCCAATGGATGCAGCAAAATACTTCATTCTTGACCTCATAAATTTCTCTCATCTAAAGAAGTTGTCTTTGTTCAAAAGGTTTCTTTCATGGGACATGAGTTACTTTGTTCTCTTTGATCCTGGAATCGGTGTCAATGGAACACACGGTGTATTACTATGTGAAAGGGCATATGGTGTTTTCTTCAAGTATGGCTATGAAGCATTTCTTGGTCAAGTCTGTTCAAGACATGTATATTTCGCAGGTTTATTTAACCCTGTAACCATTTCATGGTGGTCTGCTAAGTTCACGCATGTGCGTAGGATTGTTCCCACTAATGGTGATTGGATCGATAACAATTTAATTGACCTTTGTGAAGAAGACCATAATTTATCTTCTATTGCTACAAGAATTTGGTTAGATAGTTCACTAAGTATCGATGGTGACAAACTTGACATCAATCCACCTTTGTGGTCATGTTTAAAGACTACGAGTTATTGCTCAATTGAGACTCAAAGGGACCTGCAAGTTTTTGTACAAACCATCTTACAGGAGCTTGAGCATACACTCCAATTAGCGAGGTTTAAACCCATTAAAACCTTGCGTGCAGATTTTGTCAGGATTCTTAAAGGAAACATAAATCAAGATGACAAGGTTGTCTGTTTTCTACTTCTGAACATGTATTTTCATGGAACCTTGTGGATGCAATCTATTTTAATTGAAGAGAGTCGTCATCAGCTGCTAAAAATTCCCATTTGTTGGGTTGTCAAGGTACTGGTGATTAAATCCAGTAAGAGATTATTCGGAAAACAAGTTTTGAAGCACACATACGTTGACGACTACTTGGGAACCAAAGAACTGAACCCTTAGATTATTTTCTTGAACTCTGGTGTCGTACATTCTCAAGGGATTATCGTGAATTATCTAGGAATTCAGATTCAACAAATCAAGAGTACATTCGAAGGCTGGAACATTTTTGGCATGCATGAGCTGATGAATTTATTTCTCAAAGGCCTTTACAAAGTTGCAGAAATAGAATTACCAGATTTTGGATGGAGCAAGAGTACACTGGTTGAAATTTTTCGTGGGGCAGTTATTGGAACACTTACGCTTGTTGCAATGGTTTTAATTTTCATTGTCGGTGGACATATAAAATCCACTACTTGCATGACACTCATCACCGTTATTCTAATTGGATATTCATGGTACCAAGAATTTTGGAGCATTCTGGGACTTTTTCACAGCAACGCAGATACGTCACTTGGAATTGGTGATACTATAAATGACGGTAACATGAATTTTCCCCGTATTCTCCAGCAGAAATTCCCTAAAGAGACTCTAAATGTGCAGTATTACAACAAGCATAAGTTGGAATTTATATGTGTATGCCGAGCAACATTTGCAGAACGAACAAGAGGTGCCCGGAAGAGAATTTGGATTGCATAGTTCATGTTTTCCTAGCGATGAGTTTGGGGAAACTGATCAGTACCGTTTGATGGAATATCTTACTTTACTGGTCTTTCTTATGATGGACAAGTATATAAATTTCTCGGAAAAAAGGACGCATAAGCAAACTGTATTGGATGCAGGAATTTTTATTAAACAAGATGTCATCGCAAACATGATGATGTATGCATTAAGGTCATTTTGAAAAAATTGCTTTGACGAGTTAAATTCAAAAATTCTTTTTGGTGGATACTTTACAAGTGAACTTGCACAAGTTAACCCAAGTTTAACAGTACTTCTGGGAGTTCATACTATGGTTTTTGATCGTGGAAAATCAACACGAATTGATGATACACTGGATAGTCTTCTAGACAAAGAAACGTTTTGGTTGATTATGTTTCAAAGCAGAAATGTAGGTACTGAACTCGAGGGGCTTTTCCAATTCTTAAACCAGCGGAGGTACGAGTCTATTGAATGTACTTTCATAGGGGAAGTTCAAAATTTGGGAAACTGTACTCATGGTGGTTGCTGCTGGCATGGTTTACTTTACCACCGTTGCTGAAGTGAATATCGTGTTTGACCGTGGAAAACTTAAACACACATCGCGCTGCTTTGATGAACGTTTCTTGGCTACTTTGTGTTATGATATCTAGAGGTATGAGATTTGTGTTTGATCGTGGTAAGCCGATAAACGTGATATCTACATTTTTCATGGAGAAAAAAGAACTCATATTCTGTAATGAAGACTCGAGGCGTAGCGCAATATACGGAGAGAATGAAGTTTTTCTTATTAGCTAACTCGAGGGCGAGTTTCTTTCAAGAAGGGGGATTGATATAGGACATCTACCTGTTCTCAACGTATCAACTGTCCCAGTTGATCCCTTTCGTATATATCAGCTATTATAGTTCATCCCTTAGTCCGTATCAACAATAGTTATTGATCCCTTGCGTCTGCTTTAGCTTACTTGCTTTGCAAGTCCTTTACTTCCAGGTTTAGGTAGAATTCCCTTTATAATATTTTTAGTCGGTCATGCTAGCCTATTTAAACGCTAAGACTTTTTGTTTAGAGTTTATACAATCTTATTATTATCAATCAATATTATTATCATTTAATAAGATTTTCTATATCTTTTATCTTTTCTCTCATCTTTTTATTATCGTCAATTCTCATCCTTTTCATCTCTTCTCATCCCTTGAAATCTTCGTATTGCCTTCTTCATATCCATTCTACATTAAGATCTAGCTAGCTAGCACCGTCTGTTAAAGGTCGTGCACCCCTGGTGCCTGCAATTGCACCACCAAAAAATGGTTTCCACTACAAAAAAACTCAATATATTGTAGCACCCAATGGTTATGGCATATACCCCTATTAGTGTTGCGATAACCTATATAGCAAGAAGTCTATTGCTGCACCCAATCTTTATTGCTGCAGCAATAGATTATACTTTTTTGCCACACTTTTTCACATTGTTGTGTTGCAAATGTTTCCTTTTGCAGCAGTAAACTATAGCTTTTAGCTGCAGCTGAAAAATATTGTGACTAGAAATTTGCTTTTGCAACACCTATATTGAAGGCGTGGCAATATATGGTGTAACGATAGCTATATTTTCTTCTACTGAATTCATATCCAACATAATTGAAATTTTAATTATCAAATTACTCGATCAGATCTGTGTAGATCAATTCTCACCTTGTTGAATTTTTAGAATATATTTAAGTCTATGGAAAATGGGTCATTTCTCCAAATATTTTTAAATCACGGTTCAAATGGACGAGTAAAAAATAGTTTGGGTGAAATGGAAAATTTTTTTTAGCAAGGATGAAATTGGATTCATCCTAGCTTAAATTTAAAAATAGCAAGGATGAAAGTGGATACATCCTGTGTAAATTAAAAATAAGAAAAAAAATTTGAAAATGGGCATGATGAAACTGTTTACATCCTGGCTTTTTTTACATTTTTGTCCATTTGAACAGTATCAAAATCTAACTGTCCTTTTCACCCATAAATTGTTGATTTTGATCTTTTTAATCAATTTTGTGTTAAGTCTAATTGCTGGTTGTGACAGCTTAAATTGACCGTGTACCCAAAAAAAGAAAAGAAAAGAAATAAAAGCTTCAAACTGATTTGCCAAATTCTCAGACCTAGTCCTTACCACACAATATTTCATGGCAAGTTCATTCCCGAATCCAGAGTTTTGTGTTGGATTAATTGAGAGTAATAGGAGTTGACCTGTTGGTACACTAAATAGAGTCGTCATTTGGTCTTACCAAACGCCAGCTCCATAATATTTTGAGGCCAATTTTGTATGGAAGTTTTCAGGCCGAGCAATTGTATAATTGGATTTGTAAGCTTCACTGAGTTGATATAAATCTTAGCAAACATTAAACTGGCTGAGTAGTCACTAACAACTCTTCCATCGAAAGACTCGTACAGTTGCCAACGGGTATATCCCCTTGGACTAAATCTGGGCTTCATTTCATGTACTCATTCTTGGCCCTTTAGGTTTCAATCAATTACTCTTTATCTTTAGAGTGGAAGACCTTATAATTTTGATGCATATTTCACAAAAGAATAATTGTTTTACCCAATTACTGACATTTTATTTGTGTTAGGCTAATTTATTTATGTAATAATACATGTATTCACTAAAATATCTCAAAAATACTTATTTTAAAAAACATAAGTCAGTGTGCTTTTCACAGCAAAGCACGACACAACATGTTTATTTTTCTGGCACAACACAGCACGACACGCCATTTTGCACAATACAACACGTCTGAATCTCTGGCATAGCCCAGCACAGCATGCTAAGCACTTGACTTTGTGGGCTGGATTGTGTCGGGCCGACACGTTTTACACCTCTAATCGAGGCCCTTTAGGGTTCCAGTAATACTCTTTAAAAAAGGAAGACCTTATATATAGTATCCAAAACCTGGTTTTCTGTCGGCAGTCTTTCTGTATCTCTCTCATTCTCACAGATCCAACAGTCTCGGATCTTCATCCTGAATCACCTTTTTGTGTTATAAAATAACACAAGTATAATCTATTAGATATTTGCTCGGTTGAACCCACCAAGCGTTGGTATGTCAAGTTTGGTTGTCATATTTTAGTGAACCAAAACTCATTTCAAGAGTCGCTTGATTATATGCTAGAGTCAACTTCGTATAGGTTAGCTATAAAGTTATTAAGATACGAGACATACAAGTATTACTCGAAGACTTGAAGAATGTGAAGAAGTAAAGAGCTACATCAACGACATCATCCATCCTCTTGACGTTAGTAATATTTTGACTTGAACAGTTTCATTTCTAACGTATCTTTCAAGTCGTGCATATTGAAAACATCACTGCGAAGCTATGAATGATTATACTCTAGTTAGACATAGTATGAAGGAATTACAATACGAAGTATAACGCTTATCTTTTGAAATTCGTATATAAGAAATTCACATAATCGTATGAATGCTATTTTGATTATGTATGGGTAAAGGTGAATATTTCGTCCAAGGAAACAATGTTTTACATTCATTTAAAGGAAGTACATTCATAAACTTTTTTTGTGAATCGAAAGGGAAATCGCTAGGCTTATTGGTATTGTAATTCATTCCATATCTTTGGATTACTAATATAGGTGATTGAGTAGAACCGATCATAACTTGTGATGTAGATTGGTAAAACTAATCACAGTGTCTGACTTATGTATTGTTATGAATTTTATTAGTGCAACCGATATTAAGTAATCACCTGAGATGGTAAGATCGATATTTGTAATTGGTGTGACTGATCCTAGTCATTTGGTAACCGATCCTAGTAAGTTGGTGTGACCGATCGCAAAGAGAGTATAATTGATCCTTGTAAGAGGTTTTACAAGTCTTAGTAATTGGTATAATCGATCCCATGACAAAGAGAGTGTAATCGATCCTTGTAAGAGGTTTAACAAGTCTTAGTAATTGGTATAATAGATCCTATGACAAAGAGAGTGGAACCGATCACAAGTATTACCGTAAATTGTGTCAACCAGTCCCGGTACTTAGTTAATTAATTTTTCGAAACTGGTGTAACCGGTCCTAGTAGACACTTAGAGGTACAACCGAACTTTGTATTTGGTAGAACCGTGAAACCTAATATTGGTGATTTGATATTATGATCAATCACATAGTTCTTGAAAATCAGATGAACCAATTCTAAACTTGTTTGAAAGTGTGGAAAATCGGTTCCAAGATTGTAAATATGATAAAGGATTTACAAAGTAAAGATGTCGACATACTTTGAACATGTGCATTAATTCTTATCTATTATTTGTTCAAAGATATTCCTTAATAACTAAAGGAGAATCCCGGATCGAAATAAATTGAGAATCTTTTAATTAAGGTTTTAGTTTTATATGCTTTTAATTTCCATCAATTAAATGCATATCTCTGGAGAATAAAAATTAGTAATGTGCATTTACAAATTGGAGATTTTCTAGTGAGATCTTGGTCATTATTTGGACAGAGCATTTCCAGGAATTATGAAATCATATTTGGTGATTTATTGTATATCTTGATAATATTCAGTTTTGTAAATTCCTTGGTGTCCAAACTTCCTTTGTCTATAAATACCTAAGTTTGCATTTCTAGCAAACTAATCCTCAGAGCCAGCAAAACTACCAAGTTGTGTTGTAACTGGTGGAGTCGTCTATCCAGAGAGGAAAGTACCCTAATTAGGAGAAATTTCTTACGACCGTTCGTTTAAAGACTTCAATGGGATTGAGAAGATCTACGAGTACCGTTGGTGGAAAACTAGATAATTGCAGTATTATTAGTTTTTGATTTGATTTAATTGACTAACGGTTGTTGAACTTTGATTGCACCTAATTTTTTTATACTTGAGAATATTCTCTTCTAATATAAGATTCACTCAAACTAGATAGAAGTTTCGACGGGATTTTTAGAACTGTTATTAGATCTAAAGATGTCTTGTGATAATCAATGGTTTTTGAAGTGAATTTTCAATTCTTGCCTGAACCTTTGCATATTCATTGGAGGAAAACTTAGTGATTGTAGATCGCACAATGATTTCTCTTCTCATAAGTAAGTAACTGTTGTTTTTGTTTTTTCCATCCTTCCTCTTTAGTTAAGATCAGAGAATTTTTTATTTTTCTCAATCTTATTTATTAATGTGCGGTTATCTGCTTCTTTTCTTCAGGGCTCATCTATTCTGCGTTCTTTCTTCATTGTTTCTGCATTGTTTTTGCTCATGTTTTCTGCGTGCCTATAGGACTGCCTAACTTAAGCTTCAACTCTGTTACACTGTTATAATTTTTTGTTCATCTTTTTTAAATTAAAAAGATGTAGTTGGTATCCGTATTATTACATTATCTTAGTCACATACTAAATGAAATGTACCTATATACTGCCTCCGTTTTCTTTCTTTTTTTCTTGAAAAAAATAAAATATTATCACTTTTTCATTTTACACAAAATTGGTTAAAAAAACCAAAATCAACAATTCCTGGGTGAAATGGACAGTTAGATTTTGATACTGTTTAAATGGACAAAAATATAAAAATAGGCAGGATGTAACCAGTTTCATCGTGCCTATTTTCAAATATTTTTTTTTATTTTTAATTTACACAGGATGTATCCAGTTTCATCCTTGCTATTTTTTAAATTTAAGCTAGGATGAAACCAGTTTCATCCTTACTATTTTCTTTTTTGGTCATTTCATCCAAACTATTTTTTACTCGTCCATTTGAACCATGATTTAAAAATATATGGACAAATGACTCATTTTCCGTTCATTTTAACACAAAAATAAGGAAAAATTCAAAAAATTATAGCATCTTTTAAAAATTAAAAAAAAAAAAGCAGGAGGAGGAATATTAATTTTTCGATAAAACATTTAATATCATCATCTATTAAATGAAATTCGACCACTAATTACAGCAGATGATAACGATGCAACATACTTATTAAAACAAAAAGGCTTTACACTGTATATTTTAAATGTTGATTTTAGTATACCTGCGGATATTAGTTAGGTTAATCATATCTTTGCAATTAATGCGCCTGATTATTGTAATCTACTTGGATTAAAGTATACTGATATTAGTAGTTACAATGTGCCTGATTATTGTGATCTATTTGGATTAAAGTATACTGATATTGGTAGTTACATTTGTGCGTCATTACCTAAATCTCTCCTCTATCTCAGTGTTTAAGTATACTGCTCGACAATAATTAAATCTGAAGTCCACTCTTTAACATGAAATAACGTGTTAATGAAACTCAAATTGCATACAAATTCATGCGATGACGCATGCGATAATTAGGACTAAAGTGAAAATTCGACTTCACAAATTATGTATATAAGTACCACTGCAGCGCAAACTAAGAAATCATTCGCCTTCTCATAGCAAGAAACTAACATACAAGTAACGAGCTAGGAGATCAAGATGGTGAGTACGAAGGTAACGAACTTGTTGTTTGTGTTAGCTATGATCTTTTCGCTTTCTTTATATTCTGTTCATTCATGTAAGACTCTGGATGAAGAGTGTGCATATCACGACGGATATCCAGTAACTTCACGTTGTTGTGATGGATTAAAGTGCACTGGTTGGTTCCTCTTGACCTGTACAAAATGTTACCAAGTTGGTGAAGAATGTGGTCTTTTTGGCAACAATTGTTGTCCTGGGACGCACTGCGATGGTTGGTTCTCGGGGAACTGTGTATCTGACTAGTTGTATCAGATTTATTGATGATATATAGGCTGAATGTGTTCGTGTTTGTTGTCTTGCTAGTACTGCTGGCTCGATTAGTGCTAAATTATAATGATTTTCTTGGTGTTCATTTTCTGTATGTTTTTTTTTTCTTTTTTTTTGTAAAATCATGGTTGTTTGTGTTTGATTAATAATAAATTGCAAGCCTATTAAAGTTAAACAGTTTAAATCCCTATGCGTATATATCATCAATAGCTCTTATGTAAATAATTTATAGAGGAAAAACTACCGCATGAGCACCACAAGATTCATGAAGAAATCCACAAGTTTCACCGACCTGGTAACATGGAGGTACACAAGTTCCGTCGATGGATTACATAAACAATTACTATTTCTTTGGAAGATATAACAGACCCGCCAAACACTAAAACCAAATATATGAAAGGTCAACGGTGGATTAAAAAAATTTATATTTTCAGAAAGTAAAATTCCAAACTGGCTGATTACACAGTTACGGCGTGCAAACTTGTTGAAATTAGAAAATTTGGTTACCACACTGGTTGCCCTTGCTTACACTATAGAAACATTGCGAAGGAAACGAGCACCATAGTGCTTGCTCTAATGCATACATCTATGTTGCGAAAGTGGCATTTGGATTGATTTCTTCCTAGAGTTTAAAATGTATTACTAGTAAGTTAGCAGAAACATCCGTCTCTTCCGGATTTACTCGACCCAACCCCCAATTTGGTGGGTGGACAGTTTATCTACCTACCCGTGGAAAGGACGTGAACGGACAGTACCTAAGATTCCCTACATCCGAAGGGGTAATGAAAATAAAAGGAGATCAATTTGTCGCCCGAGAATGCCAAGCTTTGCAAAACCAACTCAATAATGATATATAAGAGCAGCGTAAGACCAGAAGAAGCAGAAACAAAGAAGCCGCTAAGAACAAAGCCATCGATCTTCACCTCAAGGAGATCTCAGGGAAAAGCTTAGCCAACAAAAGCACCGTTCTTAACACCGAAGCAGGAACTTCTAAGGCTAACCAGGTTGAAGAACCTCCCAAATAGCAATTAAAAAATTTCCCTTTCCTAGGTAACCCAAAGCCTACATTGACATCTATAGAATCCACGAAGGAGGTCAACACAGGGGAAGCGGAACACCCGAAGATGATCAAGATCGGAACCCTAATGAACCAAGAAAAAGAGCAAGCTTTGATCGTTTTACTGAAGGAATGCGCAGATGTCTTCGCATGGAAACTAGCAGATATGCCAGGAATAGATCCCAATATTATCCAGCACGAACTTCGAATACAGCCTGGAACGGCTCCGTTTAGACAAAAAGTACTAAAGATAACATCAGAGAATCACCAATCAATTGAAAAGGAGCTACGTAAGTTGCTAGAAGCAGGGTTTATCAAGGAAGTAAAATATCAAACGTGGATCTCTAACATGGTCATCATACCAAAGAAAAATGGGGGAGTCAGGATATGCATCGATTTCACCAACCTCAACAAAGCCTGCCCAAACGAAAGTTATCCTCTCCCCAGTATCGATCAGCTGGTAGAAGCCGTGGAAGGATACGAAGAGTTGTCTTTCATGGACGGGTATTTTGGTTACAATCAAGTAGCACTGGCAGAAGAAGATCAACAACATACAACGTTCTACACCCCACATGGCCTCTATGATACACACGGATGCCCTTTGGTCTGAGGAACACATGGGAAACATACCGGAGAATGGTCGATGCTATCTTCAGGCCGTGTATTGGGAAAACCTTGAAAGTCTACGTCGATGACATGCTTGTTAAGAGTAATCTACAAAAGTATCACCATCAAGAACTGAAATAAATATTCGAGGTCATGAGAAAACACAGCATGAAGGTAAATCTTGAAAAGTGCACATTTGGTGACACATCCGGGAAGTTCCTTGGGTATCCAGTAACAAAAAGGGGGATCGAGGTCGACCCGGAAAAGATCCAAGCCATCTTGGAAATGCCTTCCCCAAAGAACTTGAAAGAAGTACAAAAGCTCAACGGATCACTGGCAACATTGGGAAGGTTCATCGCTAGATCATCGGACAAATGCAAGCACTTCTTCAATATCCTCAAGAAGGGAAGCAAATTTGCATGGACCAATGAATGCGAAGAAGCTTTTCAGAAAATCAAGGATTAGTTGGCTACAATCCCGATCCTCCAAAAACCAGATCCCGATGAAGTGTTAGCCCTCTACATAGATGCAACCGAAGACGCAGTTAGCGCAGTTCTGGTTAAAACCAACACGAAGGTAGAACAGCCAATCTACTACATCAACAAGACCCTTTACTCCGCAGAGAGAAATTATACGAAGATTGAGCAACTCATCTTGGCGTTGGTTTGGGCAACACAAAAACTGAGAACCTATTTCTTGACACATTATGTCCGGGTTCCATGCAACACAATGCTGGAAGCCGTCCTCAAAAATGCTGGAAAAGTGGAAAGAATATCCTCATCTTGACCAATTCAACATCATCCACAGAATCCAAACTGCGCAAAAATCACAAGTGTTAGCGGATTTCCTAGAATATGTACCCCTGGATAATGACGAAGAGGTCAAATACATCCCAGAGGCGGAACAAGAAAATAAAGACCCAGTCGATGTTCTCGAACCTTTAAGCCAAATACAGTGGGAGGTCTTCGTGGACGGATCAAGGAACAGGGAAGGAGAAGGTATATGCATCATTGTCACCACACCCACAGGAGACAGAATTGTACATGCCCTATGATTGGAATTCTAGGGGAATACCAATAACATCGTGGAATACGAAGCTGTGGTACATGCTCTTCGAATAATCATAGAGATGGGGATATCAGATGTACGTTTGACAAGCGACTCACAGCTAGTCATTCGCCGAATAGGCTTACAATACAATGTATACGATGAGACCCTCTCGTCATATGTGGCCTTGGTTCAGACCCTAGCAGCACAAGTGCCCAATATCAAGTTTAGACATCTGTGCAGAAAAGACTTGAGGCATGCTGAAGCTTTAGAATATATATCATCTATGCTGAAGGATGAAAACGTCAAAGCCATCAAGATAACCAGAGTGTACGAGCCGTCGATTCTCTCGCAGCAATCCTTCCCTACAAATCGTGAAGACGATGTAGAGGAGGGATATAAATGATGATGCAGGGTATTACATAGCCGATGATTTCGTGGAAGTTGATATCGTGACAAGGGAAAATGAAGATGAAAACTTCAAAAATGACGAAGATTGGAGAATCGAAATCCATTAGTACCTTGAAGAAGGTGCGCTGCCAACGGATTTAAAACAAGCTCGAAAGATACAATCAAAGGCAGTGAGATATGACCTTCGGGACGGAATCCTCTACAAAAAACATTTTTTGGGGCCTCTGTTGCGTTGCTTGTCCAGATAAGAAGGCCATTACATCTTAAAAGATATCCACTACGGAGACGCAGGGAATCACAGCGGAATGAGATCATTGCCTGACAAAGCTAAAATGCAAGGATATTACTGGCCACCAATGATACGAGACGCACCCAGGATGTCTAAAAGATGCGAAGAATGTCAACATTTTTCCAAGAGAATCCATGCCCCAGCCACAAATCTTAATTCAGTAGTTTGCCCCTGGCCATTTTCAAAATGGGGGGTAGACATCGTCGGACCTCTAGTACAAGAAACGGGGAAAAGACGATTCCTAATCGTGGACACGGATTACTTCAGCAAATGGGTAGAAGCAAAATCCCTAGCCAGAATCAAAGACATAGATGTGTTCACATTTATTTGGCAGAACATCATCTGCAGATTTGGTATCCCAGCAAAAATTATCCCCGACAATGGCAAGCAGCTTCAAGGAAGGAATATAGACATGTTGTTTGATACTTTCAAGATCAGAAAAAACAAATCAACTCCCATCTACCCTCAAAGCAATGGCCAGGCCGAATCCACAAACAAAACTCTGGGTCTTATCCTAATAAAATCTTTAGATGAATATAAGGGCAGATGGTGTGAACAACTACACAATGCACTATGGGCCTATAGAACTACCCATAGGTCCGCCAATGGTGAATCACAGTTCCTCCTCACTTACGGGGCAGAGGCAGTTATTCCAATGGAAATCATCATGCCAACCACGAAGATTGAGGCATGGGAAAAGAACCTAACAACGAACATGATGTTGGAAAGACTCAATGACCTAGAGGAACGAAGGGAGGCAGCGCTGCAAACAACGGAGAACTATCAACGAAGATTGGCAAGGGAATAAAATAAGAAAGTCAGACTCAGAAACTTTGTAGAAGGGCAATACGTGCTAAGAACCATACCACAATATTATCAGCAAAAGAAAAAATGGGGTAAATTAGCCCCAACATGGGGAGGACCGTTCATAATACATGACATCACAGGAAATAGATCATACTACCTGATTAATCTGAAAGAAGAAGTCCTCAGACACCCTTGGAACGCCAAGTACCTCACACCATACTATCCATGAAGAAAAATGCAGTTCTGCATCTGCGTAAAAAAAAAATTGCGAACATCTACATTGGGGAAAGTAATCACATACAATCTCTCGGGACTCCCCTGTCAGATCCTATAAGTGTAGGGCCATGGGGAAGGCATACAGTATAAAGAGATACCCAACCATCAAAACAACGATTCGGCTGAATGGGTGCATGTATATATCTTAATAATGCACCACATAACTGAGAACGTTGTATCAACCCCCACCGCTCGGTAATCCTCTGGCCCGGGATTGGCCAAAATCAACAACGAAGGTATTAACTTTTGTCGTTACCATCAAACACTTTTATACGCTTCGGTTCACTTTATACAATATCAAAGGGTTAAATAAACTAACAACGCAGATTAGTCAAAGTTGTGCACATTGAACCAATAATGATTTATTCCATGAAACTTGTTACAAGAGTGAGGAATAAAAACAAGAAACACAAAAGATGTCCAAAAAATATCCAACAAAAGATGTCCAAGAAATATCCAAAATATTCAAAAAAATAACCCCAAGGAAACTAAGTAAAGAACAATTTCCTATGGGGCAACTCGAAGACCCACTTCCCCAAAGAAGGTTCAACAGGGTCAGCTGGGTTAACCTTATGAGATGAAGGGACACTTCCTCCCGAAGAGTGATCTGAGAAACTACACGGAGATTCAGGGAGAGGACGACGCGGGTACTTCTTCGTGATATTGAACTCTTGTTAAAGACCTTGCTCAATCCTGATCAGCGTTTTGTTGATTTCCTCATCAAGTTGGTAACGAGCCTTCTGCACAATCACATAATCCTTGCGTTCAGATTGTGACAGCGACGATTTCAAAAGGGCTACCTCCTTAGCTGCTTTGTCCGCTGCCTTATCCTTGGACCCTGCCAGATCCTCATAAAATTGGGTCCTCTTTTGCTGCTCCACTAAGAAAGATTGATCCTCTTTAAGTCGCTCATTTGCAAGGTCAAGCTGTCCCTCGAGCTCTGAAAACGAAGATACAAATAGTTAATAAATTTACGATCCAAAGACATACACGACCAGCCAAATGTATACCTTTGACCCTAGCAGAATCTATTTCACACTCATTCACTACTGCGTCCCTGGCTTCATCAACAAAATCATACTCGTCTGACATTTTCTTATAATCCAATCGAAGATTGGTCAGCACAAATTGACATTCATCCAACTCTACCTGCTTCATGGAGTCTGCGTGATGAAGACGGTTGACTTCTTCACTCATGTCCTCTATGCCTTTAGTAAGCCGATGCATATTCACTTCAAGATTCCTCTCGTCTTCGACTAAACGAACAACTTCAGCACGGGAGGCATTCAAGGCATTACTAAGGGCATAAGCTTCGGCCCTGGCATCATCCCTATCCTTGAAAAGTTGTTGAACATATTCCTTCAGTTCAGAGGCATGAGAAGAACGGGCTTGACGAAGTTCTTCTTATAACATCTCAACTCTATTCTCCAAAAGAAGGATATTCTCATGAGCCTCACGAAGGTTCTCTCGCATCCACTGAAGGGTACCATCAAAATTACGACGGACATGTTGGTTATCATTTTGCATATCCACTATCCGACGAGATAATTCACGATGCCGAGCTGCTAATTCATTATGAACATCGGCACGAGCATTCCACCTCTTGGATTCACTTTTAATCTTCTCTACTAACTGAGGAGTCCTCTCGTTTCGAAGCCATAATAACTCTTTGACACCGCCCGCTGAAGGTAGGGGCGGGAGACTCAGACAGAAAACTCAAAATACGAAGAGGATGGACGAAGACAAAGAAGAATGAAGGAAAAAAAAAAGAACCTTTCGGGACGAAGCTTCTTCACGGACCTTCTCCAACTCTAAACAAAGAGCAGCAAGATCTTGACGAAGCTTATCCTCAGAGGCACCGAAATGCTCTTTCTGTTTCAACTGGTTCCTTAACTCCAAAATATCCTGATCCTTAAGAACAATGGTTGACTCAGCGGAGGAAAGTTTTTGTTCACGAAGGCGAAGCTTAGCTTCGAGCTTAAGAGCCTTGGCCTTGAAAAATTGGTACAAAGTGTGGTTGCAGTATTCACTTCTCATTATCTGCAATAATTTCAAAACAAATGAAAGACGATCAATAAAAAACAAAAAATTCGTTGACTAAGAAGATTGTAAAATAAACGATCAAGTTAAACCTCATGAAGCCGTTGCTGAGGAAAGCGATATTGATATCCATCATTAATAGACATCATGTCTGTAACAGTAAAAGGAGGATTAGCTAAAAGACTGGTGGACGAAGCTTCCAAATTCTTCTCTCAGATTTCTGCAACCGACTCTTCAAATGATAATTGTATACGCTGACGAGTAAAAGCATTTGAGCCCTTCTCACCAGGGATCACTGGAGCAGGATTAGGCATGAACACCAGATTCTTCTTCATCATCCTTTCAAGAATGACATCATCGCCATCCTGCATCATCTCTTTGTCAAGGCCTTCGGGAGATACAACAATCGCAGCTTCACCGGTAGTGTTCTTCTCAACAGACCGAGCCGTAGCATCAGCCTCCATATTAACAAAAGTATCCATACCATCAACACCAGTTTTCTCTCATACCGATGTTGTTTTTTCCGCTATAATTGTACCCAATTTATCGTCGCCGACATCCCCAAGAACATCCCAATCATCGTTAGGATACAAAATGTTGTATTCCTAAGCATCCACATCAATAGGGTCATCGAAAGAGTGGATATTACAAAAGGAAAATGCCGGATTTGACATAGTAGGAACTGCTGGTTGAAGAACCACATCTTCGTTCCTTAAAATTAAGGAGGGAGGAACTGGGGAAGCAACGTTTTCTTGCTGCACCGTACCGGCAACATTTTCTTGATGCACAGGGGCATCTCCTTCGGAAATATCATCACCACCAGTATTGTCCTCTGCCTCATGATCGTGCTGAGAAGTATCCATACGTTCTTCGTCATCACTCAATTATTCTTCTTCTCCAGCAGCATTCTCATTCACCGGGTTCACGGGCTATTTACTTCCTCGGGAATCTCCATCTCCTCAATACCAACGGTAGAATATTGAACAGTGCTTATCTTCTTTTTCTTCGTCACCTGAAAAATGGTAAAGGAAGATCGTTATGAAGCATTGGTCTCACAACAAATATAATTTTCTCCATACTCTAATAAAATTAGACCAAGGAGAAAAGGGGGAATTATATACACTATGATCTACGAGTCTGTGGAAAATCGTACCTTGCCAGCGGTAGCATCAGAACTCTCATCTTCATCAGCAATATCATACGCACTCAAAATTCATACCAGCGAAATTCAAATGCCAAGGGAGGAAGTTACCATAACGAGATGGAGGACTAACACGAGCCACATTTCTACAAGAAATATAACGCCATCCTTCTGGACCCGGCGACGGTACCCAGCCATATGCATAAGGACAAACAATCTCGATGACGGTGGCATGCACTCATAGTCATGATCACGCTTGAGATTCTCACGATTATGAAAGATCTTACGTTGGGAAGACTCTTCCGTGCCAGGAACATACCGAAGCTTTGGTTCACTGATTTCACTAAAGAGACGAATTACACCTTGAGAAGCAGGCATGGTCCGAAGACCCAGGCTCCATAGATTACGGTTTCTGCTGTTAAAATAATCACCAAAAGTGGCGTTGAAATTTTCAGGAGTGTACCACCTCCTCTCTTCGGGATCAGGAGTATAACAAGTCATCATCGTATCCCCTTGCTCCGAAGATAGCATTCCTTGAGCGCCCGAAGAAAATTCCCGGTAAGTTGCACCACCAAGCGGCAGTGGGTATGAAGAGTGGAACCTTCACGGTAAGACAGGACATCACGGTGGTCAGCACATGACACTCGTCGTACTTATATGTTGAAACCATCTCATAAGTGAGATCTTCATCAGCAGCGTAAAACTTGACCTCGAAGCCCTCGAGGCCATGCTTTTCCTTGAAAATATCAATATTTATATGCTTAAAAGTAACCTTTTTCTTAGCCACCGAGATGCTGCGAATGATATTAGCATCTTCGGAATATGCATCTTTACTTGACGTATTCTCTGGAGGATCGATGTCTGAAGCTTTCCTCTTAGACGATGGTGGTTGTTTCGATGTATCCACCTTCGGTGCCGCATCCTTAATAGATTTCCCCTTTGAAGGAGCAGTAGATGCAGGAAAATATGGTTGATAGAAGGGCATGGCGCTGGGTTGATTTGACGAAGAGGTTGCACATTCAGCGGTTCATTAAGAAAAGAAGGCATGTTCGTTGGGGCAGAACGCTGAGATGAAGGACAGTCTACCCCATATCGTGAACCCCTCGGTTGGTCCCCTTTTCTCGCTGACGAAGCCTTAAGACCCGATGATGACGAAGTCCTGTAAGTACAAAGATCAGGCTGAGAAGGTTGCGGACCACCCCTAGAGGGTGGTGCTTCGGGACTTCTGGAAGAATGAGTTCGATAAGGACTCTGCGGAGGTGTTTGATAAGGGTAACGACGATGATCAGCCATCTCTACAAGAAAAAACGAAGATCAAAATGGAGAAGATGAAGATCATAATAACAGAAGAATTCTTTCATCTCCCACAGACCACAATTCATCAGAGACGAGATATGGTAAAAATCATAACGACTTAACAGCTTCAAACAAACAACAAAAGAAACCATAGATTTTGTGATGAAGAACAGGGGAAAGTATATATACTTCGTATCTGGTTGTTCTTCATCACACAATCAAATTCTTATGAACAACAAAGGGATTATCGAATCATGATAAAAAAAAAAAAAAAAACTCACCTGAGAAAGAACACAACATAAGGTACAGATAGCGAGCACTTGGAGGATAATCAGAACAGAAATCCTTAAAGCTTTTCGAAATCACCGACTATGTTTAATGGCTAAAAAACAAAAAGAAGAAAGAGAATGAAGAAAAGCTCAGAGAATAAAACTGACAAAGAAAATAATAGTTATTCTCCATTCTTCATATTTATAGCAGGACAAGATTGTAACTGTCCCTTTGTCCAAGGGGAAGTTAATGCAAAAAAGGAAAACGTGCCAAGAGGAGTTAAGGCTACAGTGGGAAACGTGCCCTAAAATTAAGGAGAAGTTAATGAAGAGAGTGAGATGACTGTGAAGACAGTTTTTTCCCCAAACTTTGACTAAACTTCAGACTTGGAGAAAATGGGAAAATTTTGTACACATAAATCACCACTCGACACGTGTCCTAGAATTCATACGTGGAGGACGCACAACAATGGAGCATCAAGGCACGATGCAGCATCTAACACCCTAGGGAAATATGTCCTACAGTAGAGATTGACATCTAGGCGATCCACGGATGAGAATCAAGGGGCACTGAAGGGATCGAGCCATTGAGAAGCACTGGATAGCACCCTAAGATCTTCTTTAACCCATCTCGAGGAGGATCCGATATCGACGGTGGATATCGAACTCTCTGACAAAGAAGTGACAGGCGCCGCAGACAGCTGTTCGCGCATGCAGACAATCCAACCACTCGCACTAAATGTTCTGAACAGAGGGCACATGTCAACCAGCTAACGATGGAAACGAAGACTACCCAGCGGGATTACATCTTACCGATGGGATCAGCGTTCAGAACCAAAGCCACCCAACATAATCAGCACGGAACCCAAGAACATAAGGATAACAGTTGTCTCAAGCGGGGTCCACGCTCAACTACTATAAATACCCCTCTCCACATAGAGAGAGGGGGAAAGCAAGTTTCAGTTAACAAGTTTAGAGAGAGAGAAATAGAAAAAAACAGAGAGAGAGTATCTAATCCAGAGCTAGGCTTCAGAATTTACTTAGAGAATCATTTAATCACCTTTGTAACTTTAAAAGATATAGTGAAACCACCAACTCCCGTGGACGTAAGAGTTAGTGCTGAACCACGTAAATCGCTGCCTTATTTATTTTTAGTATTATTTCTTATAGTTTATCTGTTTAGGCTTCGTTATACGTTATTTACTCTAAGTGCAACGTTTTAAACGTTCTCCCTATGATCGGACAAGGACGAGCCCTAAGGCTCCGAGTCAAGTGATCATAGAGATCGCATTCTTATTTCCATAAAATCTAGTTTATTGTGAATTTACGCTCAATGCGAACATTGTTTGTGAACACGATGATATCATCGTCATTTCTGTGTTCACACATTGCATATAGCTTGGAAGGATAGTTAGTGATTTTAAATAGCATGATGATATTTCCTCACGAAAGTATTAGTGAAAAAATTGCCATCAAAAATTGCCTGTTGGAAATCTGTTTATTTTGTTTTTGAATCTCTTGAGTCAAAAGAAGATGTTTTTGTTTTTTGTTTGTTATTACTTGCTCTGATGAGTCCGATTACTAACATATTTTGGTGTGTTTTCAGATTATGAATCTGTGTGCCATACTTGCAGCGTGTGTTTTCAGATTAATTATCAGCAAAATTGGACTCCCTAATAGATCTATTTGGGCGACTCACTTTTTCTGTTTTTCAGGTTAAGGTTACTTAACTTTCTGCTTTTGGTCAATTATTAGCACAGGTTTATACAACTAACTTGAAAGATGGGTTAAGTTGACATGAAAAATTGAAACCTCAAATCAGGTTATAGAAACTTGAAAATAATTTTAGGGGTACGACCATTTGGTCCATTTGTTCTGTTCCTTTGCTTGCTTTCGACTGGTATACATTAACTGCACCCCTCACTACTAAATGGGAAACCCCAAATTGAGTGTTAAGTATAGAAACTTAAAAACAACTTTAGGGGTATTAGCATCTGGTCCAGTTTTGTTCCTTTTGCTAACATTAGATTTGAGTACACAGGGTGCACTTTGTAGTTTGCCCTTTGAACCTCATGTGTGTTCTCATCTTTCAACAAATGTATAGTAGCATCAGTAGGTATCTTAGATTTGAGGCACATGTCATGAAATATTTCTCTTAGTTTGTCACATATCCCTGACCGGGAGTAGCCGCGAAGACGGTTCAAACTTGAAATTTTGAAGGAACCTTAAGCTTATCTGTTTCTTTGATTTAGTCTATCCTGCCATTATCTTAGAATATGCTTGACATGTTTTCTGTTGCATAATTTCATATGTCCTTGTAAGGGACTGAAACTCCCTTATATGACTATTGTGTCCTCGTTACATGTTTCATATGAATTACAGAACTTTGACTAGACACTATGGAAATAATAATTTGGAGAGGACAGTAACTCATAGCCTGAGATGCTAAAATGCAACTGGTTTGGAAAGCAGATATATCCTAAATTGCACAATAATTTTTCCTCTCAGTGGTAAGAGTCTTTTTCAGCTAAGCCAGAATGCTTTTGCTGTTAATTAATGTTTTTGTTGATTTCAAATTATGTTTGGTTGTTTCCATTTTCTTTAAGTTTTGAAACTTCTAAGCCATTGGCAGGTGGTGATGCATCGTCTTTGACAGAAATACAAACTAGCTCCCTAAAACAGCATGTTACTAGGTGTGAAGCGACAACTAGAAAGAAAGAAAGACATTGGTTTATTCCTCCAATATTTGTTTTTCTGACCACCTTACTTACCTACCGAAAAATGCACCTGACCAGCCAAATGTCCCGGCGCAAAACTCAAACCTATAAATACTACTAACCCCATCATACTAAAAAAAAACAACGGAAGCATCTTCTACCACTCTTCATCCTGCATCCATGAAAAAATATTTTTCTGTACATTCATATATATTGGAGTGGCTCAATCTATTTCTACAAGAATGGCCTTCTTCTTTGTTGCTATGATCTTCACGTGTGTCGGTATGGTCGCTGCACAAGACGCTCCATCACCTGCACCTTCAATGGATAAAGGTTCTGCATTTGGACTTCAACTTTCAAATGTTTCTGTCTTTGGCTCTCTGCTACTATCTAGCTCTTATAGCTCTTTGTTTGAAGCACTAAGACAACATAAAAAAAAATGATCACAGACAATGTTTTATATGAAGAGTCATACATTTATTTGTTCATGTTGATGGTCTATAATCACTGACCATTATTTGTACATAATCATTGATTTGTAACACAGGGTTCATATTAGATGTCCATTATATCTCTGTTTTGGTTCCATTTCCATCTACCGTATTAGCTGCCGTGTCTATGCTGATGGCCCATTCTGTAATTGACTTGCCAATGGGAAGTTCATCCATTATGTAATTGACTACACCCAGTTTTAACTTCATGTTACTAATGCTAATATATCAATTACCAACCCATATAGATTGTAAACTCATTCCCGTCTTGTGACCATACTATACTGGGAGTTAAAGATATTCGAAGGCCCTTTGCTATGTTTCGATAACCTCTATTCTCTACTTGGCATTTCAAACAGTAGATTGTCGACATGAAACACAACCTAGGTGATAGATTTTGGTGATTGACGCCCCCATTTGCTGGAGGCGGTGGTGGTGATTACCACCATAGGCGGGCAGCGCTGGGTCCCACAACAAGACCACCGACATTCGTCATGTTACTAGATCTAGAAGTACAAGATTCGTTAATTCATTGCCTACTACAACCTGCTCGCCACCACCCACGCGGCCTACCAAAATAAATCTAAAAGTTGTCGCACACACGTTAAGCTCGGGACTAAAAACCTATAAAGACCACCCCACCACACCAAATGTTAAATCAGAGGTAGCAATTTTGTCCAGTCACTCTTTCAAAAATTTCAAAAAACTAGAACCCAAATTTCATTCTTTATTCTTCTTCTCTGATTTAATCATCCTAATGGCTCAATCTAGTTCTACAAGAAGTGCTTTCTTGTTCGTCTCAATGATCTTCGCGTTCGGGGATATGGTTGCTGCACAAGACGGCATGGCTCCTTCACCTGCACCTTCAACGGACAATGGACACACGTTCAGCTTATGGACTTCAACTATCAAATGTTGGTGTCTTTGCTTCCGTATTATTATCTCTTTTTGCCCTTCTTTTCAAGCACTAAAGATAACGTTAAATGCTTTACATGGAGAGAGCTAAAACACCTAGAGTTTTGATTTTGATTTAATTTAGAACTAAAAGAAGCGGAGAACAAATCTGAACAGAACTTATTTTTATTAATTCATTGACATAATAAATTAGTTTTACAAATCACATATATATACAAAGTTTTCCTTGGACTACAAGGAAATAGAGTTTCCTGACCTAAACCAATTTCTTAAAATACAAAAGACTTATTTTGGATCAATTTCTTAAAGGGAAACCGTGTGTCATGTGTCACACGGTTTGTATGCCTTAACACCCTCCCGCAAGCATAACGAGTGATCTTGAACCGTTAGCTTGAACCGTAGTAGAGAAAACCGATCTTTAGACAAAGGTTTTGTGAAGATATCCGCAATTTGATCCTTAGAAGACACAAACCTGACATCAAGAAGTTTCAAAGCAACTTGATCACGCACAAAATGATAATCAATCTCAATATGTTTTGTTCTAACATGAAATATAGGATTAACAGTAAGATAAGTGGCACCAAGGTTATCACACCATAAAACCGGAGGTGATTGAGTAGAGACACTGAGTTCTGAGAGAAGTGATTGAATCCACATAATTTCAGCAGTAGCAATTGCAAGACCCCTATATTCTGCTTCAGTACTAGAACGTGACACGGTTTTCTGTTTACAAGCACTCCAAGAGATAATGTTACCACCCAAAAATAGACAATAACCACTAGTTGAACGTCGATCTTCAAGAGAGTCAGCGCAATCTGAATCAGTATATGCACTGAATGACAATTGTAGAGAAGGAGATGGGCGAAGAAGGATACCAAAAGTAGACGTTTCTTTAAGACAACGAAATATGCGCTTGACTAAACCCCAGTGAAACTTTGTAGGAGCATGAATAAACTGAAAAACTTTATATATAGCAAATGCAAGATCTGGACGAGTAAACGTCAGATACTGTAAAGCTCCAACAATACTACAATATTCAGTACCGTCTGTTAATAAAGTAATACGATCAGAAGAAATATCACCAGAGGTGCTCAGTGGAGTAGTGATGGGTTTGACTCCATCCATTTTAGCCCGAATAAGAAGATCATGAGCATAACGTTGTTGAGAAAGAAATAACCCCGAAGAAGTACAAGATACCTCAATTCCAAGAAAATACGATAATTGACCAAGATTTTTTATTGCAAATTCTTTCTGTAAACGAGTAAGAATGGAAGTAATACATGTAGTCCTGAAACCAGTGACGATAATATTTATTGATCCTGATTAAATGGGGTCGAAAGCTCTCAATTCTAACTGTGTCTACAATGACACCATGAATAAGGTAAATGTGCTCTCTATATTTTCCCGTGGTGAATATGCAAGATTTTTACTTTACACGAATTTTCATTTTTTTCAAAGATGATCTTCAGAATTGATCTCATTCAGGTTTAATTTAAGTTGCCTTTTAACCCGTTTGCTTTATTTTACTATAAAATTTTTATTTGTTCATTATTGAATCATATGATAATTTACTGCAATTTCCCCTTTTTTGTTTAGGTTGTTCTCTAATTTCTTGAATTTATGGTCCTTGTTGCTTTTTTTTATTTGCATAAAATGGATATCAATCTAGGGTGTATGAAGAACAGAGAGACTCACTTATGGTAAAGAAGAGTACCCCTCTCACGTTAGACCACTAGAAACAGCACCTAACCAATCAACTACAAGAAGCATACACAGCACGCCGCTCCTTACAGCAGTGAACATCAGCATGAACCGTTTGTATCCAGGTACAATATGTTGGATAAAGAACTAATAATGTAACTGAGAAGAAGATACTTAGCTCAAACCGATGTTGCTGGAGATGCACAGAAAATGTATAGGCGCGTATACGATACGCTGTCCTAAAGGCAATATCGCCTGCTACTCCGCAGATATGCTATAGCAGTTGGCGAGTCACCTCCAGGATACAACTACTGATAGTACCCTCAATGTAGCATACAAAGAGAGTACCCTTAGAACTTGGCAGTTTTAGCAAAAGCTAAAAACAGAGAAACTAGAAATAAAAACTTATTTTCTGAAAGCAGAGGGAGAGCAGAAGAAGAGATGTTTCTCTGTTGTGTGTCAAAAGAGCTCAAGACTCCTCCCTTATATAGTGTTTAAGACGTTACAAACGAGAGGAAAAATGCATGCAATAAAACCATGCGTAAGACAGAAATACTGGTAATATTTGGTTAAAAACAGTGTTGCTTTTGTCAGGCTTAGAGCAGTGTGTTGGTTAAAAACAGTGTTGCCAAAACAAATACGTACAGACAAGAAATCCAGGACAAACATGTACAGACAAGGAAGGCAAGACAAACACGTACAGACAAGAAAGCCAAGACAAACATGAGCATACAAAGAAGAAGATTCTTCTACATGTGTGTAAAACCCGTACCAAAAGTTTTAGCAAAAATATAGGATCTAATGAACCCACACCCACACCCACACCTGAACCCGATCCCGAGCCCGACCGATCGGACGGACGGCGGCGTGCGTGCTTCTATGCGAAGCACCGCGCGTACGGGAAAGGAAACCTTGTCCTAGTCTAGGCATTCCCACCTCACACAAAAGTCTAATGACCCAAGGGCCATGCCCTTTTAGCCAATTCTATGGTATTTAAGTCTAAAACTCTTTATATTTTTGTCTTTTTGGGACTATTGTTTTATCTATGCAAATGAAAAAACAAGTAGTGGGCAATAGGTCTAGAGATCAAAACATAGTCCATGCAAATTTGGTATAACAAAGCCGTTTTTTCTAACAATCCCCCACATGAATGATAAAACATATCGACGAAATACGAGAAAACATAATACATCAATATTAGGCTAAGGTGTCCCAGAGATTGAACCTTAACTTAGTGAGAGGTTACCGGAACTGCTTGTTGTTACAGTGAACACAATGTTTTGAATCGCCAACAGTGAGTGCAATTCAGAAATAACAACCACACTTTGATGTCTCAAAGAAAAAGAAAGCTGCCAAGCTCTTGCCGTTGTGCCCGTTTTGGTCGTGGGCTAAATCCCGGACTTAATGAATGTCTCTAGAGAAAAATCTCAAATTCTCATAGGTAGCGGCCCCACTTCCAACATCCACATAGGTGAGTCCATTAAGAGTGTCCTTCCACACTCCGCTTTAAGCAAAGTCATGGAACTCATTAAGATCTTGACAGATCATCCTAAAACATGCAAGCAACACTATCATACGGTTACACCATAGGGAGGGACAAAGATAGTGCTCTCTTGACATCACCAAAAATTAGTTATCTCATTGAACCTTATTCTTGGAGCTCCATTCACAAGGTTGAGTGTCCTTCATGGCGATTTATTCTATGAGCTTGAGTCCCATCCCCTTCGATGTGGATCTAACTACCCCTCTAGATAACCCTTTCGTCAAAGGATCTGAAATATTCTCTTTAGACCTCACAAAGTCTATAGAGATGATACCAGTAGAGAGTAGTTGTTTCACTGTCTTGTGTCTTCTTTGAAGATGTATAGATATTCCGTTGTATACACTATTCTTTGCGCATCCAATAGCAGCTTGACTGTCACAGTGGATTGCTATCGAAGACACAGGCTTGGGCCAGAGTGGAATTCCTTCCAGGAAACCTCGTATCCATTCAGAGTCCTCCCCAGCTTTCTCCAAGGCTATAAACTCAAACTCCATGGTGACCCTCACCCACTCATAGAATTGCTCCGTTCCACTTTTCCTCAAGGAGAGAAAAACAAGGTTTTTGCTAACAAAATAAAGAAATTTATTTATTAATTAACAAATTTATCGGGAAAAAAGGAAAATAAATCCGGGAAAATAATACTCTAATAACCAAAACCTACAAGAGAGCAAATGCAAAAAATGGGCTCCTAGCTCAGCTGGTCATCCCCGTTCCCCAAAGTTTTCATGCGCTCCAGGAGGTCCCAGGTTCAATCCCCCAATGACATAATATTGCAGGAATTAACATGGATGGTAGAGTTAGCTTGCACCCCTTGTGACACAATCTCATCCGCCTCTTCCGCTTCGGCTCCCTTGGCTAGGTTACCCATGAGGCTCGCTGGTAGGTTCGCACGACAACCTGTTCAATTCATGTAGTACTGCGTTGTTGGAGCTTAGCTTGTTAGGCTTCCAACTAGTTAATGTAATACTCTTTATCCAATAATAATAATAATTTTTTTTCATAAAATTTTTTTTCGAACAATCCCTAAAATAAACACTGCAAAATCATTAAAAAACTTGATCAGATTCAAAGGCTTTTTCTTTTACTGAACAAAACAGCTAAACCTAAGACCTATAGAGATGAAAATCCACAGCCCTAACTTTCCATCTTCTCTTCCACTTTCTCCCTCTGCGAATCTCCTTTCCTATTCTTGGATGTTTCTTTTTTATGTGATTATTGATTGGAGGATCCTACAAGCTTTCTCCAGCCATGTTATACAGATGATTTCATTCTATTCGTAGAAAGCCTTTTTCATCATCCTCAAATTTCAAGTCTTGAAGTGGTTTGTATCTTAATTATCGTAATTTATTTAGTTAGTTATATGTTTGTTCGGGGTTGCTTTTCTTGCAAATACTTTGCTGCCATTTTTTTCTGCCTAAACGGCTAAGCTTATTCTCTTTTGCGGGGAAGCAAATTAGTATCAAAATAAGTAATATATCCCATCCATAACTTAAACCCTAAATACTTCGTCTTCTCCTCTGGCTCCCTATTTTCTTTCCCTATTTAATTCATTCAGAAAGATAACAATGATAAATACTTAGTGACAAAGAATCATGGGTCAGTTGGGATTTAAACATTCAGTTATGTAAGTGTATGTTTATTTGTGATAATATGGTGTTTTCTATGGAGGCGAGATTGATTGCAGAAGATGTCACCATCTCAGTTCGCGAAGCCAAATCAGAGGCAGATGGAATCGGAAAAATATACTGAGGTGATTTTGAGGGATTCACAGACATCTGTTCCCAGGGCTAAACTATGTGAAAATGATTTATCAAAATAGGCACTCTTTTGCTTTTACCCGAATTTTGTTTCTGTAGATTGTATTTGAGTTATCAGAATCTCAAAATATCACTTATATGTTGAAAAAAATGAAGTTATGGTTAATATTTAGTCGAGGTCTTATAATTTCCTGTGTGGGTTTGCTATTTGTTTATTTTGTTAATTTCTAAATTATCCCTTTCTGTTCAGTGTATGATTACTAATACTCAATGTTGTACTGTATTAGGTTCAAACCGAAAGCTAAGGTTTCATGAACAGGAATACTAATGCTAATTTAGATAGATTTAGCGGTAAATTTTTGTAGAAACTAATGTTTATTTACAGTTGAATAACTTATTCTATAAAGTTATGACAAGTATGTCAAAGAAATTCTGAATTCCATTTGAATTAATGAAATATTTACTTCTTGTTTAATGGATTTTGTTGTATTCATCTTTTCTTCTATTGTGCAACTTCTTTGGGCAGGCAAGATATTTTGCCAGTGCTGCTGCTAATAGTGGACTATAGGGAAAAGATGGCAGAACTACAAGAATATATTGATCCTGATTAAATGGGGTCGAATGCTCTCAATTCTAACTATGTCTACAATGACTCCATGAATAAGGTAAATGTGCTCTCTATATTTTCCCGTGGTGAATATGCAAGATTTTTACTTTACACGAATTTTCATTTTTTTCAAAGATGTTCTTCAGAATTGATCTCATTCCGGTTTAATTTAAGTTGCCTTTTCACCGTTTGCTTTATTTTACTATAAAATTTTTATTTTTTCATTCTTGAATCATATGATAATTTACTGCAATTTCCCCTTTTTTGTTTAGGTTGTTCTCTAATTTCTTGAATTTATGGTCCTTGTTGCTTTTTTTTATTTGCATAAAATGGATATCAATCTAGGGTGTATGAAGAACAGAGAGACTCACTTATGGTAAAGAAGAGTACCCCTCTCACGTTAGACCACTAGAAACAGCACCTAACCAATCAACTACAAGAAGCATACACAACACACCGCTCCTTACAGCAGTGAACATCAGCATGAACCGTTTGTATCCAGGTACAGTCTGTTGGATAAAGAACTAATAATGTAACTGAGAATAAAATACTTAGCTCAAACCGATGTTTCTGGAGATACACAGAAAATGTAGAGGCACGTATACGATACGCTGTCCTAAAGGAAATATCGCCTGCTACTCCGCTGAGATGCTATAGCAGTTGGTGAGTCACCTCCAGGATACAAATACTGATAGTACCTCTCAATGTAGCATACAAAGAGAGTACCCTTAGAACTTGGCAGTGTTAGCAAAAGCTAAAAACAGAGAAACTAGAAATAAAAACTTATTTTCTGAAAGCAGAGGGAGAGCAGAAGAAGAGATGTTTCTCTGTTGTTTGTCAAAAGAGCTCAAGACTCCTCCCTTATATAGTGTTTAAGACGTTACAAACGAGAGGAAAATGCATGCAACAAAACCATGCGTAAGACAGAAATACTGGTAATGTTTGGTTAAAAACAGTGTTGCTTTTGTCAGGCTTAGAGCAGTGTGTTGGTTAAAAACAGTGTTGCCAAAACAAATACGTACAGACAAGAAAGCCAGGACAAACATGTGCAGACAAGGAATGCAAGACAAACACGTACAGACAAGAAAGCCAAGACAAACATGTGCAGACAAAGAAGAAGATTCTTCTACATGTGTGTAAAACACGTACCAAAAGTTTTAGCAAAAAGAAAGGATCTAATGCACCCACACCCACACCCGAACCCGAGCCCGACCGACCAGACGGACGGACGGCGGCGTGCGTGCTTCTGTGCGAAGCACCGCGCGTACGGGAAAGGCAACCTTGCCCTAGTCTAAGCCTTCCCCCCTCACACAAAAGTCTAATGACCCAAGGGCCATGCCCTTTTAGCCAATTCTGTGGTATTTAAATCTAAAACTCTTTATTTTTTTAGTCTATGTGGGACTATTGTTTTATCTATTCAAATGAAAAAACAAGTAGTGGGCAATAGGTCTAGAGATCAAAACATAGTCCATGCAAATTTGGTATAACAAAGCCGTTTTTCTAACAATCCCCCACATGAATGATAAAACATATCGACCAAATACGAGAAAACATAATACATCAATATTAGGCTAAGGTGTCCCAGAGATTGAACCTTAACATAGTGAGAGGTTACCGGAACTGCTTGTTGTTACAGTGAACACAATGTCTTGAACCGCCAACAGTGAGTGCAATTCAGAAATAACAACCACACTTTAATGTCTCAAAGAAAAATAAAGCTTCCAAGCTCTTGCCGTTGTGCCCGTTTTGGCCGTGGGCTAAATTCCGGACTTAATGAATGTCTCTAGAGAAAAAGCTCAAATTCTCATAGGAAGCGGCCCCACTTCCAACATTCACATAGGTGAGTCCATTAAGAGTGTCCAGCCACACTCCGCTTTAAGCAAAGTCATGGAACTCATTAAGATCTTGACAGGTCATCCTAAAACATGCAGGCAGCACTATCATACGGTTACACCATAGGGAGGGACAAAGATAGTGCTCTCTTGACATCACCAGAAATTAGTTATCTCATTGAACCTTATTCTTGGAGCTCCATTCACAAGGTTGAGTGTCCTTCATGGCGATTTATTCTATGAGCTTGAGTCCCATCCCCTTCGATGTGGATCTAACTACCCCTCTAGATAACCCTTTCGTCAAAGGATCTGCAATATTCTCTTTAGACCTCACAAAGTCTATAGAGATGATACCAGTAGAGAGTAGTTGTTTCACTGTCTTGTGTCTTCTTTGAAGATGTATAGATTTTTCGTTGTATACACTATTCTTTGCGCATCCAATAGCAGCTTGACTGTCACAGTGGATTGCTATCGAAGACACAGGCTTGGGCCAGAGTGGAATTCCTCACAGGAAACCTCGTATCCATTCAGCTTCCTCCCCAGCTTTCTCCAAGGCTATAAACTCAAACTCCATGGTGACCCTCACCCACTCATAGAATTGTTCCGTTCCACTTTTCCTCAAGGAGAGAAAAACAAGGTTTTTGCTAACAAAATAAAGAAATTTATTTATTAATTAACAAATTTATCGGGAAAAAAGGAAAATAAATCCGGGAAAATAATACTCTAATAACCAAAACCTACAAGAGAGCAAATGCAAAAAACGGGCTCCTAGCTCAGCTGGTCATCCCCGTTCCCCAAAGTTTTCATGCGCTCCAGGAGGTCCCAGGTTCAATCCCCCAATGAAGTAATATTGCAGGAATTAACATGGATGGTAGAGTTAGCTTGCACCCCTTGTGACACAATCTCATCCCCCTCTTCCGCTTCGGCTCCCTTGGCTAGGTTACCCATGAGGCTCGCTGGTAGGTTCGCACGACAACCTGTTCAATTCATGTAGTACTGCGTTGTTGGAGCTTAGCTTGTTAGGCTTCCAACTAGTTAATGTAATACTCTTTATCCAATAATAATAATAATAATAATTTTTTTTCAGAAAAAAAAAAAATTCGAACAAACCCTAAAATAAACACTGCAAAATCATTAAAAAACTTGATCAGATTCAAAGGCTTTCTCTTTTACTGAACAAAACAGCTAAACCTAAACCCTATGGAGATGAAAATCCACATCCCTAACTTTCCATCTTCTCTTCCACTTTCTCCCTCTGCGAATCTCCTTTCCTATTCTTGGTTGTTTCTTTTTTATGTGATTATTGATTGGAGGATCCTACAAGCTTTCTCCAACAAAACAGCTAAACCTAAGCCCTAACAAAACAGCTAGAGAAGATGAAAATCCACATCCCTAACAAAACAGCTAAACCTAAGCCCTATAGAGATGAAAATCCACAGCCCTAACTTTCCATCTTCTCTTCCACTTTCTCCCTCTGCGAATCTCCTTTCCTATTCTTGGATGTTTCTTTTTTATGTGATTATTGATTGGAGGATCCTACAAGCTTTCTCCAGCCATATTATACAGATGATTTCATTCTATTCGTAGAAAGCCTGTTTCATCATTCTCAAATTTCAAGTCTTGAAGTAGTTTGTATCTTAATTTCGTATTTATTTATTTTTTATATAATTTTTTATTAGGGTTTGCTTTTCTTGCAAATACTTTGCTGCCATTTTTTTCTGCCTAAACGGCTAAGCTTATTCTCTTTTGCGGGGAAGAAAATTAGTATCAAAATAAGTAATATCCATAACTTAAACCCTAAATACTTCGTCTTCTCCTCTGGCTCCCTATTTTCTTTCCCTATTTAATTCATTCAGAAAGATAACAATGATAAATACTTAGTGACAAAGAATCATGGGTCAGTTGGGATTTAAACATTCAGTTATGTAAGTGTAAGTTTATTTGTGATAATATGGTGTTTTCTATGGAGGCGAGATTGATTGCAGAAGATGTCACCATCTCAGTTCGCGAAGCCAAATCAGAGGCAGATGGAATCGGAAAAATATACTGAGGTGATTTTGAGGGATTCACAGACATCTGTTCCCAGGGCTAAACTATGTGAAAATGATTTATCAAAATAGGCACTCTTTTGCTTTTACCCGAATTTTGTTTCTGTAGATTGTATTTGAGTTATCAGAATCTCAAAATATCACTTATATGTTGAAAAAAAATGAAGTTATGGTTAATATTTAGTCGAGGTCTTATAATTTCCTGTGTGGGCTTTCTATTTGTTTATTTTGTTAATTTCTAAATTATCCCTTTCTGTTCAGTGTATGATTACTAATACTCAATTTTGTACTGTATTAGGTTCAAACCGAAAGCTAAGGTTTCATTAACAGGGATACTAATGCTAATTTAGATAGATTTAGCGGTAAATTGTTGTAGAAACTAATGTTTATTTACAGTTAAATAACTTATTCTATAAAGTTATGACAAGTATGTCAAAGAAATTCTGAATTCCATTTGAATTAATGAAATATTTACTTTTTGTTTAATGGATTTTGTTGTATTCGTCTTTTCTTCTATTGTGCAACTTCTTTGGGCAGGCAAGATATTTTGCCAGTGCTGCTGCTAATAGTGGACTATAGGGAAAAGATGGCAGAACTACAAGAATATATTGATCCTGAATAATGGGGTCGAATGCTCTCAATTCTAACTATGTCTACAATGACTCCATGAATAAGGTAAATGTGCTTTCTATATTTTCCCGTGGTGAATATGCAAGATTTTTACTTTACACGAATTTTCATTTTTTTCAAATGTGATCTTAAGAATTGATCTCATTCCGGTTTAATTTAAGTTGCCTTTTAACCATTTTCTTTATTTTACTATAAAATTTTTATTTTTTCATTCTTGAATCATATGATAATTTACTGCAATTTCCCCTTTTTTGTTTAGGTTGTTCTCTAATTTCTTGAATTTATGGTCCTTGTTGCTTTTTTTTATTTGCATAAAATGGATATCAATCTAGGGTGTATGAAGAACAGAGAGACTCACTTATGGTAAAGAAGAGTACCCCTCTCACGTTAGACCACTAGAAACATCACCTAACCAATCAACTAAAAGAAGCATACACAGCACGCCGCTCCTTACAGCAGTGAACATCAGCATGATCCGTTTGTATTCAGGTACAGTCTGTTGGATAAAGAACTAATAATGTAACTGAGAAGAAGATACTTAGCTCAAACCGATGTTGCTGGAGATGCACAGAAAATGTAGAGGCACGTACACGATACGATGTCCTAAAGGCAATATCGCCTGCTACTCCGCTGAGATGCTATAGCAGTTGGTGAGTCACCTCCAGGATACAACTACTGATAGTACCCCTCAATGTAGCATACACAGAGAGTACCCTTAGAACTTGACAGTGTTAACAAAAGCTAAAAACAGAGAAACTAGAAATAAAAACTTATTTTCTGAAAGCAGAGGGAGAGCAGAAGAAGAGATGTTTCTCTGTTGTGTGTCAAAAGATCTCAAGACTCCTCCCTTATATAGTGTTTAAGACGTTACAAACGAGAGGAAAAATGCATGCAACAAAACCATGCGTAAGACAGAAATACTGGTAATGTTTGGTTAAAAACAGTGTTGCTTTTGTCAGGCTTAGAGCAGTGTGTTGGTTAAAAAAAGTGTTGCCAAAACAAATACGTACAAACAAGAAAGCCAGGAAAAACACGTGAAGAAAAGGAAGGCAAGACAAACACGTACAGACAAGAAAGCCAAGAAAACATGTGTAGACAAAGAAGAAGATTTTTCTACATGTGTGTAAAACGCGTACCAAAAGTTTTAGCAAAAAGATAGGATCTAATGAACCCACACCCACACCCACACCCGAGCCCGAGCCCGACCGACCGACCGGACGGACGGACGGCGGCGTGCGTGCTTCTGTGCGAAGCACCGCGCATACGGGAAAGGCAACCTTGACCTAGTCTAGGCCTTCCCCCCTCACACAAAAGTCTAATGACCCAAGGGCCATGCCCTTTTAGACAATTCTATGGTATTTAAGTCTAAAACTCTTTATATTTTAGTCTATGTGGGACTATTGTTTTATCTATTCAAATGAAAAAACAAGTAGTGGGCAATAGGTCTAGAGATCAAAACATAGTCCATGCAATTTTGGTATAACAAAGCTGTTTTTTTAACAATCCCCCACATGAATGATAAAACATATCGACGAAATACGAGAAAACATAATACATCAATATTAGGCTAAGGTGTCCCAGAGATTGAACCTTAACTTAGTGAGAGGTTACCGGAACTGCTTGTTGTTACGGTGAACACAATGTCTTGAACCGCCAACAGTGAGTGAAATTCAGAAATAACAACCACACTTTAATGTTTCAAAGAAAAATAAAGCTGCCAAGCTCTTGCCGTTGTGCCCGTTTTGGCCGTGGGCTAAATCCCGGACTTAATGAATGTCTCTAGAGAAAAAGCTCAAATTCTCAAAGGAAGCGGCCTCACTTCCAACATCCACATAGGTGAGTCCATTAAGAGTGTCCTGCCACACTCCGCTTTAAGCAATGTCATGGAACTCATTAAGATCTTGACAGATCATCCTAAAACATGCAGGCAGCACTATCATACGGTTACACCATAGGGAGGGACAAAGATAGTGCTCTCTTGACATCACCAAAAATTAGTTATCTCATTGAACCTTATTCTTGGAGCTCCATTCACAAGGTTGAGTGTCCTTCATGGCGATTTATTCTATGAGCTTGAGTCCCATCCCCTTCGATGTGGATCTAACTACCTCTCTAGATAACCCTTTCGTCAAAGGAACTGCAATATTATCTTTAGACCTCACAAAGTCTATAGAGATGATACCAGTAGATAGTAGTTGTTTCACTGTCTTGTGTCTTCTTTGAAGATGTATAGATTTTCCGTTGTATACACTATTCTTTGCGCATCCAATAGCAGCTTGACTGTCACAGTGGATTGCTATCGAAGACACAGGCTTGGGCCAGAGTGGAATTCCTCCCAGGAAACCTCGTATCCATTCAGCTTCCTCCCCATCTTTCTCCAAGGCTATAAACTCAGACTCCATGGTGACCCTCACCCACTCAAACAAGGTTTTTGCTAACAAAATAAAGAAATTTATTTATTAATTAACAAATTTATCGGGAAAAAAGGAAAATAAATCCGGGAAAATAATACTCTAATAACCAAAACCTACGAGAGAGCAAATGCAAAAAAACGGGCTCCTAGCTCATCTGGTCATCCCCGTTCTCCAAAGTTTTCATGCGCTCCAGGAGGTCCCAGGTTCAATCCCCCAATGAAGTAATATTGCAGGAATTAACATGGATGGTAGAGTTAGCTTGCACCCCTTGTGACACAATCTCATCCCCCTCTTCCGCTTCGGCTCCATTGGCTAGGTTACCCATGAGGCTCGCTGGTAAGTTCGCACGACAACCTGTTCAATTCATGTAGTACTGTGTTGTTGGAGCTTAGCTTGTTAGGCTTCCAACTAGTTAATGTAATACTCTTTATCCAATAATAATAATAATAATAATTTTTTTTCAGAAAAAAAAAAATTCGAACAAACCCTAAAATAAACACTGCAAAATCATTAAAAAACTTGATCAGATTCAAAGGCTTTCTCTTTTACTGAACAAAACAGCTAAACCTAGACCCTATGGAGATGAAAATCCACAGCCCTAACTTTCCATCTTCTCTTCCACTTTCTCCCTCTACTAATCTCCTTTCCTATTCTTGGTTGTTTTCTTTTTTATGTGATTATTGATTGGAGGATCCTACAAGCTTTCTTCAGCCATGTTATACAGATGATTTCATTCTATTCGTAGAAAGCCTGTTTCATCATCCTCAAATTTCAAGTCTTGAAGTGGTTTGTATCTTAATTTCGTATTTATTTATTTTTTTATATAATTTTTTATTAGGGTTTGTTTTTCTTGCAAATACTTTGCTGCCATTTTTTCTTCCTAAACGGCTAAGCTTATTCTCTTTTGCGGGGAACAAAATTAGTATCAAAATAAGTACTATATCCCATACATAACTTAAACCCTAAATACTTCGTCTTCTCCTCTGGCTCCCTATTTTCTTTCCCTGTTTAATTCATTCAGAAAGATAACAATGATAAATACTTAGTGACAAAAAATCATGGGTCAGTTGGGATTTCAACATTCAGTTATGTAAGTGTAAATTTATTTGTGATAATATGGTGTTTTCTATGGAGGCGAGATTGATTGCAGAAGATGTCACCATCTCAGTTCGCGAAGCCAAATCAGAGGCAGATGGAATCGGAAAAATATACTGAGGTGATTTTGAGGGATTCACAGACATCTGTTCCCAGGGCTAAACTATGTGAAAATGATTTATCAAAATAGGCACTCTTTTGCTTTTACCCGAATTTTGTTTTTGTAGATTGTATTTGAGTTATCAGAATCTCAAAATATCACTTATCTGTTGAAAAAAATGAAGTTATGGTTAATATTTAGTCGAGGTCTTATAATTTCCTGTGTGGGCTTTCTATTTGTTTATTTTGTTAATTTCTAAATTATCCCTTTCTGTTCAGTGTATGATTACTAATACTCAATGTTGTACTGTATTACGTTCAAACCGAAAGCTAAGGTTTCATGAACATGGATACTAATGCTAATTTAGATAGATTTAGCGGTAAATTGTTGTAGAAACTAATGTTTATTTACAGTTGAATAATTTATTCTATAAAGTTATGACAAGTATGTCAAAGAAATTCTGAATTCCATCTGAATTAATGAAATATTTACTTTTTGTTTAATGGATTTTGTTGTATTCATCTTTTCTTCTATTGTGCAACTTCTTTGGGCAAGCAAGATATTTTGCCAGTGCTGCTGCTAATAGTGGACTATAGGGAAAAGATGGCAGAACTACAAGAATATATTGATCCTGATTAAATGGGGTCGAATGCTCTCAATTCTAACTATGTCTACAATGACTCCATGAATAAGGTAAATGTGCTCTCTATATTTTCCCGTGGTGAATATGCAAGATTTTTACTTTACACGAATTTTCATTTTTTTCAAATGTGATCTTAAGAATTGATCTCATTCCGGTTTAATTTAAGTTGCCTTTTAAACATTTGCTTTATTTTACTATAAAATTTTTATTTTTTCATTCTTGAATCATATGATAATTTACTGCAATTTCCCCTTTTTTGTTTAGGTTGTTCTCTAATTTCTTGAATTTATGGTCCTTGTTGCTTTTTTGTATTTGCATAAAATGGATATCAATCTAGGGTGTATGAAGAACAGAGAGACTCACTTATGGTAAAGAAGAGTACCCCTCTCACGTTAGACCACTAGAAACAGCACCTAACCAATCAACTACAAGAAGCATACACAGCACGCCGCTCCTTACAGCAGTGAACATCAGCATGAACCGTTTGTATTCAGGTACAGTCTGTTGGATAAAGAACTAATAATGTAACTGAGAAGAAGATACTTAGCTCAAACCGATGTTGCTGGAGATGCACAGAAAATGTAGAGGCACGTACACGATACGATGTCCTAAAGGCAATATCGCCTGCTACTCCGCTGAGATGCTATAGCAGTTGGTGAGTCACCTCCAGGATACAACTACTGATAGTACTCCTCAATGTAGCATACACAGAGAGTACCCTTAGAACTTGGCAGTGTTAACAAAAGCTAAAAACAGAGAAACTAGAAATAAAAACTTATTTTCTGAAAGCAGAGGGAGAGCAGAAGAAGAGATGTTTCTCTGTTGTGTGTCAAAAGATCTCAAGACTCCTCCCTTATATAGTGTTTAAGACGTTACAAACGAGAGGAAAAAGGCATGCAACAAAACCATGCGTAAGACAGAAATACTGGTAATGTTTGGTTAAAAACAGTGTTGCTTTTGTCAGGCTTAGAGCAGTGTGTTGGTTAAAAAAAGTGTTGCCAAAACAAATACGTACAGACAAGAAAGCCAGGACAAACACGTGAAGACAAGGAAGGCAAGACAAACACGTACAGACAAGAAAGCCAAGACAAACATGTGCAGACAAAGAAGAAGATTTTTCTACATGTGTGTAAAACGCGTAATAAAAGTTTTAGCAAAAAGATAGGATCTAATGAACCCACACCCACACCCGAGCCCGAGCCCGACCGACCGACCGGACGGACGGCGGCGTGCGTGCTTCTGTGCGAAGCACCGCGCGTACGGGAAAGGCAACCTTGACCTAGTCTAGGCCTTCCCCCCTCACACAAAAGTCTAATGACCCAAGGGCCATGCCCTTTTAGCCAATTCTATGGTATTTAAGTCTAAAACTCTTTATATTTTAGTCTATGTGGGACTATTGTTTTATCTATTCAAATGAAAAAACAAGTAGTGGGCAATAGGTCTAGAGATCAAAACATAGTCCATGCAAATTTGGTATAACAAAGCTGTTTTTTCTAACAATCCCCCACATGAATGATAAAACATATCGACGAAATACGAGAAAACATAATACATCAATATTAGGCTAAGGTGTCCCAGAGATTGAACCTTAACTTAGTGAGAGGTTACCGGAACTGCTTGTTGTTACGATGAACACAATGTCATTAACCGTTTGCTTTATTTTACTATAAAAATTTTATTTTTTCATTCTTGAATCATATGATAGTTTACTGCAATTTCCCCTTTTTTGTTTAGGTTGTTCTCTAATTTCTTGAATTTATGGTCCTTGTTGATTTTTTTTATTTGCATAAAATGGATATCAATCTAGGGTGTATGAAGAACAGAGAGACTCACTTCTGGTAAAGAAGAGTACCCCTCTCACGTTAGACCACTAGAAACAGCACCTAACCAATCAACTACAAGAAGCATACACAACACGTCGCTCCTTTTAGCAGTGAACATCAGCATGAACCGTTTGTATCCAGGTACAGTCTGTTGGATAAAGAACTAATAATGTAACTGAGAAGAAGATACTTAGCTCAAACCGATGTTGCTGGAGATGCACAGAAAATGTAGAGGCACGTATACGATACGCTGTCCTAAAGGAAATATCGCCTGCTACTCCGCTGAGATGCTATAGAAGTTGGCGAGTCACCTCCAGGATACAACTACTAATAGTACCCCTCAATGTAGCATACAAAGAGAGTACCCTTAGAACTTGGCAGTATTAGCAAAAGCTAAAAACAGAGAAACTAGAAATAAAAACTTATTTTATGAAAGCAGAGGGAGAGCAGAAGAAGAGATGTTTCTCTGTTGTGTGTCAAAAGAGCTCAAGACTCTTCCCTTATATAGTGTTTAAGACGTTACAAACGAGAGGAAAAATGCATGCAACAAAACCATGCGTAAGACAGAAATACTGGTAATGTTTGGTTAAAAAACAGTGTTGCTTTTGTCAGGCTTAGAGCAGTGTGTTGGTTAAAAACAGTGTTGCCAAAACAAATACGTACAGACAAAAAAGCCAGGACAAACATGTGCAAACAAGGAAGGCAAGACAAACACGTACAGACAAGAAAGCCAAGACAAACATGTGCAGACAAAGAAGAAGATTCTTCCACATGTGTGTAAAACACGTACCAAAAGTTTTAGCAAAAAGATAGGATCTAATGAACACACACCCGAACCCGAGCGACCGGACGGACGGCGGCGTGCGTGCTTCTGTGCGAAGCACCGCGCGTACGGGAAAGGCAACCTTGCCCTAGTCTAGGTCTTCCCCCCTCACACAAAAGTCTAATGACCCAAGGGCCATGCCCTTTTAGCCAATTCTATGGTATTTAAGTCTAAAACTCTTTATATTTTAGTCTATGTGGGACTATTGTTTTATCTATTCAAATGAAAAAACAAGTAGTGGGCAATAGGTCTAGAGATCAAAACATAGTCCATGCAAATTTGGCATAACAAAGCCGTTTTTTCTAACAATCCCCCACATGAATGATAAAACATATCGATGAAATACGAGAAAACATAATACATCAATATTAGGCTAAGGTGTCCCAGAGATTGAACCTTAACTTAGTGAGAGGTTACCGGAACTGCTTGTTGTTACGGTGAACACAATGTCTTGAACCGCCAACAGTGAGTGCAATAGGTCTAGAGATCAAAACATAGTCCATGCAAATTTGGTATAACAAAGCCGTTTTTTCTAACACAGTCATGGGTGGTATTTTTTGATTCATTAGCTCCATGATGTCTTGCATATAGCTTACTTTCTTATTTGAGCTGAAGAACTCTAAATGCTAGAAAAAGATTGTTATGAAAGAAATACAAGGAAACTTTGTTTATCAAACTCTCTTAAAAACGAGCTTTAAGTGTAGCATGAGCCAACTAGATTGATAGCCGTATTCAATTTTGGGGATATGGTAATAGGTTCCATTTCGAGGGATAGGGAAACACCTAACCATATTAAGTATTTGCGAGGTATTACCCCGTTCTTATGTCTCCAGAACTATTTTTATGATCAATGATTTTTAATACTGGAAATTCTGTTTTGTGTTTATATTAACATGGTGATTTATGTGACTCACTAATTTGATTAAATTGTGGTATCTTTTGGATTACAAACACTGCCTCTTATAAACATGGGTTTATTATCTCGATGTCCCTGTCTAAAAATGGGAAACACAGAGGATAATTATCTCAATGTCCCTGAATAAACAATGGTTTTTGTACCCTCCACAGCAACACCATTTGTACATATAGGTGGTTGCAAGTAATTTTTCCGGAGAAGAATGTTCTCAAAAGATAACAGTTAGGATCACAGATCGATATGAAGTAGATCAGGTATCCATTTTCCAATAATTCAACAACTACAAGTACATGAAATGTGAATTAGACTTGACATTTAGCAGTCTGGATTCATTTTTGACACACAAAATTCTGATGCAGTGGCAGGAACAAATAGCTCAAGCTGAAAATGCATTAAAGGACTGAAAAAGGGAACGAGCTTGGATTTAGACGAAGAAGAAATACATCAAAAAATTTATCTAAGAGATTGAATATTTTATATGCATTAGACGTATTAAGAAGACAGCAACTGCCTTCCTGCAGTTGGTTGCCATCACTACCACTATCTGAGTTTTCTTCCGTATAATGGGCAATATTAAAGTGATTTTCTCTAATACAACTTCTCAAAAGATCCAATTGGATTGTATAGGTTCCTTGGGGAGTAATTGGCCATTGTATAAGCCAAAGAGCTCCAACCTACTATATTTTTTTTACCATAAATTGAGTCTTCTGATATATCTCTTCTAATGATTATTCTCTAGCTCTTCTCCAATATTAATTGTTTAATGGATCTTTTTTCTACATTGGATAAATGAAGATCATCTAATTACGTGTAAGTAAGACGCATGATAACCACCGAGCCATTATACATTTTTGGTATTGTGTATCTCTTACACCTCAATTTTATCTTCATATTTAAATTTGTAAAAGTATGGTTAACCAAATCAAAAATCCTAAACGGCGGGGTGAGCCGAAACTGAGCCACACCTAATTAAGTTGGAATGGGGCGAGGCGAAGCCGATGTTTACCGAATGCATTTGGACAGGGCGAGGCGTAGCCGAGCCACACTAAATCAAATCGGGGTGAGGCGAAGCCGAACTTCACCAAATCAAAAATATGGTTAAAAGCTCAAATAAAAAATGCATTGGAATAGGGCGAGGCATAGCCGATCCACACCAAATCAATCGAGACAGGGCGGGGCGAGGTGAAGCCGAAGCCGAGCTTTAACAAATCAAAAATATGGTTAAAGGGCCAAATCAAAAATGCATTGGGGCTGGACGAGGCGTAGCCAAGCCACACTAAATCAAATTGGGACGGGCGAGGAGAACACGAAGCCGAGCATTATCAAATCAAAAATATAGTTAAAAGTACGCATCGGGGATAAAAATCTAGCAGAGATGTTTGCAAATACATTTAAAATGTACGGAAAATGGGTCAATTGTCCAAATATTTTTAAATCACGGTTCAAATGGACGAGTAAAAAATAGTTTGGGTGAAATGGCAAAAAAATAAAATAGTAAGGATGAAATTGGTTTCATCCTGGCTTAAATTTAAAAAGTAGCAAGGATGAAACTGGATACATCTTGTGTAAATTAAAAATAAGAAAAAATATTTGAAAATGGGCACGATGAAACTGGTTACATCCTGCCTATTTTTACATTTTTGTCCATTTAAACAGTATCAAAATCTAACTGTCCATTTCACCCAGGAATTGTTGATTTTGATCTTTTTAACCAATTTTGTGTAAAATGTATTATCTAATTTGGGTAAATACATTATAAAAAAATATTTAATTGATAATCACCAAATCAAATATGTATCGGGACCGGTCTCCACACCAAATAAAAAAATTTAACCAATGGGTCGAGACGAAGTCGAGCCACAACAAATTAAAAATGCATCCCAACGGAGTGGGGTGAAGCCGCACAAAACCAAATCAAAAATGCATCGGGACAGGGCGAGGCGAAGCCGAGCCACATCCAATCCAAAATGCATCGCGACTGGGCAAGGCAAGCCCCACGAAACTAAATAAAAAATACACGACGGGATGAGGCGAAGCCACACCACACCAAATCATAAATATGGCTAAAGGAAAAAGATGCCCGGTGCATAGTACGGGCACAAAATCTAGTTGCAAGACTGATTAGCATTACTAACGTTTCTTCCGGAAAAACCTAGAAGGAACTTCACTGGATGGAGAGCCATTGTTTTAAAACGGGTTAGAACCCAAGAAGGGACTTCACTGGAAGATGCTTCAAAGTTTCTGTTAACACATCAAAAGATGCATGAATGCAAATAGGGATTATTAAGAACTCGTTATTAATGCAATTGATTGTCTATAGACTTGACTATAGATATTACGTACACTGTACCATGTTATAATTTTGACCGGAAAAAGACTTTCAAGTTTCAAGTTGCTCTTCCAATTTTCTAAACTCTGGTCTATGACTACAACATCAATTTTCACTGTAATTTTTGTTTTACATACTCCCTACGAATCATGTACTGCCACCTATGGAAAAAACTAAGGCACATGTCCATGCCTCATAGGGAATGAGCTAGCTAAGGTTTTCGCATGGCTTGACTGTGTTACTCTGGGACGTTGATAAGATTTTAGTTTTACATGTTTCGCGCCCTTTGGTTCGTATATATTTTCATATGCATTTTATGTTTGAGGAAGCTTTGAGGTTTGAGCAACATAAGTTTTCAACTCTTTACTGCTTCAGAAGAGGAGTCGCATTTGAAATCTGAAGTCCAAATGCAGACCCTTTGTCCTTAGAAGGTGCAGGTGATCTGGTGATGAAGCCATGTTATCTTGGGGGAAGTAGTAGTATATATAAAGGACAGTCAAGGACTCGAGGGTAGAGAGTGGAACTCAGACAAAAGTGATCAGAAGAAACAATTCGGAATGTATGCATGAGTAAATGGATGTCAAGTTCCGTTCACACCTAGTAACATGTTCTTTTAGGGAGCTGGATTATCTTTGTGTTTGGGGACTTAGCTAACGCCGTCGGTCAAAGATGTTGCGCCACAAGTTACAAATGGTCTAGAGATGTTTCAAAATATAAAACAAACCCCAGCAACCAAAGAGAATTAAGTTCAAACAACTCTTAAATTACAAGGATAAAAAAAAAAAAAAAAATATATAAGTAACTTTTATTTTATTCTGAGAGGAAAAATCATAGTGCCATTTATGAACGCAGAAATTTGCTAGTTGCCATTGCATCTATCAAGTTTTTTAGAAAGGATTTCACATTTTCGTTCTTCCTGCACCGTGGGACAACTTGTGCAATTATGGGATGCAGAATCTTTTTCTAGCAGGCTCACAAGAAATCTTATGACCTTTCCTTTTGGGTGATTTCTTTGACATTGATGGCAGGATGGAGTCTTCCAAGAGATGATAATTCAGTGGTGACAACTCAATCCTCCACTTCCTTAATGGAGGATTCATGCTACAATGTAAATGGTATTATGGTTGTTTTCTGACCAGAAATATTGTGGGATCTGGATTTGGTCCCCAAAACTATATAATAACGATACTGAAGATGGATACTCCAATGGTAAAAAATCTCCCGAATCCACTCCTTTTACTTCAGATGCAATTACAACCATGGTGTCGAATAACTCTGACGGATCCATATTCTCGTCTACGTTGCCATGTCAACTATCTACTCTAGGGAATGGAGTCTTCCGGATCCTTCCGTTACAGTGCATGGAAGGATAATACTTCTTTAAGTTGCTAGATCATCCACCCCTTACTCATACCATGGTGTGTTTCAAACTATCTGTAAGTTTTGCCATTAAAATTCATTATTAGAAGAAAACAATTAAGCTGGTAAGGGAACTGGAATCCAAATAAACAGCAACAACGAAAGAAAAAAAATACTCATGGATTTCAAATTAAACAGATATAAGTCGGATGATCATAAAGTAAATAAATCCAATAAAGATTGATTTCCTTACTTTTGAGAGGAAATACAATCATGTTTTTTAACATCATCGAGTTTCCCTCCAGGCTATATGCAGAGGTTCCATCACACGATCAAAACTCATTCCGAAAGTTGAATCAAACGGGTTGTGTGTCTTTGAAACTGGAAAAAGATAAAACCTAATATGATCTTAAAAACCAAAAGTTTTCAAGATTGTTTATGAAGGTAGTAGAAGACGCCCAAATAAAAAAAGTTTTCAAGACTATAAATAAAAGGTCTTAGGGTTTTAAAGAGTAAGTAAACCCTAACGGTAATGGGCATCCATGGCAAGAGCACAAGAGAACAACAAGTCCAAGTTATTCAGCCCAAAGGGAGACCTTCGGTGGGTTCTAAAACACCGAGGTTGGCTAAAACATTCCATTTTAATCGGATATTCGGCATTTTCCGATTTAAGAAAGAACACAAAAAAGTAAATATCTTCAAATATACAGAAATAACGAATTTTTATTTTTATAAATAAGTAAATTTAGATACAAAATAACTAACTGAATTAATGGAACGTATCAAAATGTTAAAACAACAATTTTATGCAGAAGAAACATCAAAATTGGGCAGCCCGAAAAATCCAGATAATATCATCGTTGAATGGAAAATTTGTTGATGCTTCATAAGAAGAGCGAAAAGGGATAGCAATAGTGAGCCAAACTGTGAAAGGACAACAATCCCACGTCGCTAGAATTAATTGATTAACTTAAAATATAATATGGAAGGGCCGCTCCACCCATTGCCAATTGGTTTTGAGTTGGATGTCCGCAGACTTTAACATGGTATCAGAGCTAAGCCCTGACTCAGACCTGCGTACGCAGAATGTAGGCCGAGTTACTGGCCGAAGAATTTAACCGATTTTGTCACTTGTACACCCGGGTTGTAAGCCAGTGCCGATAATGGCCGAGGTGTTACCCCTGATTTAGTCACTCACCTGTGTACACCTGTTACCGATGGACTGGTAACCCGTACGTAGGTCCACGTGTGAACCCCAGTGACTGGCCTTACACGTGAGGGGCGTGTGAAAGGACAATAGTCCCACATCGCAAGAAACAATTAATTAACTTAAAATATAATATGGTAGGACCGTTCCACTCATTGTCAATTGGTTTTGAGTTGGATACCCGCAGAATTTAACACAAACACAACAACATTTGAAAGTCGAAGTTCAAAAGTAGAACCTCCATTCAAGGTGCAGGTTATGGAGCAAATACGAATTTCCTTCAACTTCATGTCCTTGGCGTATGCAAGAAATACGAAATAACTTATGCTGCTTTACGGTCTATCAAAATCCAAAACTTTGTAATTAGGTGATTCTAATAGATAAAAAGCTAAGCTAACAGACATATAGTACATGGACTGAAAGAGTATTGCATTGCTTGGTGCACATGGATTGTAATACAACTTTCGATTAAGGCATTACTAAGATAAGTAAAGTACTTGCAATAACATGACAGGTAAACGGCGGAGAAAACAACAGGAAGTACTCGATTAAGTAACAACAGAAAGAGTCAAAGAGTCTTGCATTTCTACGTGCATAGATTGTAATAAATCTTAATGATTTTGTTCCTTCAAAAATAGGCAAAAGATTAAATACAACAAATCAAAATAAATTAGATGATTGCTTATGAAGATGAAGACAGCAAAAAAGAAAGAGAAAAAGTTTCGAGATTATATATAAGGTCTTGTGTCTGTCTAAAGAGTAAGTAATTCCTAATTAAAGGGCGTACAATCCAAATGTGCGGTGCTAGAACTACCAAAAATCCAACTTGGGTAACATAGACGTATGCCGTATGTAATTCAGTAAGCCAGAGGCGATATACGCGCTGTTACGAACTTGTGTAATCAGACATCAGTAAAGCCGGTTTCAAGAAAAAATAACAAGATAATTGGATTTCTCTCAGTAGGATAAACCATTTTTCCATTAAGTTTAACAAGTACATACACTTCTGTCATCAAGCTAAAATATTGCAAAGTATATACAAGGTAGACAATCATGACCGTTATTACTTAAAAACATTAGTTTAGAACTGATGATTGTCGAGGGCTTCATCTAAGCACCTACCAAACCAAGATTTCGGTATGGGTACATGGTTCACCAGCAGCAGACCAATCTAATTTCTTGTGAATTAACCAACTTATTTTCTTTGTGGAGATAAACAAATAAGAAAAATGAATCCATAACTGGATATTTAAGACTGAAGGACTTGGTTATGAGTTATGGATTACGGTTGAGAGACTGCCACATGATCAATCGATAACGATAAAGATGATCGATTCTTACATACCCAAATTGATACTATTACTAGTTCAACCCCTCGCACACCTACATTGAGTTTTTCCGATCAAGTGGTTTTGCATTGGTTAACGGTGAATGGCTCGTATACTACAGTTTCCATTTGAATGGTGATATCAAGGTGGTAGAGACTCCTCTCCTCCAGCTCCTCCGGTGTGGATATTAAATTCTGGAAATCTGAGGAGAGAGAGTTTTTATACCACCTTGAGATCATAATTTGTATAGAAACTATGTTAACGAAAACGAAAGTTAGCATACATATAGGAGTAATAGTACTACTTATAGGATTACCATCACGGACACCCGTCCGATTAAGCTGTGTAAGTAAGTACCGGTAAAATAAGCGAAATTCTATATCATGGTCATATGGTGTCCCTTATCGAGTTTTGGGTTTTGGAATCCTGTGAAGTATAGGATTAGTTGTTAAACTCGTTTTAGTGGTTAAATGGCTATTAGAATGGAGCGTGGTGATCAACCCACGTGTAGGAATAAGATGTACTTTAGGGTTTCCCAGTTGGGTAGTCTTCTCTTTTAATGCGTCTGTAATTGGGTTGAAAGCTTATCATGAAAATATAAGAGAATAGGCAGTACACTAGTGGTACTGAGGTTACTTGTCTTACTAGTTATATCTCCATAATTATCCTACCTATATGTGAGTTCATTACATTTGGTATCACCTAGGTCACATTTATTCTCATTACATCATGTCAGAACTCACACAACTCATCCAAAACCTTACAGCTCTTCTAAAACGTGAAGCTGTAGATCGAGCTGTTGCTGCTCAACGTCGGGAATCTATTCTTACTTCACTCCTTACAATCACTGAGGCGTCTCAAGCAAAATTTGTCAAATTCCTTGAAGCTTTCTCTGCCTCTAACCGACCACAACTAAATATTCCTTCTCCTTCTTATCATAATTGTCCTACTTTTGAATCGCACGAAGTTGAATCAATTACGGAAAATTGGTCGTTTGTCCAAATATTTTTAAATCACGGTTCAAATGATCGAATAAAAAATAGTTCGGGTGAAATGGACAAAAAAAAAATATTAAGGATGAAACTGGATTCATCCTATCTTAAATTTAAAATATAGTAAGGATGAAACTGGATACATCCCGTGTAAATTAAAAATAAGAAAAAATATTTGAAAATAGGAACCATTAAACTGGTTACATCCTGACCAATTTTAAATTTTTGGCCATTTAAACAGTATCTAAATCTAAATGTCCTTTTCACCCAGGAATTGTTGATTTTGGTCTTTTTAATTAATTTTGTGAATCAATTACTACTGGAGTTGAAGATACAAATGTAATTCATCGGGAAGAATTGGTAGAAGACTCAATTAATTCAGAGTTGGCCACTGTTTTCAGCCAAAATTCGTCGAACCCATTGGAAGAAGAAGATTATTCTCTTAAGTTGGAGCTGATTCACGAATATTTCTTTGTCGAAACTGAAGATGTTGATTCACTTACTAGTTTGAGTTTATCTTACCAATTGAAGAGTTGAAGCACCAGACATAATGGAGTTCTCAAAGCTAAATCCAGTCAAGGTTGAGGAGATGCAAAGTTCGACGGATTTCATTACTCAACTGTAAGCATTATTCTTATCTTCATCTTGATTTTACTAGTTCCATAATTGACCGTGGGAAGTGGTTTGATGGGTCAGTTTTGACTGCTGATTACAAATAGAATTTTGTTTATGAGGGGGTTTTAGAATTTGGGTACGAAACGAGATTGTTGTTTGAGGACTCACTGAAATGATACACGTACCGAAATGATACACGTACTGGGCAGTGCACCGTGATCAGATCCAAGGGCCATTAGGGCAGCCCTAAGGTGATTTGCAGGGGAGGTGGGTTAAGTGTGGGGTCCACCACCTCTTTTTTTCTCTCACACCAAACATCACGGTGAATTCTTGGGGTACACCGAACATTTCTGTGGTTAAAACTCGATTCACTTGATGTTTGCGTTGGTTAAAACTCTAGACAGATATGTTGCTAGTAAGATGTTTGTCAAAATGCCTGAGAGTGTAGCTTGTAAATTGAACAGGGGAAGCGAGGATTTTCTCGTGCAACTTAAAAAGGTTAAGCTGCATAACAAGTTACTAATAGATAAATATCTCTTCATGGTCATAAATTCTGCTCCCTTTATATATGATCGTGGCAAACTATTCTATGTTCTTAAAGGGTATTTTTCTCTTGCTGAAACTTATAAAATTGGTTTTGATACAACCACTTTTTGTGAGCTGGTTCTTCTTGGATCAATTCTAAAGAATAATTACAAAGAGGAAAGGGTGTATAAGCTTGTTTTGAAACATGGATCCCAAGTAAATTGGTTGGTGGCGACTTGGATTATATTTGTGTTCATGGTGATTACAAATGTTGAGAGTAAGAAGTGGAGTGCTGCATTGTCAGAGAGCAATAGACTTTTGTTTTTCTTACTGGCCAGAGTGCTCCGCAGTAAGAGGACTCATAAGTGGTATTTTCAACTGCTTGGTAGGAAGAGGGCGGGAATTTGTCTCTTACAGCTAACATATGAGTTGCCGGAGGTGATTGCAGTTCAATTTTTGCGCTTAAAGCATGTCGTCGAGAGCACGAAAGATGACATACCAGTAGCTGAGTTCTCTTGCCAACCGATTCGGGTCTTGAATTCAGTTAGTGATCACAAGTTTTCTTGTTGTATTCCACTGTGGAGTTTCAATTGTGGTGTAAAAGATATAAAAATTCTTACTGCTGCAAAGGTTCCTTATGGGGAGTCATTAATGACTACAGTTGCTAGACAGGAAGGAGATGTGCTGCACATTCTTTTGCTTGAGCTTAAATTTCTCCTAACGCTTATAACACAAGTTCCCACAATTGTTAGAACTCCAATTCTTTCTCAACAGTTGGGTTTTTCTTGCACCTTCAGCTGCTCACATCTCACACCTGCGAGAGCTTTTTAATTCCTGAGAACACTTTAATGGCAGATTGGTATTCCAGCCTAATGGGTCTCTTCGAAATTTCTTCCAGTAGATACCTACTTCATTGTTTCTGTTACTTGGGGGGTTGGGCATATCAGACACAGGCAGACTATAGTTGGATCGAAATTCTATAAGTATGGAGGACATTCATCTCGTTCACACTATGATCCAAGTTCCTAATCAATTCAAGTTGTTCGTATTTATGATATGGGAAATCAATTTATTTCCTACGGTCTTATGGGATATTGGACATGTTGGTGTAATGCAGGGGAATTCTACAACAGTTGAACATATTTATTCATGCTTCTTTTCTGGATTTTTAAAATTTTGGGAAGCTTTATTCATCTTTCCAGGTGTGTATGTCCAACTACTTCACAAGACATCAAAAAATCTATTCACACTCACATTCAACAAGGAGGTCCTGAGGTAATTCGATACCCTCCTTGGATTGTGTCTCCTACTTCCATATATTTCCTGGCATGCTGCGATACATTGTTTTGGAATTTAGAGGGTCCGGCTACTTAGAAAGGAATCTAGAAATTGGACATAATGCAAATCATTCTCATGGAGTCTAATTATCTCTTGAAGCCTATCTTCTATTTTTCTTCAACTGTTAGAGCTCAGTTATATATCTCACATATTAGTTCCTTCCTGCCTCTGTTAATACTTACATCTGAAGCTTGTAGAGTGCTTATGATTCAAAGGGAAGTTTTACCGACATGGTTGCATTCCAGTGGTAGTTGTTCGCACACATTTTCTTATTGTCAGCATTTTGCTTCCCGCCACAACCTGAGATGGGGTTCTTGGCATGACCCAAATAAGGGTTACCACTCCACTAAACTCTTTTCCAGGACATTGAGAAGTCATGTCTTACTGGTGGGAAGGCTTCGTTAGCTTGAAATTATTGCCAATTGTGAGCTTACAACCAAGAGTCTTCCTCCTGATCACTTTTGGACACAAGAACTATTTGCTGAATTAGTTGGGAGCATAGTAGGGATATTGAGTGGTGGTGCTGATGATATTCTCAGGATTACTCTTACCTTCTATAATGCTAGAAAAATCTCCGTTGGTAAATTCTTGGAGGTTAGTGTGGGAGTATTTACCTATGAACAGTTACACATTCTTTTGCTGCTTTGCAAAGGGCGTTCCTTTATGTACCCCAGAAAATGTTAGTGGTACCCCATGCGTTAGTTATGATGATCAAGCTAATGTTGTTACATATGATGTCCAAAGTAAATATATGTTACAGAAATGGCATAGAAACAAAGGGGAAATTGCTTTTGCTAAATCTTTTTAAATAATCAGTAGGAGAAATAGTGGTGGTGGTTGACAACGATGAATTTGGGTAATTGTCATCAGCAGAGCTAACATGAGATTTGGTGTTTTTTCCTGAATCATCAACAAGAGATAAATGAAGAAAACCCATCTTTGTTTGTATTGATCGGAAGGAATGAAAGTTTTTTCCCTTCCCGATGATGAAAGACTAACAGATTACCAATGCTAAATCTAACAGATGTGAATTTGATTCTCGACAACCTTTTTACTCTAAACCAAGTTGTGAGTATCAAACCAATCAAACCCTACATCCAAGTATAATCAAAAAGACAAATAAAAATCTCAAATTTTCTACGGTTTATTTTTTTATTTTTCGGGCACTGAAGAACGAGTGTATAATCTTCCCTCCCTTGTTAAAATAATTATCCATCTCTTCCCTCCTTCGAGTTACAGAAAAATGAAGACAATAGCATTGTTGCAATGGTTTTCTATCTGTACATGAGGGTATACAAAGTTTGATGGGTAGGAAGAGAAGCTTTAAGGGTACAGGGATAAAGGGGTATCATTAGTATTACTAGGGGTATATACAGGAACATCCTTTTCAAAAGTTTATCCAAGCTTCTTTTACTGCTTTTCTACATGGTGATAGTGTAAGCACATGGGAAGTTTGTGATCATCAAAATGAGTTGAAAATGGAAGTTACAGATAGAAGTTCGTCTAAGAATTATGTGAAAAACTTTGTCGAACTAGCCGAACTCAGTTGTAATGGAGTTTTTTCTTTCAGAGAAAAGTTCGGTTACGTCGCAATTTTTTTTCCTAGCCGAACTTTTAGTTCGGTTACCTCGCTTTTTTTTTCCTAGACGAACTTTTAGTTCGGTTACGTCGCAATATTTTTTCTCCTAACCGAACTTTTCTCTGGAAACCTATATATTGAGTTCGGTTACGTCGCAATTTTTTTCCCTAACCGAACTAAAAGTTCGGTTACGTCGCAATTTTTTTTCCTAGCCGAACTTTTAGTTCGGTTACCCGCTATTTTTTTTTCCTAGACTAACTTTTAGTTCGGTTACGTCGCAATATTTTTTCTCCTAACCGAACTTTTCTCTGAAAACCTACATATTGAGTTCGGTTACGTCGCAATATTTTTTCTCCTAACCGAACTTTTCTCTGAAAACCTATATAATTGAGTTCGGTTACGTCGCAATTTTTTTCCCTTCGGTTACGTCGTTAATTTTTCTCCTAACCGAACTTTTCTATGAAAAAAGAACTCCATTAAAGCTGAGTTCGGCTACTTTTTCTTCAGATGTCGTAGCCGAACTTTATTGCGATGGCCGAAATCAGTTTATAAAATTTTCATTTTCTCAAAAATTTTGGCCTATTCAAGCAACTTTAACTAAATTTGAAATATACCTATGTACCAAAAACTCTCATTTCGAAATGAATCATCTAAAGAAAAAAAAATCAAAACCCGCTTCTTCTTCTCCCTCAATAATTATTCTTCTAATAAATCTCTATCTCTTTTTAATAAATCACTAATTAATAATCACTACTAATCACTAACTAATCATTATCAAAAATACTTAAATAAGGGATGACTTAGGATTACTTCTAATATTCACCTAAAAATGAAATAATGGTCCCTATCAAAAGTGAGTGGTGCCTAAAAACGGTTCAAATTTTGCTAGGGCTGCCCAGAAACTATATATTGGGCCTGAAAGCCCAGATTTTGAAACGACTTGGGCTTAAGAAACGGCGGCCACACTTGACCGTGTACCTAGAGATAAGCCCGGTCAAAACAATTATCCACAAGAAATACATAAAACCACAAGACGTACATAAAAGTATTAAAAACAAATGAATTTGAATTGTTTTCCAATAACATGCACCAACAAAGGAAGCAAAGATTCTTCCTGTTTACATGCAACATTGAGGAAAATCTCTAGAACTTCCGTGATTGGTGATTACAATCGATATAATTTGCCCATGGATTACCGTTGCAGAAAATCCTATTATCAGGTTCATCACAGCATGTGTGAAGTGGAATAATGATACGAACCCACAACATCTGCGCAGTTTAGAACATGCACTAACCGAAGCTATAAATACCATAAAAAATCATAGCCAATACACTGAACAAGCTCAATACACTTTTGTTCCTCGTAGACCAACTAAAATATCTTAAAAACATTTACTTGGGAAAACATAAGATAAGTGTAACTAAAATATCTTAAAAAGATTTACTTGGAAAAACATAAGATAAGTGTGCTAGCACAGCACTGCACGACACAACACTATTTTTTTTCTGGCACAACAATACGCGCTCTTTAACACGCACAACACAGCACGTCTTAATCTCTGGCACAACAAAACACAGCACCCAGTATTCTAGGTGAGTGACTATGGGCAGAGTTCTGTTATGCCCGCACGTTTTACACCTCTATCCGTGACCGTGATAAACAATCACCTTCAAAGTAAAACACAATCAACAAAATGGTCTACAGCCTGATCGATCAAGTACTAGAAGCAATCAGACTTGACCATGTATCCAATATTGGCTACGTTCAGTCATTAAGTAAAATATGAATCTGATCTTGACGGTGCTTTAGCATTTGCTTTCATTAGCCCAAAAAATGTTGCTAGAACATCACAAAACTTGCAAAGATTCGTGTTTACTTCGTAACTCATCCCCATCGTTTGGTTCTTGTACAACAAAAGGGGTATCCTAAGCTCGGAATCAAGTTTGGAATTATTGCAATTTTACCACAGAAGAAACAAATTAAAACACATGCTTTTTGACTGGCCTTATGCTAATGTAGTCCGGTCCAGTCTTACAAGAATGACAAAACCATTGATTGAAAGAAACAAAAACTACATTACTGCAGACACGTCTCTTTTGATGGAAGTAAAGAGAAACTTACAAGGAACTTGCTACCAGGGGCCGCCCCTTTTGAATGAGAATACAAAGACAAGGGACCGATTCTATCAATTTAAGAGGTGATGAAGTTTTGTGAATTAGCTAGGTTATTTGAGTATATCACATGAAGTGTAAAATCAGTTATAGTCCAACTCATCTTCGGTCTAATAGTATATGTCATTTTGACAGACCATGTAGTAGTCACATACTTATTTTCACTCTGCAGCTTGCATCATAGTCTACCAGTTTCACTCCCAACCATTTTTTTATTTATTCTTAAACTTACCTATACGGCTAGTATGGGTGTATGGAAGATGGCAATAACTTCTGCTAGCTTGTGTTTATCCCTCCACATAGCTTTCCTTTTTCATCACAAACGATCACCGTGTTATCTTGTAATCTATAATGGATATTGTGAGTCCAATCTTTGACATATTCTCTCGTCTATGGACTTGCTCTGCTCATAATACAGATTATGTTCGTAAACTTAAAAAAAATCTGATTACTTTGGAATCTTCATTTCATTCATTGAGATGCCAAAGAGATGATGTGATTAGAAGAATTGACATGGCAGAGTTAAACCCAACGCAGCCAGCTAAACGCACAAATGTGGTTAGTGATTGGCTCCAAAGAGTACAAGCCTTAGAGACAGAAGTACATGAGATCTTAGCCAACAACGAAGCTATTAAGAACGATGGAGGATGCTATTTTTGTTGTTGGGGTCGAAAAAATTGTTGGAGTGCTTATCGACTTGGAAAATTAGTGTCACGGAAGCAGATTGTCGTGGAGAGTTTGTTGAAGGAAGGCAATATCCAAGACGTTACTTATAGATGTCAACCAGATCCCCATCAACAGATTCCTACCGTTGAACTTGTGGGCATGGACGCAAAATTTAATGACGTATTGGAGTCCTTGGTTACTGTGGGAAATCATGTGCGAGTTGTCGGTTTATACGGAATGGGAGGTGTTGGAAAGACAACTCTTTTACAAAAGGTTAACAACGAGTTTGCAAAAAGAAAACAATTTGATTTAGTAATTTTTGTTGTGGTGTCAAAAGATCTAGACTTCAAAAGTATCCAAAATCAGATGGGGAAAAAATTGGGAGTCTCATGGGAAGAAGAAACTAACAGCAATGAGAGAGCTAATGATATATTCGTACTGTCGAAAAATAAGAAATTATTGTTGTTGTTGGATGATATTTGGGAAGGATTTGACTTGGAAAGAATTGGAGTTTCAAAGGATACCTTCCAAATAACTGGGTCTAAGGTATTATTCACGACAAGAAATAAGCAAGTGTGTGGGTTTATGGAAGCTGATAAGAGCATCCAAATAGAGTGTTTAGACGACGAACAAGCGTGGAGCTTATTTCAGCAAAAGGTCAAGCAAGAAGCGCTAAGTTGTCATCCAGATGTAACAGAGGTTGCCAAAAAAATTGCGAAGGAATGTTGTGGTTTACCTTTAGCTCTAATCGCTATTGGTCGAACCATGTCTAGCAAAACCGATCTCCACCAGTGGAAATACGCACTACACACTCTACATGAATCCGCATCGCAGTTTTCTGGTATGACTTGCGATGCATTTTCAATTAATTAATTAGCATAATCTTCATAGCAATATATAGAAAGTTATTCAACTCTCTTATGTTTTCAAGATGAAAGAAAAATGGAATATAATTCTTCAAAATTTTGTGTTCTCAGGTATGGCCGATAAAGTATTAGCTATTTTGAAGTTCAGCTATGATAATCTGGAAAGCCAAAAGTTGAAGTCTTGCTTCTTGTATTGCTCGTTATATCCAGAAGATCATTCTGTTCTACAATACGAACTCTTTGCAGTTTGGATAGGTGAAGGGTTTTTGGATAACGGCGATGATTATGTTAAAGCTCAAAATGAAGGTCACGATGTGATTAGATGTCTTAAGGATGCATGTTTGTTGGAATCTGGTATTGCGCTTGGGGTAAAGATGGAGTATTTGGTAAAAATACACGATGTAGTTCGTGATTTAGCAATTTGGGTAGCTTCAGATCTTGGGAAGAAAAAAAACACGGATTTAACGTTACAATCACATAGCATAATGGAGCTGCATGAATGGGAGAAAGCAGAGAGGATTTCTTTGGTTGGCAATAAAGCAATTCATATACTTAATGGAGCACCAAACTGCCCGAATCTCACAACTTTGTTCCTTCAAAACAGCAATATTTCTGATATATCTGATGAATTTTTCCGGTTCATGCCCATGGTTAAAGTTTTAAATATGTATTGCGTGAAACTAAATAAACTCCCAACCAGCATGTTTTCACTGTCGAATTTACGGTCCTTGTATATGCCAGAATTTGATGAAGATATCATTCTAGCACCTGGGAATTTAGCTTCTCTAACAAAAATGAAGATTTTATGCCTATCCGAATCGTGTTGTCACTGGGAAGTTGAAGGTGGACCAAGCCTCGATGAAGTAGAAAGCTTACGACATATGATTTGCCTTATCATCACAATTGGAACTGGTCTTGCTCTTCAAAGGTTAGTAACAAGTCCAAAATTTCAGTCGTGCACAAAATTCTTAACCATTAAATATTGTCCAGGAATTACATCCCTCACATTTTTACCACCGTCACTGACATCACCAAGTATTGTACACATGAGCCGCTTAAACTACCTGTCTCTTAAAAACTGTGATGATTTAGAAGAGTTGAGAATCATTAGTCGGGATGAAGATACTTTGTTTACGGCCTTGGAGGATTTGTTCTTTTCTTCCATGCCAAAGTTAAGGATAGTATGGGATGTGCCTCAACCATCATTCTGCTCCGTGAAGCTTAAACGTGTAATCATTAGAGGTTGTCCTCAGTTGAAGGATATCACATGGCTGATCTATGCTCAGAATCTCAGAGAACTGATTTTGGAAAATTTGGATGGACTGGATGAGATATTATCTAATGGATTTGCAGCCGAAGAGAAGTTAATAAATACGTTTACGAAATTAAACTATTTAGTATTGCGTTCTCTAAAAAATCTAAAAAGGTTGTGTGACCAAAATGTGAAATTCTTTCTTTTAGAAAAGATTTCTGTGGTGGGATGTCCAGCATTGAAGAAGCTACCATTTAACGCCAATAGCGTGATTCCTCGGACTTTGAAGGTCGAAGGAAAGAAGCAATGGTGGGAAAGCCTAGAATGGGAAGATGAAGCCACCAAATTTAATCTTGCTCCTTATTTTCGTGAAATTTGATATTAATTTGTCAATATGTATCAGCTAGTCGTTTGATTTTGGTCTTACGTTTTAGTTGTAGTAGTTTATTCTAGTTTGTAGTTACAAATATGAAGATTTCAAATAGTACAAGCACCTCCTAGCTGTATGTTTTCTTCTCAGCAATTGACTTGACTCTGCTGCTCTGCTGGAAGATCACAAAAATTGCAAAAAAAAATCACGTTTACTTGGTAACTCATTTCCATCATTCCGTGCTTCTAGGATAAAAGAAATACCTTAATAAGCTTGTAATTAAGTTTGGTACTAATACAATTCTAGCCGTAAAAGATACATTTGTTCCAAGAAGGCAGAAATCTATGCCCGTGATTTTTTGACAGGACCTCTGCTAAAGTAGTCTGCTTCTGTATTCATAGAGATCCTTCACAATATTAACCACCCATGTATGGCGAGGCTCTTGATCACAGTCCGGCAGTCGGCACAAGTCACAAGTACCCCAAAAAGTACCATTGCACTTAATATTATCACCATCTATAATCCGCAACATAAACGAAACTCCAATAATTAATCCACAAGGTTCGCCAACAAAAGACGAGCATGCGTTAACCGAAGCTAAAAAGACCATAAAATTCATAACAATACAACGAACAAACTCATGAATTTTTTGTTGGATATTTGATTTGAGATTGTTCTTATTTAATACGTTGGCTACAGAGAAGTGTTTGGAAAGTCAACTTTTTTGTCTAGCCTTTGATTAACTCGTTATCACTACAAATCATCCATTAATTGCAACCATTGTAACTGGTGCTTTGAGGGGAAAATCATTCATTTATTTAATAGTATATTACAATCTCCAACGAGATACAATCACCTTACAAAGTAAAACACAAAGAAACAATCCAGAGCATTTGATCGAGCAAGTACTAAATACAGTCGCACATGATAACCTTGTACCTAGTATTGGCTAATCAATATAACAACAGTTCAATGATCTTATTAGTGAAGCAAAACAAAGATACACAAAGAAGCACGTTAAACAAATTGATTAATATCAAATAACCCCCATAAGCAGAGATCTTAATGTGTTCGGTACTGACAGAAACTGTCATGGCATAGATTAAACTGAATCGAATAGATTGATTGAATTAGATGGATACATACGATTACATGAGACCGTTCTTATATACAAGAACTCTAACTTGGTCAGCAAGCAATATACAAGAATATACACACAGGATATACAGTAACAACCTATCTATAACTGGAAAGAAAGATATCTTGGATATCTTGTAACACCCCCCCGCAAACTCAACATGGGATAGAGCACATGTTGAGTTTGGAGAGAAAAAGCTTGAGACGCACAGAGGACAATGCCTTAGTGAAAAAGGTCAGCAGGTTGCAACTCAGAAGAAACAAAGGATAAGGTTATAGTCCGTTTCTTGTACTGATGACGAACGAAGTGGCAGTCAATCTCAATGTGTTTAATACGTTCATGAAAGACATCATTGTGAGCGATGTGAATAGAAGCCTTATTGTCGCAATATAGTGGAGTGGGCGCTGTCAGATGAACTCCCATATCCCCTAGAAGCCAGCGCAGCCAAACTATTTCTGAAGTTGAATGTGCAAGAGCTCTATACTCTGCCTCAGCGCTAGAGCGTGAAACTACATTTTATTTCTTACTGCGCCAGGATATCAAAGAATTACCCAGAAATAAACAATACCCTGTAGTTGAATGTCGATCTGTGATGTCTCCTGCCCAATCTGTATCGGAATATGCACGAAGACAGAGGTCAGAGGTGGATGAGAATTTAACACCTTGATACAATGTACCTTTGATATAGCGTAGGATCCTGAGAACAGCTGCATAATGAGTTGATCGTGGAGCTACCATGAACTGGCTAACGATATGCACTGCATGACTGATGTCTGGTCGTTAATGGTTAAGTAATTAAGGCTTCCCACAAGCTGTCTATACAAGGTAGGATTAGGAAGGAGTTTCCCATCAAAAGGACTAAGCTTACTATTCAATTCAAGAGGTGTAGCTGATGTTTTATTATCCGTTAAGCCAGCACGCTGAAGAATATCTGAGGCATATTTCACTTGAGAAATAAAGCACTCATTAGATGAGCGATCAACCTCTAAGCCAAGAAAGTAACATAAAGGACCCAGATCCTTCATTTCAAAACAGGAGCTAAGATGAGTCTTAAGAGCAGTAATATCTTTCATGTCATCACCTGTAATAACCATATCATCTACGTATAAGAGAAGAATGACCATACCCTGTGCAGTGGAACGAGTAAACATGGCTGAATCGTATGCACTTTGAGTGAATCCAAACTGTAGAACAGCATTGGAAAATTTCTCAAACCAAGCACGAGGCGCTTGTTTGAGTCCATACAGCGGTTTACGAAGCTTACACACTTGATTAGAAGGATGGTTCATTCCAGGTAGAGGTCGCATATACACCTCCTCTTGAAGATCTCCATGAAGAAAGGCGTTTTTCACATCCATCTGATGTAAATTCCATTTACGAGCAACTGCAACTGCAATCAGAGTACGAACTGTAGTCATACGAGCAACAGGTGCAAAAGTTTCTTCATAGTCGATACCATATTCCTGAGTGTATCCCTGTGCAACTAAACGAGACTTGTACCGAATAATCTTACCTTCTGAATCAGTTTTGACCTTATATACCCATTTGCTTCCAATGACAGACTTTCCTGGGGGAAGCACAACCATATCCAAAGTGTGTGCTTCCTTGTGTGCAACTAATTCTTCGTCCATAGAGTTTTGCCAAACTGGAACTATAGATGCTTCCCTGTAAGATGTTGGTGCATGCACAGACAAGATGGAAGATAGAGAACAGTGATAGTCTGCAAACCTTACTGGTGGTCGATGGTTGCGTGTTGGTAGAGTATCATTAGAAGGATCCCCTTCTTGAGAAGCAGTGTCAGGATGAGCCATAGAATGATCTGGTGTAGCCTCTAGATTTTCAAGAAACATGATATCTGTGGTGGGAACGACATTGGACTGAGGAGTGGACTGAGGATTGGGAATGACAGTGGACTGATAAGTGGGTGACTGAGAGATAGTTGAGGACACATCCTCAAAAGGATCGAGGTAAGAGAACTGCTCGAAGCTGGAGGATTTACTAATTGGAAGACACCAAAAGGGTATACTTTCCCAGAAGGTAACATGTCTAGAAACACGTATCCTTTTACTCTCTGGATCATAACAACGGTAACCTTTCTGTTTTATGCCATAACCTAGGAATACACATATAGCATTCTTCTTGCTTAGTTTGGTTCTTTCTCTCTCAGGAAGGAGGACAAAACACGTTGATCCAAACACACGAAGCTCAGAATAGTCTGGTTTCTTGTTGTATAAACGTTCATATGGAGACATTCTTTCTGTAATTATGGATGGAATACGATTGATTGTGTAGACTGCAGTCAATACTGACTCACCCCAGAAATTAGATGGAACTGATGCTGACAGAAGTTGTGTTCTAGCTGTTTCTACGATATGGCGATGTTTTCTCTCAACTATGCCGTTTTGCTGTGGAGTTTCAGTGCACGATAACTGAAGAAGGCTACCTTCTGTTGCGAGAAATTCTTTGAAAGGAGTTGAGATAAACTCTCCCCCTTGATCAGCTCTGAAGGTCTTGATGGTTTTTCCGAATTGAGTTTTGATCATTCTAGAGAAGGTTGCGTATAATTTTAAGAAGTTTGATCTAGAACTGAAAAGATATATCCATGTGAAACGAGAAAAATCATCAATGAAGATAACATAATATAGTGCTCCTCCCTTAGAGGTAACAGGAGATTTTCCCCAGACATCTGAGTGAATGATATCAAAAGGTTCCACAGAATGAGTGATACTGTTATTGAAAGGTAGAGCATATTGTTTTCCGAGCTTACATGAGATGCAATAAGGTTCTTTATCAACCTGAGTTGTTCCCAATAATCCATTATTGATCATATAAGTGAGACGAGAGAAAGAAACATGGCCTAACTTAGAATGCCATAACATAAAAGGAGACACAGATGGAGATGCAGTTGAAGAGATGGAATTGGAAGTTGTAGTGGCGGCAAGCTAACTCTTTTACAGTTGAGGAGAGATCAGTGTTTCAAGGAGGTACAATATTCCTACTCTACGGCCTATCCCAACAAGCTTCTCTGTCTTGGGATCCTGTATCACACAACCAGAAGAGAAGAACTATATGTTAAGTCCTTGATTGCATAATTGTCCAATTGATATAAGGTTCATTCTTATCTTTGGGACAAGTAACACATCAGATACATGTATCTTATCAGAGATTTTAATCTTACCAATGTGACTAGCATTTAGTTCAGATCCATCTGCAGTTTGAATTATTGGTGTAATAATAGGACTCTTGTGCTCAAATATGCTAGAATTGAATGTTATATGGTTAGAGGCACCTGAGTCAAGGAATCATCCAGTTGAGCAGCTACCTGTGGAAGCAGATAATGCTGATGCTGCTGTAGCATTATTGTTACCCATTGAGAGTGCTTGCTTGAGCATTTCTTGTATGTCAGCTAGATTGTTTGGTGTGGATGCAGTTGCGCAACTGGATGGTGCAGGTGTTGTGTAACTGGATTATGGAGGTGCTGCATAACTGGATGGTGCAGATATGTATCCAGTTCCATTAAACTTTCTTCGTTCTCTCAGATTTCTGGAAGTAGGGGATGTACAGTCTCCTACTGTATGCCCTGGTTCCTTGCAGTAGTTTCACTGGATTGGAAAGCTTGATCCTTGCTGGATTGTTTGTGTGTTTGAGCTTTGTGATCCACTTTTCACTGATGGCACGGTGCAGTTCTTGACTAGGTGGCCTGGTTTCTTACAGTTGTAGCACTGGATTTATGAGAAATCACGATGAGTTTTCTGAGAGTTGAGATGAGTGTTAAAGTTTGCACGTGAATTGACTGCAAACACTGTTGGTGTGTCTGGTTTGATTCTTTTCCGAGTTTCTTCAGTGATGAGTTCGGACAATGCGGCTTCGACAGACGGAAGAGGTGATCGATGGAGGATTGAGGCTCTCACAGTATTAAAGTCATCTCTTAATGCCATTAAGAGCTGAATTAATCGAGACTCTTCTCTGTAATTTTTCCATAACTCCATATCAGCTGTCCAGTTCGGTTCCATTAGTGCTAACTGGTTCCATATGATTGACATCTCAGAGTGAAAATCTGAGACAGATTGTTCCATCTGTTGTTTCATAGATCGAATATCCTGTTCTAGCTTATAACGTTGGGCAAAGTTTATCTGGGTATACCTTTTTGAGAGAAACTCCCATGCATCTTTGGCAGTCTCAAAGCTTGTAAGTTGCATGCTTATAGATGTTACAACTGTGTTGCTTATCCAGGTTAATATTTTGTGATTATTGATCTCCCAGCTCTCTGCAGTTTCTTCTCCTGCATCTTTTCCTTTGCCAGTGATAACGACTCCGTTTGCAGGCTTCTTAGCTTTTCTGTCAATATATTTCCACATGGATTTTCCCTTGAGGAAACTTCTCATTAAGAAAGACCAATGATTGTAGTTTGTTCCATCAAACTTCACAGTAATGGGTTGATAATCTTCACGTGACATGTTGGGCTATGATGAAGAAGATATGACACTAGGGTTTGAGTTTTATGATTCTGATACTGGTTACTGGTTATCGTTTGTTTGTTGTAGCGGAAACACAGTTTGATTTAGATCTTGATCAGCTCTGATACCATGACAGAAACTGTCATGACATAGATTAAACTGAATCGATTAGATTGATTGAATTAGATGGATAGATATGATTACATGAGACCGTTCTTATATACAAGAACTCTAACTTGGTCAACAAGCAATATACAAGAATATACACACAGGATATACAGTAACAACCTATCTATAACTGGAAAGAAAGATATCTTGGATATCTTGTAACAGGTACAAACCTTCAAGCATCACAGCATATACCGTATTCATCGGAACAACCCACTATATTACAATCGATACAGGTGCCACCCGAAAGAAGATTACTACAGCGAACATTATCCTCACAGCAATTATTGTAGTTTATAAATGGTATTATTCCACAATCTTCGCCGACAAGAGAACATGCATTAGCCGAAACTAAAAAGACCGTAAAAATCATAACCAATACAAAGAACAGACTCATGACACTTTTGTTCTTCATGTCTTCCTATATGAAAGAAAAGATTTTTTTTTTATGTTTTGTTTTGTTGAATATATTTTAAGACAATTGTTTGATGAAATTGTTTTTATTTATACTACTAGTTTGGAAACAGTACTATTTGGAAAGTCAACTTTCGCCTAGCTTTTTTCCTTTTTTCTTTTTGAAGCAGCCTGGCTTTTAATTTGGAATTATGTAAGTCGAAAGGACAATTAATACTTTAGATGACACCAAATATTTTGATTTAACTATTTTTCTAATTACATCGAACAAAAATTATTAATTCAACTTGCAGGTTGTATCTATCCACAACAATAATGTAGACACCTAATCCTAATTAAAAGGGAATTTTAATAAAATATTCATTTTTTTAAACTCATAAAATTAATGCCTCCGTTTTTTTCAAACTTTCTAAAATGTCCTCACCGTTTACTTTCACTATTTGGGCCCGCCTAATGGATTCAATGGGCGTTTACCTAGTCAAAAACTGGGTCAAATTACTAAAAACCCATCACTTATCTAAAAGGGTGAGAAATATCTTCACCCGACCCTCTCTTTCTTCCTCTCTTTTGTCTTTCTTTCTTCCTCTCAGAGAAGAAGAAAAAAAGTTTGGTGGTTCAATTGAATCGATTATTTAAATCGATAGATATTTTTGGTTTGATTCATCAGCCTATTGAAAATTAAATTGATTGGTTTCATCGATGGCAACGAATGGAAAGGAAAAGATGATGTCCAGGTAAGATATTTTGAAACCCTAAGTTTTGATTTTGTTAGATATGTACTTGCATGATTAAATCAAATGATTTGGAAGGTTTTTCGTTCAATATAAAGTGAAACCCATAACTTTCTTTTTTTGAAACTCCCACTTTTTCGTCATTTTTTATCTGTTTCTTTTGTTTTGTATGTGAAAAACAAAGGGAATCTTCCTTTTGTTTTTGTCTGTCACTTAAAATTGAAAACAAATGATGATGTGAAGAATCTGCAGTTGAATCTGATGAAAGTCTTTTTTTTTTTAAAAATTATTTAATTTTGTTAGAACTTCTGTCTGTATTTGTATGTGTATTGGGTTTGTATTTGTATGTGTATTGAGTATGTATTTGGTTTGTATTTGTATGAATGCCTTATAATGTTGTTTTGTATTTCTGTATATTTCAGTGGCAACATTGATAAGGGAAAAAGCAAATTTAGAGACATAAGTTGTTATTGTACTGATAGTAAGATTCAGTTTGCTTTCAAAAAGTTACAAAGAAAAAAGATGAATCTGAGGATGTTTCAGCAAATGGTTCACATGAAGTTATGTTTGGAAGATATAGATGAAGTTATTTTAATGTGGATATCAGACAAAGGACATCCATGGACTCTAAAGAATGATCAATATTTTTTTTGGTTTTCGTACAATGTTGTGGTAAATGGCAATGGTTTCATTCAGTTGGTAGTCAAGATTAAAAATCCAAAATGGGATGTCACACCTAAGAAATCAGTATCAAAGTCACCTTAAGTGAGAAGAAGCCCAAGACTTGGAGGTGCTAAGAACAAAAGTGATGGTGGTGGCACTGCTAGGAAGTTGTTTGGGCAGGGCAGTTCACAACCTACTCAAGTAAGTGTTGTTGGTGATAATTTGAGAGAAGGATCAAGTAGTACACCAATTCAAGTAGATGAGGAACCACTTTTTAGCTGATGATGACTTTTTTGATGATGAATATTGGTTAAATAAAATGAAATAAAAACAACTTAATGAGGCTGTAATTCAACTTGAGAACAAAGAACTGGATCAGTGCCATCTTGTAGAAGATCCTGAAGCTGCAACTGCTTATAATAGTGATGGAGACAATGAAGATTCAAGTGATGCTGAAAGTGAAAATGCAGTTGAAGGTGCTTATAACCTAAACACTTGAGTTACTGTTTCGTACTTTTGTGCATTTAATATTTACTGATGCATTAGCTATTGTTGTACTAACTGATTCAAGTTATTCTTATGAAGATAATGATGATACAAGTGATGATGGTGCAGAAGTAAATGACCAAGGTTGAAGACTGACATGGCACTTTAATGTTCTTGCTTTTATGGTTGTAGCATATTATTTTTGGGCTCCTATTATTGTTTTTGTTTTTTTATGGCTTGTTTATATGAGTGATGAAGGTGTAGAACTAACTAGAGCTTTTTGTTTTGTACTTGTTTAGGTAAAGAGGGTGAAGAAGACCCACAGTATTACAAGGATTTCCAAGATGATAACCCTGAGTTTGAGGATGAACCTGGTGAGCTTTTTGATGAGTCAGATTTTGTTAAACCACTAGATCCTTCACAAATGATAGTAGGTACTACCTTTCCTGATAAATATGCATTCAAAATACATCTTAAGTTATTCTATGTTAAAAATGAATGTGAATTTAAGGCTCGAAAGAGTGACAAGAAAAGACTTAGGGTTTGGTGTGAAAATAGGTTTAACCATGGAGGAAAGGTTGAGTGTGAGTGGTTTGTGTTTGCTTAAATACTACCAAAGCAGTCTACATTTAAGGTTAGGTCTGTGAACTTAACCCATACTTGCAAGGGAAGCATTGTAGAAGACAAGATTCCCAATAGATCTGCAGACCCTCCATTAGTAGCTGAAGTTATACAAGAGCAGTTGAAGAATGGCTCTGGAAAAGTATTTCCAAGACCAAGACAAATTCAAGAGTATTTCAAGGCTTCTAATCTCATTGATATTACTTATCATACAACATGGAAGGCTAGGAACTTAGTGATGGAAGCTAAGTATGGGAGTTATGAAGAGAGTTACAAACTAGTTCCTCATTTTTGTAAGATGGTGTGTCACTCCAACAAGGATTCAGTTGGAACTTTTTGATATTGTAATACTGACATGGCTTTTGAGTCAATGACAATAATATTTGATGGAGCTATCAAATGATGGAAGGAAGGGTGTAGATCAGTTGTTGGATTAGATGCTTGTCATCTAAATGGTAAGTGTGTTGGTGTGTTGATGGATGCAACTGGGTTAGATGTTCAAAATGGTTTAGTCACATTAGGAATTAGTGTTTAACCTGCTGAAACAATTGAGAATTGGACTATGTTCCTCACTGACTTGAAGCCATTACTCTTAAGCCATGAAAATCCATTGACATTCATTTCAGATAGGCAAAAAGGCTTCTTGAAGCTGTTCCTGCTGTGTTCCCAGACTCATATCACATATATTGTTGGAGGTGAGCTTCTCTTAACTTTATTTGCTTTGATCATTAAGTGTTTGTTGTGTTACTTAGAGTGTGCTATCTAACTATAAGTTTTTGTTGTTTCAGGCACTTGTATAACAATTTCAAGAAGCAATTTAAGGGACAAAAGTTGTATAGCTTACTGTGGAATGCAACCAAATGCTACAAGAAGAAACATTTCTATGTAATATCTCAGAAATATTTCTTACTGTTGATATGTTTATGGTTTGTATATGTGTTATAACCTGCTAATTTGTTTATGGTCTCTCTTTGTTGTATGCAGAAACATATGGAAGATATGAAGAAGGAGAATTCTGGTGATGTGGTTTACCTTGAAAAGGCTGGTTTTGAGTCATGGTCTAGGGCCTTTTTTGATAACACTAGTAAGTGTGAACACCTAAATAACAACTTTACTGAGTCATTTAATTCCATGGCAAAAAGCCTTAGGGACAAACCAATATGTAGACTAGGAATTCTTTATAAATAGTTGGTTATGAGTTTGTTTCACAAAAGAAGAAAAGAAAGTGCAAAATGGAATCCAAATGGGTTGGTTCCTACTGCTATGAAACTGATTGGTATAAGTTGGTTGGTTCTTTTAAAGTAGACCCATGTGTGAGTGGTAAATTGTATGGAGTTACAAATGAGGGTAGCAAGGCATTTTTTATTGTGAACTTGGAAGAAAAGCAGTGCAGTTATCTACAATGGAAACTTAGAGGGTTTGTTTGTCAACATGTTGTTTGTTGTTTGAAGCCATTCAGACCTGATTGGACAAAGTAAGTATATACTTTATCAGAATTTGTTTTTTGATCTCAGTTTTACTAAGTTTGTATGCTGTCAACAATAACTGCCTTGTTGTTTGTTTTTTTTTGCAGGTATTGCTCTCATTATTACTTAGTTGCTGCATACAGAGCCACATATGCTCAAGTTGTCTTTCCATTTCCTCCTCAAGAAGATTGGCCTGAGGTACTTTCAGTCATTTTGTAGCTCCATTTTGTAACTCAAATGCATGTTATTTAGACTTTGGGCTCCCTTAGACCTTCTTAAATATAATTCGATTTTGTAACTCATTGTTATTTTTGTAGTTGGAAGAACATGAAAAGGTTGAATTGGAATCTGCTATCAAGATCAGGAAATCAGGAAGGCCTAGAGTTAAGAGGAGGAGAGCATGGGATGAGCTAAAAGTACCTACAAAGGTATATTCATGTACAAGATGTAAATCAACTGGTCATAACAAAACTACATGTCAAGGTGGTGATGTTGGCAAGAATTCAAAAGCTAAGAGGCAGAGAACCCAAGTAGATGGTGCTACCTTCACATCTTTTGACAAACCTGCTCCTCAGAAGAAGCAATCATCTCAACCATCTGGGATTAAAAAACAGCAGCTGCATCTTCTTCTAAAGCTAAGAAAGCTCCCGCTAAAGCTTCTACAACTTCAAAGAAGTGAATGGCAGTATGTGGCTTGCAGTAGTTAGGGTTATGAATTTTTAGAACAATGTTATTTTGGACCATCTTTATTTTGGACAACAATGTTATTTTGGAACAACTTTATGTATGAAATAATACTTTTTAAATCATGTATTACATATGAAATGAAGCAGATTTACATGTTAAGACATTTTCCTAATTTTGTAACTAAATCAATCATTTGTTGTGTTGAATTTCTAACTTTCTCCTTTGCAGCAAGGAAGATAGCATCTGTAGCCCATCTAAATGCATCATATTTTTGGCAGGTAAGGTAAGCTATTCCCTTGTTGTGTTGATTGTTGCATATATTCAGGTACATTCTGGAATTGCAGGCTGAAGAGAAGCAAAATTGATGGTGCAGTGGACAACTTTCAAAGCATTAATCATCTACTCCACAAGCTTGGCAGCTTTTATCTAAAGGTAACAACACTAACTTGAATTTACAATGGTTAGAAGCATCTTCAAACCATTCAAAATAATTGCAGGTAGGTATTGTGCACTTTAAGAACATTTTCCCATAGTTTTCATTTGTTGTAGATTGAAGCAATGCTCTTACACCATTACAGGGAACATGCTTGCACCTAGAATATAGCCAAGGACACACTTTTATGTCATGATTACCTTGTTCACACATAGCACAATGAGTGATGATTTTTTTCATTCTCACCTTATGGTTGTTGTTGTTGCTGCTACTACTACTACCTGGAGAGTCTTTTGCACCTCCACCATTCATTGTTTCTGAGTTTTCTTAGCTTATACTGAATTTTTTTTGAGTTGCAGAAACATATGGAAGATCATCTGTATATATACAGGTTGAAGAAGATGGAATTGAGAATAAGACCGTTGGGAGATTAGATCTTATTGTGGGTCGTTGATTTTTTTTACATGGATGGTTAGATGGATGCCACGTGTTTCTTATTGACTCGAGTTGAGTCGGCGTTTCAAATCAGCGATTCAAGTAGATTCAACTCTATTTAGTTCAAAGGGCTTTTTAGACTTCTATTGCGCTGCCACTTAAGCAATAACGGCTGTTAACTGCTGTTTACCGTTTTTTACCGTTTATTTTATAAAACGATCAAACCAAGGGCATTTTAGAAAGTTAAAAAAAAAACGGAGGCATTTTTTTAGTGTAAAGTTAAAAGTAGGGGTAGTTTATCAAAAAGCCCTAATTAAAAACACATGAATGTGTAGACGTGACGTCACTAACTCGATTGTCCGAGGATGTCTGTCATTAGGTAATTGATATATATATATATATATATATATATATATTTACAAGTATAATTGATGATATGGGGCCTCAATTTTTCTTTTTCTTTTTCATTTACGAAAAAGGGTGAAATTATTGAGAGAAAAGAGAAATAATACGAGAGACCCGGACGAAACAAACTGGGCAACTAAAAAGACAACGCAAAACATACTGACCGTTAAGAGTCAGCTCTACAAAGCTGAAAAACTCCAAAAATCCCCAAAGGCAAAACATAATCAGAAGTAGCCCAACAAAGACACTACCTAACAACCAAAACATTAGAAGGAGGCTACAAAGCTAACTGCAAAAGCTATATAAAAAATGGAACAAAGCAGCCTTACTCCCAAGACACAAAAAGTCACACTAAGATCTCTTCTTCATGTGGGATCTTTGCCTCCTTCCCAGAATTTCTTTAATATCCTTGTTAGGATTTCCTTTCCAATGAATCTTGTGTAGTTCTCGAGCTATCTCTTCTCCTCGAGTTACCCGAGTTCGAAAGTCGACCGACTGGAGAAATAATGAATGCAACAACTTTGTTATGGTTTTCAAGGATACCACTGATTGTAAAGGTGAAACGAGTAATGTAGTTAAAAGCAACTTTGACCGTGCCAAAGTGTCAAGCACAAGGTCATTCAGAGACTAACTTCTAATATATTTATAACAACCATATGTATAATTGTGATTCCAAGTAAAAAACTCAATAACCAAGAACCATGAAAAATAAAGGATTGTTCAAATACAATTACAAGATGAATATAGTATTTTATATTTTGAAATGAAAAAAGTATCTTATGCATCACATATAAAAGTAGCACAATAATTACACACGGAGGAAGGATCCCTCCACACTTGTATTCTCGTATTATCTCACACATTGGACGTCATTTTTGTGAATAAACATCAAACTGTAGCGGATTTGAAGCTAATATCCTGATGTCATGTTCCTCTAACCAAGTTCTACATGCCTGCCAAAAATGAACATATTCTGAAATATAAAACTTTACAATCTACCGATCTTAATTCCAATGGCCAAAAATCAGTTGACTTTCGGTGGCTCATATTCAAAGTTCTAGATGATGGTGTTACTTGGAATACACTCATTTTCGGTAGAAAAGTCGAGCTTTGTAAAAGGAACATATACCAAAAATATTATCTTCAAATCTGTTACCAAGACCGTCTTTGAAATAGGGCCTAAGGGTCGACCGCCCTAGGCCCCAAAATCAGAGGGCCCCAAAAATGTTTGTTCATTACATATATGTTTTGCGGATTTGCACTCTTAAACCCAGTAATAACTGTGACTGGAAGAACAAAAAGAGTGCGCAACTCGTCTCAATCGATATCAGGGCACAATCTTAAGGGTTTTATTTTCTTTCTCAATACAATAGTCCCCTCTTTGTTAACAATAGATAGGAAATAAGTAAGAAAATTTAACAAAAAATAAATGTAAGACGGGATGCCTGTATTAAGGACTATCCTTGATTAGTTCAATTCTAAATGATCACTTTAATTGAATTTATTTTTTGATTTGTTTTGGTTTTGAATTTAGTGTTTGGTGTTAGAATTGTGATCATTTGAAGTATAGCAGTTGTACACTAGCTAGCAACGAGAAAGGATAATTGGGTTGGCTATCCTAACTATAGAGTATGAATTTTTTGGATAATATTGATCTCGTCAAGATAGCTAATGATTTGCCAACCAGAACTGAGAGAAAAACCTTAATAGGATGACGTTTCTCTTTTTCTTTTTATTGGATGATGTTTGTTTGCGATGCTGTCATTACTTCAAAGGTATTTTAAATTTCTTAGACATATGTCTTTTCACTTGAATTTTAGTTATTTTTGTACCCTCATTAGACTTTTACATACGCGCATCAATGGATTGTTTGATTACTTTTCATGTTTTCCCCATATACTAGATTTTGTACCCGTGCTACGCACCGGGTGAACTCGATAACCACTTTATCTCGCCTCGTCCCAATGCATGCTTAGGATTTGATTTGTTGTGCCTCGGCTTCGCCTCGCCCCGTTGCTTTGGATATTTGATTTGGTGTGGCTCAGCTTCGCTCCTATCTCGATGCATGCTTAGGATTTTTGATTTCGTGTGGCTCGAATTCCCTCGCCCCGTCGCTTTGGATCTTTGATTTGGTGTGACTCGGCTTCAACACCTCATTAACCGCCGAAGGATGTTTTCAATGGCCAATAAATATTGAAGCTTCCTGCAACACAAATTATTGACACTTGAGTCACTAACAATCATCGTTACAATTAACAATCAACTTAACGGTCAATGGGGTCCTAGTCATGCACCGAGTCAGATGGTATGTATCGCCGGAGAGGTCTGAATCATTGAGTTGACTCGGCAGAACAGAAATCCGACCGAGTTTTGTCTGTTTTTCCGGACAAATTCATCTCCTTCCCTGCAATTTTTCAATTCCTAACATTCATATAATTACACATAAATAGAAACAACAGCTACACATCAGCTGAATCATCATCTTCATCATCATTATCATATCTCCTTTCCTCTAATTTCATCTCTATTGCCTTTCTTAACCTCAGCTTCATCATTGATTTCTTTTCTCAATTCTCAACAAACAGTTATCTCAACTCCATGTGGATTCAAAGTCATCTTTTTTATGGAAACAACATCTCACAGCATCACCAACTACATCTCGTCTTCATTTTCTTGATTCATAATCCTCTCCCTGTTTAGAAACATACATTCATCAAAGCTACCTTATTTCTTCAACTTATGCAACACATACACACTGCAACAGCCAAATCTTTCATCACTGACCACTATTCCATTGCAACACTGCCTACTTCAGTTCATTTGTAATCAATTCAACCTGCAATTTCAGTTCACAGGCAAACCACCAAGTTCACCACCATCTCAGACAACATCAACTTAATGTTCTTGTTTCTCAACTGCAGTATCATAACCATCTCAGCCCTTTCATTCACTATGTTTAGCTTCCTTCCATTACAAACACACAATCACCATAGTGCAACCCTTGTTCTGTACCACCAGTTACTCAGCATCTCAATCCCTGCTCTTGGTTATACAACCCCAAATCTCAGGAAAGCAGCAGCATTTCATTCCCATCTTCAGTTAACCTGCAACTTCACCAGAACCAACACCAAACTGCTACTGCAGTCATTTCCTTCTCTGCTTCATTAGCTACTGCAACAACAACATACCAACCCCTTGAAACTCATCTACAACTCCATACAACAGTCATTGACTGAAACCCATCTCTAGTTCAACCACCAATACCATTGATTCAATGACAACCCCACTACTAATTTCTTCATGGAAGAAACCAGTCTCCCCTGCAATCTTGATAACCGGTAACAATTTCTTAACCCATGAGAACTTTCAGATCTCTATAATTTTCTCCCTTATTTGAAACTGTCTGAAATCTCGAGACTCATTTCTCAAATTAACGGCAACAAATCCACTGATTTCATAGAAATTTGTTCTCTCTCAATCTCGAATCGATGTAGTAGAAGAGAATGAGACTAAATGAAGAAGAAACTAAGAACAAAATGGCAGGAGAAAAGTATCGAAGTTTTTTCCTAAGCGATGACAGTGTATGAGTTAGGTCTACTTTCCGACGGATGTGTTGTACACCTAACTGGTGTTAGTAACGTCCAGTTAAGTTTTGGGTGTAAACCAAGTGTAAAATATTTATAAGCCTTGGTTTTCTACTGAAATATTGTCTACCCACCTTTTGTCTAACAGTGTCACAAACGGCCGGTTAAATACTTGGTGTAAACATAGTGTTATCTAAAATTTTATGCTCAAACCAATAGAGTCTCGCCAAGTGTCCTCACTGGGCTTACTAATGCCCAAAGTTTTTATCTAATTTAATTTGAGGGAAGTGTCACGCTCACCGTGCGATATGGAGGCTCATATAACTTAGCATTTTAAAGGAGGAGAGATATAATAAAAAGGCCCTTATGTGAGTCTTCGCCCCGAGCCTCTAAATGTTAGCGACGACCCTGTCTGTTACCGTTTGGTTTTTATTCGCAAAAATCACATCCAACATGTGAGATAGTTTGAGAATAAAAGTGTTAAGAGATACACCTCTTACATTTATATGAGAAACAATAAATTTTAAAAGACTCATATTGTGCAAGGTGTTTGTAATGTTACCCATACAATATATTTATTGGTAGTGATATGAAAAACCTAAGACAATAGTCGTAGTAATACAAGACCTTTATTGTTAGTACTAAAGACCTAATAATACAAATCGTACTTTTTCATGTTAACAATTTAGTTTTTTTCACAACTAAAGATGGATAAGACAAAAATGCATACATATACGAAGAGCGAAAAGATATTATTTTTTAGAATTTTGACTTTTCCCCTGGTTAGAATAAAAATCCAAAAATGCCTCTACTTCTATATCGCCATTTATTCTACGTTTTCTTTGGATTTTCTATGCCGCATGCCTGCATACGGAGTCCCAGAAAAACATATTAATATACTTTTACATTACACACACTGTGGCAATCTCCATTCCTCGATTGCTCTCTTCTTCTTCTTTAATCTCATTTAATCTTCTTCTTCCAACTTCCCTTACAATATATTACAACTTTAGACATTCATGACCGTCCGCTTTTATCTTTATAATTCAACTGTTTGTTTTTCCAGGCACGATTAATTTTTTGGAACTTGTAATTTGTAATTGTACAAATCAAACGGACGGCGATGGAATACATTTGTAATTGTGTAGATTAATAGAAAATTATGTTGACAAGTTATTATAGAGTAATCTAGAATTGTAATATTTAAAATAAATTAAAAGAATAATCTAGAAAAGTCAGTAAAGGTTGTAAAAGTGACTAACTTATGAACATTTTAGAGAAACCTAGAGTATATAGAATTAATCTTATATAGGAATTTGTAATTAACATTCATTTGTAAGAAAACAAGTATCAAATCAGTACAAGATAGAGTACAAGAAACTATTAAGTCTTGCTTCACAGCCTTCCATACTAGAATGCTAGGAGCTCCGTAAAAGCAACACCAACATGCTCACATATCTCCTCAAATATACATCATCGGGTGTTTCAAGTTCTATATAATAACTTCTAACATAATTTATAATTGTGCAAATCAAACAGACGATGTTGGAATACATTTACAATTGTTTAGATTAGTAAAGAATTACCTAAACAAATTAGTCTAGAATAATCTTGAATTGTAACGAGTGAAAGAAATTAGAAGAATAATCTGGAAAAGTTTGTGTATGAGTAACTCGTGAATATTCTAGAGAAACCGAGATTACATAGAACTAATCCCATAAACTGAAACTTGTGACATTCATCTGTAAGCAAGAACCAAATCAATACAAGATAGAGTTTATGCTTCATAACCTTCAATGTTAGAATGCTAGGAACTCTATATGAGCAACACGACTATATTCGTATATCTCTATGAATATCATCGAGTGTTTTAAGTTTCTATATAAAAATTTGACATGGTATCCGAGCAAGATATAATCTCAGCAAGTCTAACACTCCTGGCATACTTGGCACCATATTCCCGTCATTACTTTATCGATATCCCAAGAACAAAATTACCCCCAAAAGCAATAATATAACTGCAATAATCAACAAATGTCACGCCCATGAAATGCAAAATGCCGAAGTGTAATAAAAGATGGGGAAGTTGCCCCAATGACCGACTTTAGTCACCTATGCCGGTTCAACCGCAAGGGCAAGGCCACGGCCACTCACCATAACCACCACATCGGTTGCCACTCCCCCGCTATCCATGTTTGGACGAGTCAATCCAAAATCTCAAAACTGATTTTGCCAGCTTTTTAAGGAATAGCAGATATTTTCGATGTATCAAATATCCATCAAATTTCCTGGTCACCATATACCCACCGCTCATCTAACACCCTCATCAAAAGCAACGATAACATTTAACACATTCTACTTTACTGAAACCACTTACACTATACGCGGCCGTTAAGATTATATCTACAACCAGTAATATAATTACACGCAACTTTCGCGTCAAAAAAATATCAAAAATTTCCAAAATAAATCGAAATTTGAATTCTCAGTTTTTCCCGCCCACGGAAATATATCTCTCTTCAAGTCAAATCCCTAAAAATTTCTCTCACTCCTCAGAAAAAACCCATTTCCCCGTCTCTGAAACCCCAACTCTCCCATTTCCTCCGTCTTCTTACTGTAAATCTCTCTCAGAAACTCCAATTTCTTACTCCAAATCTCTATTTTCTTACCCCAAAACCGTTTTCTGAAACTCTATTGAACCCTTAATCTCCATTTTCATACCCTAAATCTCTATTTTTCTTACCTCAAACCCTCTTTCTGAAACCCTATTGAACCCTAAATCTCCATTTTTCAGATGGCAATTACACCTGCTAGCCGGAAAAGAGGAAGAAAACCGAAGGAGGATGATCCTCCAGAACCTAAGAGGAATAGAACATCGATTAAAATCAGAGAGCCAGAAGCAGTAGATCTAGAGACCAAATCAAAAGAGGCGAAAACAGTCAAAGGAAAAGGTAAAGAGGTTCTTGTTGATTTACCAGACAAGAAGAAGAAATCAACAAGTAAATCTGAAGTTAGAAGACCAAGGAAGAGAACAGATGGTCCGTTGAAGAAATTAAAGAGTGTGATAAGTGAAGGAAAGAAGAAGGTTGGTTTTAAAGATGATGATGAAGAGGAGGTTGCAGATCTAGTCATTGACAACCCGGAGGAAGCCGTAGATGAGGAAGAAGAAATTGAAGATGTCCCTGTGGAGAAGATGAAGAGGAAGATCAATAAATCTGAGCAGCAGAACGAAACTTGCCGTTTAATTGGTGAACCGGTTCCTATTGAAGAGGCTAAACAGAGATGACCTCATCGTTATGATGCAGCAAAGGTAGTTATTCTTGTTATTTATTGGTTTTAATTGTTTGTTGATTTTGTAATTTTGGTTTTGGGAATTTTGATATGTTTTGATTAGTTAATTTTTGTGTGTGATTGTAGATAAGGGAAGGTGGTGAAGGTTACCTGCATGTTAGACGGCACTTCACTAGTGCTGAAGTAGATGGCGAGATTTACCAATTGGGTGACTGTTGCCATATCAAGGTGAATGATCTATATTTGATGTTCTATTTAGTTTGTGTATTCTTTTTTCATGAGTAAGTAGACAAAGGTGTAGGAGAAGTTTATGTGCTGTAATTGTTTACAAGAATCTATTAATGAATTATATTGTAGGAGAAGTAAGTAGAATTATATTGTTTGATTCATGTTAAATTGGCTTTTCATTGCTGAATTTTCATGTTTTGTGCATTTTGGGTTTCATAATGTTGATTGATAAGTGTGTTTGTTATAATTTGACAGATGATTGTATGATTTTGTATTTTGTAAGATTCTAATATTACATGATCTATCTCAGGCTGAAGATGGAGAGCCAGATTATATAGGAAGAATCGTTGAATTCTTCGAGACAACTAAGAAGCTGCCATACATAGCTGTAAAATGGTTCTTCCGAGCAGGAGATACTGTATGTTATGTTAGAAACACTCATTTTCTCTTTTCTAGAGTTATGTACCACTGTTTTGTAAGTCCGCAAATTTTTTTGAATGTTTCAGGTCATCAAAGAACACTCTTACCTTATTGATGCAAACCGTGTACTCTCTTCTGACTCTGGAGATGACAATCCACTGGATTGTATTCAATCTAAAATTACTGTTGCTTAAGCATCCTTCTTGGTATGGGTTTTTTCTTTGTTTTCTTTGTTCACTGATTTTTATCATTCCAGTTTATATTTTAGTTTTTTGAGTGACTAAATTTCTCATGTTGGTTTGGTTTAAGGTCCCCGGCTGTCATTATTATTATGACATGTCCTACCGCAAAGATCTTTGTACGTTTGAAAATCTACCAACAGGTAATGAACTTTATCTACTAATAGTTCCCTCCAATTCTTGCTTGCAGATACTAACAACTATCTTCTTTTGTAGAAAATGGGAAAGAAGCTAGTACTTCATCCACTGCAGTTTCAAGGGAGGGTTGTTTGAAAGTCTTTGAGGAAGATATTGCTGAGCCTGATAAAGTTATGATGCTTCTTGACATGTATGCTGGTTGTGGTGGCATGTCCACAGGCCTGTGCATGGATGCAGCTGCATCCAATGTGAACCTTGTCACTGTAAGTGAAAAGAAATGAATTCAACACATTTGGCTTAGTCTGTTTATCTCACACTGAAACTTAACATTGTTATTTCAGAGATGGGCTGTAGATTTTAACGAAGACGCTTGTGAAAGTCTTAGCTATAATCATCCTGAAGCCGAGGTATCATGTTTCGCTTCTATTATTGTCTTTTCTCTTCACATTTTCAAGAATACATATTTTCAGACAATCAACTGCCAATTGATTTTAGGTGCGAAATATGAAGGCCGAGGACTTCCTACATTTGCTTTATGAGTGGAAAGATCTCTGTGCTCGTTTTGATTTGTTGGGGACTGATTATAACAAGACAAAAAAACCAACTGAGAAGGAAGAAACTGAAGAAGAGGCGCAGAAACGTCCTCCAGATGAAAATGGAGAATACGAAGTTGAGGAAATCATAGGCATATATTACGGAGTTAACCCCGATACAGATGAAGGGGATGCTGCCTTACATTTTAAGGTATTACTTTTGCAATTTCTAATATTTTATTTCTATTTCGTCAATTCTTACTCATTTCTGACATTTTTATATAATTTAGGTAAAGTGGAAGGGGTGGGGATCAGACTGGGATTCCTGGGAGCCTTTTTCAGAGCTCACGTATGTTACTTCAGGTTGAGCTTTCTACATATGCATCTTCTTTGTTTTTCCTATTTTTACCTGCTTCAGTCTGTCAGTGCATTGGTTTGATATTAGTTTCATGTGCAGGAAATGTGAGGACTGCATTGAGGAATTTGTTACTGCTGGATACCAGTCTAATGTATTGCCTCTCCCTGTAAGTGTATATCCAGTTTTACTATTTGTCTGAGTGATTCTTCTCTAATTTATGTACTTTGACATGTAGTCATTTTATTCAACCCATGACCTAGAAGTGTTTGTGTGTACTTCTGTTATCCAATTTTTTTAATTTGTGTTTTTTTCGGGTACCTTTATGAACTGATTTACTTTTAAAGGGTTTATATTATCTTGCAGAGTAACTGTTGGCCAAATTTTTCTAATCAATAGAATTATTACTTTTCATCTTAAATTGTTGCCTTTATCCTGATGCATGTTCTCCAGACCCCAAGCATGAAAAAGCAATCTATTTGAATTTAGTTTCCCTAATATTAATGACATGTCTGATGTCTTTAGAGTTTATCAGTTCCTAATATGATCCATACACTGGGTGCAGTATAAATAGCAAGGTTGCCCTGCCATACATAATCATCCTGTATATAATGTTAGACAGTCATAATCTTAGTAATTTGAGGTTTCTAGTGTATGGATCAATTTAGTTACATAGGAGTAATCACAAATGCCAAATTCTTTTACTGATCGGTTTTGCCTCATGTGCACTTGATGTTCAAAGGCCCAATGCTAAGACATAGCAATCTCTCTTTTGAATTTAAACCTCACTCTATGTCCGCGTCATGTAACTTCTTGACGTGAGACATTTCCAGGCCTTGAGCATAGTGTTAAGAAGAAACTGGTATACTTTAAGTGGCGCTCTCCTTCTGAGAATATTTTACGTAGTCTACTTTTAGATACTGGTTTATTTTGTGTAGCCAATTATGATTGTATCTTAACAAATTTATCTGTTGTTCTGTTTGTCTTTTAAGGGTACTGTGGATGTAGTATGTGGTGGACCCCCCTGTCAGGGGATCTCTGGGTTCAATCGGTTCAGGAATTATGAGGAGCCTCTAAAGGACCCTAAGAATTATCAGCTTGCTGTGTTTATGGATATTGTGAAGTTTCTTCAGCCGAAGTTCGCTCTCATGGAAAACGTAGTAGACATTATGAGATTTGTGGGTGGAACGCTTGGTCGGTATGCTATAGGAAGGCTTGTCACAATGCAGTACCAAGTCTGTCTCGGTTTGTTGATAGCTGGAAGTTATGGCCTACCACAGTTCCGTATGCGCACCTTTCTTTGGGGTGCCAAAATGACAGAGGTAGAATTGCTTTGTCAATAGTTCTATCAACCATCATTGCGACTGTTTAATTTAGTTTTACTAGATATATAATTGGTTATCAGAACTTTATAGTTTACTTGTCTTCTTATTGCAGAAACTACCTCAATTCCCTCTTCCTTCCCATAAGGTTATTGCCCGTGGGTTTAGCCCTAAGAAGTTTGAGGTATGTATGCATGTGATTATCCTAAAAAGAATTGTTAAACGTATTTGTATTTATCAAATAATTATTCTTGCTCGGTTTGTGTAGTAGTAAAGGGGGATGAAGCGTATACTCTGCAGCTGAAGGATGCATTGGTTCTTAAAGATGCAATTTATGATTTGCCTGAGGTAAGCAAGTTCGTTTTGCTGCCTTTATTGATTTTATCAAGTTAACGTTGATAGTGGCGTATTTACAGTATTTATTTTTGGTTTGTAGATTTTCAACACATGAAATCCAGGATGAGAGGGACTATGGTAATGGTATTCCTAAGACGGACTTTCAGAAGATGATTCGCTTGCCAAAGCACAGTAAGTTTTTCTATTATAGTGTGTGTTTTCAATTTTAAGTTAGCATGTTGGATATCTTTCAAGAATATTAAATATTTCCTTCCTTTCAGAGTTAATGGGGTCAGCTTAGTTAGTTATTAGTTAACTTGGCGAAATCAGTTTTCATCTTGTAATACATATACTGATTGTATCCTGTTGCCGATTTTTAAGGGGGCAAATTTCAGGAGGGAGTGATAGTTGTGGAAAACAAGGCGTGGCGTGATCGGAAGATGGTCAAAGTAATGACTGAAAGATCTAGAAAGCCTTTGGTAAACAGCTCTTTTGAATCTTTTTATCACAAGTTATTCTGCCAATTCATTAATCAAACACATTCTTACATAGTTACATTACTGCAGGTACCCGAGTATGCCATAAAATTTGTCAGGGGAACTTCCAAAAAGTGAGTTCGTTTCTTTACTGATCAGTTATCTTTAGTTTAACCTAGCCCAATTTATTAATCATGTATGCTTGGTTTTCAGGCCATTTGGAAGACTCTGGTGGGATGAAATCGTGTCCACCTTTGTGACTCGTGCCGAGCCACATAACCAGGTGAACATAGTTTTATTTTTTTGCAAATCTTATTTTGTTAGTGTTTTAAGCTTTTAGATAATATGCTAAAATCATAGGTTATAACAGAAAGGTACAAGAATGTTATGTTTGTGGGGAATGGTTTGATGTTTAAGGAGGACACTGAAACTGATGTTCCATCTAGTCTTTAGGTTATAACTTATTGCAGTAAAACAAATTTTTGATACATTCCTCATGATTCACTGCTAATCTTAAGCATAATCCTTCCAGATGTCCAATGCCTTCTTTTAAGTTATGGGTTTTTTATATAAACAGTGGATGGTTTATGTAACCATTAAATTTCTGACTTTTGGGGTTTTTGTCAGATAATATTGCATCCTGAACAAGACCGGGTGTTGTCAATAAGGGAAAACGCCCGTCTTCAAGGGTTTCCAGATTTCTATCGTCTGTTTGGTACAGTGAAGCAGAGGTAAAACTTGTACTCTTGATTGTTTTTCTATTTTCCTTATAATTCTTTTTGGTTCTCCTTCAAACTCTATCTAACGTTTCTTTGTGCATTATAGATACATGCAAGTTGGAAATGCAGTCTCTAGGATTTTCTCTAGCAAAGGCCGTAAACAAGACTTCTGGCAGTGGACAGGTTTTTGAACTCCCTCCATCCTTCTCAAGATATGAACAAGATTAAAACAGTTAAAGTTTGACTTCTGTAAAAAGGTGGTTTGCTGATGACACCATATAACAATTTTAATGAGGATTTGAGTCATTCTTATGGGTTTTTGATCCAGAAACACATTGATTTATCTCTTTTGGTGTCTCTTGTAATGCAATCTCGAGCAGCAGCACATTTAGCTCTTTAGTACTGTAACTTTTGGATCTACTTTCTTCTGAAGTGAAATTCAGTTTTTCATATCCTCTGTCCTTATGTTTTCAACTATACTTGTGATAAGGCCACTAGATTAACACTTGCAGGATGATAATAATCATGAAGCAATATTGCCATTTTTGAAGGATTAGTCTCTGGAATTTAGATGCTTTTGATGAAATGGCTTAGGGTGATAAATTTTTGATGGAATTGTCTTTGTGTGTATAAGATGTGAGAGAGCACTAGGTCGGCTCTTAGTTCCCATTGGCCTGATGCTTGTACTGTCAGCTGTATTACTAGAAATGTCACTTGATGTGGTGAATCTGATTAGAGAGACTGCTTCAGCAATACTAAGTTTTCCCTTAGTAAACTCGTAAATGGATTATGTGGTTGAATCAGATCATAGTGCTGCTGAAGAACACATTTCTACAGGTTAAGTTGTGGATTACAATTTTTTTACATCAATCTCATACATAGTGGTGGAGGAAGAATCTTAAATTCTTAGGCTGAGTGGAGAAACAAATGGTCATTGACTTCCATCTGATCTTTGCCAGAAATGTGCATTCAATATTTATGCCCCTCAATGTGAGCCACAACTTTTTAAAGATAAGCTTGCCCGCCATATATCAATCTCCAGTTGAAAATGTGCACCTTGGGAGAGCAAGGTTTTTGGCATTCCAGAACTTCTTTTAAGGAAAGTCAGTATCAGCAAGAAGTTTCACCTTGATTATTTGAAATCAACTTAGCTTTGGTTTGAATCTTCTCAGTTTCTTTAGCAATGATGGACTTGAGGGAAATTAAACTTGTAATGCTTGGATTACTTATGATTCCACTGCTCAGAACCTCAGACCATGAGCATTTGTTTCAGCACCACTATGATCTGATCTTCAGTACCACTTTGGAACATTTACATATTGGTTTCTCTGAACCTACCAAATTTTGTTATGCAAATTTAGACTGTATCCTAATTGGAGTTGCATTCGAAATTCTTATCCCAATTGTTTGTGTTATTGATTTAAGTTTTGGGATTTGAATGATCTAGAGAGAATAAATATTGAATGCATTTTTGTGCCAGGAATTAGATGGGAGACATTGACCAATATTTATTTCTCCCACTGCGATATGACTCCAGCCATTCTGTTTGCTTCACCTCTCAGATTAAGAATCTAACTGAACTCATTGCTTCTGGGCATTACCTTTATCAAATTGGATCATGCTATCACATAACCTCGTATGCGTATATTCATGCTTAGCCTAGCAAATTCTAGTTGGAATTTCTGCGAAGCTACTTCCAGGAGGAAATATTTTGACAATCCATAGTCAGGCATTTTGGTATTTGCTGCACCTGTACTTCTCATTCTTTCACACTTGGGTGTTAAATTTAGCCTTTGTTCAATGGAGTCTTGTCCTTTCATAACTAGTTTTGTGTTTTCATATTCAATTTCAGAACCTAAAATTTGATTACTGAATAACAAAATCACAGGAGAGGCTTCAGACAGCAAATTACAATGGATTCTACTATTTCGAACACACAATAGATTATTAGTTACCATCCCAATATTACAGGCCAACCGCAACATTCAGAACAACCTACGACTTTGCTTGCTCCAGGTCCGGATAGAAACTGGAAGAGCAGCAACATTAGATTGGTTATCAGAACTGACTCCATTATATGACAGAAATGAAGTATCGTCACTAGAAGAGTTCAACAAGACTGGCTCAGAAGGTGAATTGGCTCTTGTAGATATTTGCATTTCTTCAGCTTGTGCAAAAACTGGACTCTCATTATATGACAGAATAGACAGTAAATGGCCAAGAGGCGGCTCAGATGATGAAATAGTGAGCGGGTGTTGCTGAGGTTGTTCACTTGGAGACGATGAAATTGTGCAACTCCCAATCTTGGAGAACGACCTCTAACAACTTCAGAAATCCCTGCAACTACCATCTCAGGGAGACCATGTGATGTGAGACAGTTCCATCTACTAAATGAACTTGTGCACTATTCTTCAGATCATCCAGAATAGTGCATCCAGTGAGACTTCAGTTTTTTCTCTTCTTCCCTATGTGCCTCGTGGATTGAGTCGAGCTTTACTTCTCCGTATTCAGAATTTCAGATGAATCTTGATAAGTTGTTCCTTCTTGATGAACTCCTTATCAACATTCTTCACTTCAATAATTCTAGCTTCAATACCGGGATGCATCTTACCAACAAGAACTGATGCATTTGCACATATCTTGTCCAGTTCTGAGCAACTTGAAATTGCTGGTAGTCCAGTCTGAAAATGTGACCTTTTTGAAAGAGAAAAACGATATCGACAAATGTGCATACGCTGTCTCTAGTTCTAGTTACAGACTAAACAATCAGCTTCAAATAAGTGAACTTTTTAGACAACCCAATGCAGATCCTAACACTAGCACTCCACTGTGTCTTATCAAGCAGGCATATGAACCCTAAAATCTACCAACATCATCAAACAAACATGAAGGACGAAAAGATTTACACTACCTTGGTCTTTTAAGAGAATTAGAGAAAGGGCTTAGTTCTCCACTCAATTCAATGGCCTCATTACCCCATTGTTGCAAATCACTTGGTGTCTTCAGCTTGTTATCTACAAAAATCGACAGAAAATGTGAATAGAAACCCCTAAAATAGCTGAAAATTTAGGTAAAGAAAACCCCTCAAATCAGACTACCGAATACCTGGATTTTTATCCTTGTTGCTGCTGCTACCATGAACTGGCAGCTCTATTCATCTTTCTCAAGAATTCAAGAAACTTGAAAATTTCTTTTTTTTTTCTTTGAATTGATTTTTTTTTTTGAAAACGCAAGGGAGAAGATGAAAAGTAAAAAGAACAGATTTAGTGTCCAGGTTATGCATCTCCAAGGGCTTAGAAATAGTGAAACAATATCATGTTTGGGACATTGCTACAGGGGAGCACATTAGTATCTGACAAGATAACCGGTTATATAGGGAGGATGATCATTTTACAGTTCAACGGCTAGAAAAACCTACTGATTATTATTTACAAGATTATAATTCTGTTGACCAGTTAATAGATCCATATGCTCATGAATGGGATGAGTCAGCTCTTGCTGAACTCTTCACGCCTTCGCAAGTGACCAGTATTATGGGGATTCGTCTTTCTTCGTCGGGTAAGGATACTCTTAGGTTGTCATTAACGCCATCAGGTAAGTTCACAACCAAATCTGTCTATAAAGTTTTATTGCAAAATAACTGTGTGGAATCTCCACAACAACAAAGACGATGGTTGCGAATTTGGCATATGCATCTCTTACCTAAATATAAGTTGTTTTTGTGGAAATGTCTTCAACACATATTTCCTTTAAAATCTCGTTTGGGTATGTTAGGTATTACCTCTGATACTCTCTGCCCTTTTTTTGGCTTGTTCCCTGAAACTTTTGATCATTTATTTATTATTAAAGTCTGCGGGCATCCAACTCAAAACCAATTGGCAGTGAGTAGAGAGGCCCTAATAGATTATAAACTGCAGGATCTTAAATAACCCAACCATGTGGGACTAGTAATCTCAACACGCCCCCTCACGTGTAGCCTCGGCGGGTCTTACAAACACGTGGACAATTAAATCGGAAGACGCGGAATAAAGATGCGGTCAACTGACTCGACACAAATAGCCTGCTCTGATACCATATTAAAGTCTGCGGGCATCCAACTCAAAACCAATTGGCAATGAGTGGAGAGGCCCTAATAGATTATAAACTGCAGGATCTTAAATATTAAGACACGTATTCCATATATAAGTCTCTTAGATATGGTTTAGGAAAAGGAATTATATGTGTGTTAGGAAAGTCTTTGTTCCTTGAGTCCCAAGTCTTGGATTGTATAAATATATGTTTATGGAATAAGAATAAACACACCAAATTATTATTATCAATTCTTGACATGGCATCAAGAGCCAGTTACAAAACCTAAAAAAAAACAAAACAAAAAAAAACAACGTTCAAACCCTAAAAGATGGGTGACGAAATAGAATCATCCAAAGGGAAGATGGTGGAGTATGATATACAAAAGAAGAATCCAGTATATCATCTAGGATCTAGTGATGGACCGGGAATTATCATCACGCCAATTATTCTAAGAGGAACTAATTATGATGAATGGGCTAGAGCCATACAGAGGTCGTTGATAGCCAAGAGAAAATTTGGTTTTGTTGATGGAACCATCAAACAACCTGTAGAACCAGAACAGTTGGAAGATTGGATAGCAGTTCACTCGATGCTAGTTTCATGGATTAGTAATACATTAGAGGCATCAGTCAGATCAACTTTAGGAGACTATGATGATGCGAGTCTGTTACAGGCACACTTGAAGAGAAGATTCTGTGTTGTGAGTGGAACAAGAATATGCCAACTAAAAGCGTCTTTAAGTGATTGCAAGAAAAAGAAAACAGAGGGAGTTGTTGTATATTATGGAAGATTGAATAAAATATGGGATGAGATGGTGACTTATATGAAGATACCTAAGTGCAACTGTGGACTATGCACTTGTAATATTGCAACTCAGGTAAGTACATTAAGAGAAGAAGATTTCTTGCATTATTTTTTGATTGGCCTGGATTCTGTTTATAATTCTGTGCGTGAACAACTGTTAGCTAGGGATCCACTCCCGTCAATAGACGTTTCGTATCAAACAATTGTCAACTCGGAGCGTCTGAGAATTGGAGATGTAGGTGTGTCTGCAGATGTACAAGACAATATCATGGCTTTCAAAGTACAAGCTGATCAACGTATGCTAAATAGCGCCTATGATCCTTCTAAGCACTGCAAGCATTGCAACAGACAAGGAAACTCTGATGAAGGGTGTTTTAAAATTATTGGATAGCCTGAATGGTGGGTAGATAGAACAAAAAGTGGAAGAGGAGGTCGAACTGGATGAAGAGGACGTACTGGTAATGCAGGCGGAAGAGGTGGCAGAGGACAAGGTGGTAATACTGTTCGTGCACACAACTTGCATATTCCAGTAGTAAATCAATCTGGTGGTGCGTTGACAGCCGATGTATCAGGACTAGTGGGAGTTACAGCAACACAGGTTCAGCAGGTGATGGAGTTTTTAAACTCAAGAAAGTCCGGTTCACATCTACAAGGTAAAAATAATAAAACTTCTTGGATTGTTGACACATGAGCAACAAACCATGTCACGTATGAAATGCGTGACATGTTAAATGTAAGGGATATTAAGGCATGTTCCGCTGGATTGCCTGATGGAAAATATGCGTACTCTGAGAAAATAGGGACTGTGATTCTTCCTGGTGGATTGAGACTTGATAGCGTACTTTATGTGCCTCAGATAACTTGTAACCTAATCTCTGTTACACAACTTATTGATGAGATGAGATGTAATATCCAATGTACTAATAGTTTATGTCTGATACAGGACCGGTTGACGAGGAGGATGATTGGAGTGGCTGAGAGACAAGGTGGACTATATATTTTCTGTGGTGTGCCTCAGGTTGAAGTTATGGCCGTGAGTGAAGATACATATGAGCTCCGGCATAGACGAATGGGACATCCTTCAGAAAAAGTTTTACAGAAGTTACAAGGAGTGAGTAGATTAATAAAGAAGAATAATGATGTTTGTGATATTTGTCCACGAGCAAAACATCGTAGAAGTAGTTTTGCAAAGAGTCTGAGTAAATCAAACTGTATTTTTGAGTTACTTCATATAGATTTATGGGGTCCATATAAGATAAATTCATCATGTGGAGCTCAATATTTTCGGACAATAGTAGATGATTTTTCAAGAGGTGTGTGGATATATTTACTTCAGAGTAAAATTGAGGTTGCATTAATATTTCGTAATTTTGTTGCTCTGGTAAAGCGACAGTTTAACAAAGAAATCAGAATTGTTAGAAGTGACAATGGAACTGAATTTAATGCATTGCGTACTTATTTCAAGACTAATGGGATAGTCTTTGAGACATCGTGTGTAGGTACATCTCAACAGAATGGAAGAGTTGAGAGAAAACACCAGCATATAATGAATGTGGCAAGGGCTTTGAGATTTCAAGCGAATTTGCCTATACGGTTTTGGGGAGAATGTGCACTGACTGCAGCATACTTAATTAATCGTACACCTACACCTATTTTGAACAATAAAACTCCTTATGAGATATTGTTTGGAAAGCAACCTCCATATAATCAGTTGAAGGTGTTTGGATGCTTGTGTTATGTGCATGATCAAAGTAGTAAAGGAGATAAGTTTGCAAGTAGAGGAAGAAGATGTATATTTCTTGGTTACCCTTTTGGTAAGAAGGCATGGCAAGTTTATGACTTGGACACAAGACAATTTCTGGTGTCGAGAGATGTAAGGTTTTATGAACATCAGTTTCCATATAAGACTGATATGGAAAGTGTTTTGAATAAGAAAGGACAGTCAGGTCCTAATGCTTCGCCTGTCAAGGATCTGTCGAGTTATGGAGACTCGATTGAGACGGATACAGAAGGTGCTGTGACAGGGACTCATCCATCCAGTCCAGATGTGAGTTGGAGCGATGATGAGGATAGCTCAGTCACGAGCATAGGTGAGGTCGAAGACGCAGTCGCAGACATACAAGAAGTTACTCCAGAACCGACTGAAGGGGATGTCGATGCTACAGAAGATGTTGGTAGTCGCAAAGATGTGGCAGCAAAAGAAGAGATGGGTAAGGGTAAGCGTCAGAAGGTTCCTTCTAGTCGGCTCAAAGGATTTGTGACGCACACCATTCGAGAAAATAGTCCATCTCAACCTCATTCCGCACAATCGTCGTCCTCAGGTACACCTTATCCTTTGACATATTATGTTAGTTGTGATAGGTTTTCTGCAGTACATAAAACTTATCTTGCAACGCTAAATGCAAAGTCTGAGCCTAAAAGTTTCCAAGAAGCAATGAAGTATCCAGGATGGAGGAAAGCAATGGCAGAAGAAATAAGAGCATTGGAAGAACATGGTACATGGGATTTGACAGAGTTACCACCGGGTAAAAAGGCACTAGGCAGCAAGTGGATCTATACAGAAAAGTATGATGAGAACGGGAAGTTGGTACGATTAAAAGCGAGACTTGTAATCTTTGGAAATTATCAAGTTGAAGGATTAGATTACAATTAAACGTTTGCACCAGTGGCGAAGATGACAACTGTTCGTATGTTTCTGGCCGTTGCAGCGGCTAAAGAGTGGGAAGTGCATCATATGGATCTACATAATGCATTTCTTCATGGAGATTTGGAGGAGGAAGTGTATATGAAGATACCGCCTGGGTTTTCCAAGGGTAATCCGAATATGGTGTGTAAGATGAAGAAATCCTTATATGGTCTACGACAAGCTCCCCGGTGTTGGTTTGCAAAATTGTCAGCCGCATTAAAGAATTATGGGTTTCGTCAATCATACTCAGATTATTCTCTCTTTACTATGGTTAAGGAAAAATGCAACTTAATGTACTGGTGTATGTTGATGATTTGGTTATTGCAGGTAATGATCTAGTTGAGCTTACAAAATTTAAGACATACTTGGGTCAATGTTTTAAGATGAAAGATTTGGGAAGATTAAAATACTTCTTAGGTTTGGAAGTGGCTCGTAGTAAACAAGGTTTCTACATATGCCAAAGAAAATATGCGTTGGATATTATTATGGAAACAGGTTTGTTGGGAGCAAAACCTGCGAAATTTCCAATGGAAACGAATCATCGTCTTGCTTTGGCAAAAGGTGAGTTGCTCAATGATGTGGAGAAATATAGAAGACTGGTTGGACGTCTAATTTATCTGTCAGTCACAAGACCAGATCTTGCTTACTCTGTACATACTTTGTCTCAGTTTATGCAAAAACCTAGACTGGAGCATTGGGAAGCCGTACTGCGTGTGGTTAGATATTTGAAGAAGAGTCCTGGACAAGGAATTCTACTGCGCTCGGATAGTAGTCTAAACTTGAGAGGTCGGTGTGACTCAAATTGGGCAAGTTGTCCTCTAACTAGGCGCTCTCTAACAGGATGGTTTGTACTTCTTGGAGAATCGCCAGTGTCCTGGAAGACTAAGAAGCAACACACTGTGTCACGTAGCTCAGCTGAAGCAGAATACCGCTCGATGGCAGCAGCAACGTGTGAATTGACATGGTTAAAACAATTACTCCGAGATTTGGGAGTTCAACATACACAAGGAATGAGTCTTCTTTGTGATAGTCAGTCAGCATTGTACATTGCTAAAAATCCAGTTTTTCATGAACGTACCAAGCATATAGAGGTGGATTGTCATCTGGTCAGGGATGCAATATTGCAGAAGATTATATCACCTTCTTACACTCCTACCAAAGTGCAATTGGCGGATATTTTCACTAAATCATTAGGGAAAGCTCAGTTTCATGGAATTTTTTCCAAGACGGGCATTTGTGACCTGCATGCTTCGTCTTGAGGGGGGTATTAAGACACGTATTCCATATATAAGTCTCTTAGATATGGTTTAGGAAAAGGAATTATATGTGTGTTAGGAAAGTCTTTGTTCCTTGAGTCCCAAGAATTGGCTTGTATAAATATATGTTTATGAAATAAGAATAAACACACCAAATTATTATTATCAATTCTTGACATTTATGCATTGTTCGTTTTCTAGAGCAGTTTGGTTTCGATTATATCCTCAAGCTTTGACTGAACAAGCGAACTTTAGTGACTTGAAATATTGGATGCTTAGTTGGTTTGATTCTAAGGTGTCACATGGTATGCAAGCTGTCCATAGATTGTATGTAATTGTTTTATGGCAGCTATGGAAGGCTAGATGTAAGGCCAGCTTTGAAAACATTCAACCGAATCCTCATGTCATTATTAATAGTATTAAAATGTTGTTAGCATCTGTGAATGAAACACTAGCGGTGTATACAAATTGTGCGCAACACACACTTCCAATCTCTATTGGCTCTAATGAGTATAATCTTACTAGGGAAAATCTTGTTGCCAATGCTGACTGTCACATAATGTATGTTGATGCTTCTGTTGGTAAACATTCTGCATCCGTAGGTTGTAGCTGCATCTGATTCAATCCAGCAGGGGAGTTCGGAGACGCAAAATGCTGGAATGACAATGCAGGCTCCGTATTAGAAGCGGAAGCTAAAGCTTTACTGGAAGCGGTGAACTGGGCTACACAACACAAGTTGGAAAAAGTTCTGTTTATCTCTGATAACCTTACACTATTCAGAGCGGCTGACGGAGCAACAAATAACATGCCTTGGACTAAATTTTCGATTGTAAATGGCAGTAAATTGGGGTTTCAAAGATTTCGCAAATCAGTATGTATGTATATTAATCGCAAAAAAAACACAGTGGAAGATGTTATTAATCGCAAAAAAAACACAGTGGAAGATGTTTTAGCTAAGTATGCTAGGAAAGGTTGTATAACTAAGGAATGAGTATTGTCTCTTCTTGATGTTATCTCAGGATTTACCCAGTTAATTTTATAATGTTCCTCTTGTAATCTATTTGTTTCTTTCAAAAAAAAAAATGTCCAGGTTATAGATGCAACAAATCATGTCAGAAAGTGTATGGCGGTAACATTCTTTGCCTGTTGGATTTGAAGTTTTAGTTTTTATCCGAGGATTCCGAGCCATCCAGGACATGAGACCTTGTGGTAAAAAAAACCATAATGATACATCTACCGGGGCTCAAAATCCCGAGAGATTACGGTGTATCACATTTTGTTTGGGCCCCACATGGGGTATACAACACTCTGTGATGGGACCCCGGGCTGTGAGACACTGGATTTCTCCCGGTTCCCAGCCCAGGTCAGTGTAGCATCAACCGTAAAAATAAAGAAAAGAAAATAAAATTAACTGACCTCCCCTGGTCCATTCAGCTCTTCTACTTCAGTAGTTATCATGAACATTTGCGTGCTAGCTCTGCTTGTCTCTCGCGACGCCCCTTTGGGCCAAATGATCTTCGCGATATATATATATATATATATATATATATACGCGGTTCTGACTTAAAACTTTTATGCTTGTTGTGATCCAATCTCATCACACTGGCGTGCTTGCTATGCCTCACTACAAGAAAACATAGCTTAAGCGACCAAAATCTTAGCAAGACCACAAAATTTTGGTCGCTTGAACAGTCAATCAACTAAATTTCCGACTACCCAAAAATTTGGTTGCTTTCACCTAAGATCCACTAATTCACAGCCACTACGAGAAGTATTTGCTCGCTCCATATTTTGATCAAGTAAACAAGAGCAACTACAGAAGTACTTGTGCTGGTATTTACTTAGAGGGACTAAGGACTGCCGACTAAAAAATCTATGGTCGGTTAAACCTCTATTGGCCACCAAGTTGTACCACCAGTTTAAAAGAGAGGTCAAGTTGAGCTCGACTCCAAAATCACAACATAAAATTAACTTTCTTCAATTTCAAGTCATAACTACAATAGTTTACCAGTTATCCATCATCACTTAACTACAATTGTTTGGAATAGTTATAAACATGAACTTTGTTCACGGAATCAAACAGCTAGTTTCTCCCTCCTGGAGTTTTTGAGTCCCTCTGTCAATCATGAAATACCCAGTATACATATCAATCTGATTAATAGTTATCAAATCACCAAATTACCCGTATGGTCCATAATTCATGAATTCAGAACATTGAATCTGTGAATCTTCTGGTGGGAAACCAAAAGTCATGTTCAAATTATGAACCAAACAAGCAAACCCACACATTAATTAGCTAAATAATGACTCAAAATAGCCATTATTACCTCATAAAATTCTTCGGTTCATTTTCTTACCCTCTTTCAAACGACCTTGTTAAGAATCCAGAATCCATGTGAAACAAGAAACATAAACATAAATTTAGTTTATCAGTATCGAATTAACCAAATCTGAGAGAAAACTCTTAGAGTAGTTTTGTCAAACAGGTTATAAGCGACTGTAAATGGAGATATGGAATGTCAGAAAACTAACTTGGATTGGAACCCAATTTTCAGTAGAGAAAATCATATACAGTTAAAGCCTTAATTACCAATTTACAGTAACAATCTGTCTAAGACTACGAAGTCCAGCATCATAATCTGGATTTTGGAAATTTTAATAACGTAGTGATTCGGCAGATAGCGGTATGAGAAAGAGTGGTGGAAATTGCTAAGAAGGAAAGAAAGGCCAGGGAAGTTGAAGAGGAGAAGAATGGTTGTCAGAGAATTAGGTCGTAGGGTTTCGAGTTTTGAGTTTTAAAGCAAGTGGGAACTTGGGTTTCAAAAAACAATTGCGCGCCAAAAAATGAACTAAGGCGCCAACTTCCCGCTAAAAATAGTTTCCCGGAATATATTTGCACGATATCGGCATCGGACAAGGTGGCAATCCGCGCGATTTGAGTCTCTAGACTCCCATTGGCCAGATTAAATCATACAGATCCATTTCTAATGGATTTGAGTTTTTGGTTTCCCATTAGCGAGTTTAAAATCATACGGATCCGTGTGTAATTGATTTGGTTTCCCATTGGCCAGGTTAAAACCACACGGATCTATCTCTAATTGATTTGATAGTCTTTGGCTTCCCATTGCCAGGTTAAAATCATACGGATCTATTTCTAATTATGGATCATATTTAGCAAATCGGGGTACGAACGGAAGTTGGGGACGGCATACGTACAGGTATTATACGGATTCGTATAGATCAGATTCGATCAAAAATCCGGTTAACTGTCTGTTGTTCAGCAGAAGATTTGGACTATAGACGTACGTGTATAATTCGTTTTTAAGATATGAAATCGGCTTAAGAAATTCAGCAATGTATAAAAAAATAAAAAAATAAAATTTTTAGAAGGGGTGTCATGATTTGTAGTTTAAATGCATTGTATATCAAATACCTTGTAGTAATAGCACCAACATATGGTTGGTCTGGTGGTTCAGGTGCTAGAATGTGAAAGTTTAAGGTACTGAGCTGCGGTAACCAGGTGAATGAACTAATTAGGCGAATAATTCGCAATATATTCATAAACCCCATATAGTACGCGTACTAGAGACAAAGTTTAAGTTATTCAGAAGTATCATTGGATCTGGTCAGTTCGGATATGCTTGCGAATCATTTGCTTATAATTCGATGAATTACTAACTAGGGTACGAATCTTAGATCTTGAGTATATGTAAGGTTTCATATAGATTGATATATGATGGATGAAATTCATTTATGTCAATTGATATTCGGTTACGTTGATGATAACCAGAGAAACCGATGAATCCGGAAGAAATTGAGTAAGGCCGACTAATATCAGATAATATGACATATAATAAGTGAAAGTGAAGTTGGATAAGATTGGTTGAAAACATGTGAAGTTAACTAATGAAGGTTGATGGACATTCAGCTAAAAAATGACGTATATCTAGAAAAACCGATGAAATTCGGGAGAAGTTGAGTCAGGTCGACCGATATTAGGTGAAGTCGGTGAATATTTGGTTCGAATTGATATTTTGGAAAATTTCCAAAGAAAACAACCAACTGTTTACCATCAGTATGCATACCCCTTTGGTCTGAGTTCGGGATTTCCTGACGATACGGATACCCGGTATGCATACCCTTCTGATATGACTTCGCGAACTTCCAAGAGGAGATACACACACATGTATGCACACCTTTTCGATCTGATTTCACAACTACCAAAGGTACCCACACTTGGTATGCATACCTGGTTGACCTAATCTAGTTAAGAAGCTTAAGTGCAAATGCAAAAGGACATGAAGTGCCTAAGCTTAAGCATACTCGTTGGTCATACCTTGCAAATGCAAAATTACAATGAAAATATTCTATTTAGACCCCTTCATAGAACCTGAAGGTAGGCATACCCTTTGGATCTGACTTTAACGAGCTGGCAGTGATACACATACCCCTTGAGCCTGAATTCGTTAATCAAAGGTATGCATACATTTGAACGACCATTGTGTGTGGTTTAGGCGAAGACTGTTCGTGCTCCACCTCTTGTAACTCACATTGAGAAACCATAAAATCCTAATTTATTCTCTCACTAATTTTAGCTAACTACAGAGTTATCAACTCTATATACATATTTCCAAGGATCATTTAGTTGGTCTACTTTCGAGAATATGGGAACGTACGATATGCATACCCGTTCGGTTTGAGTTCAGGAATATGAAAAGGTATGCATACCCCTTGGATCTGACTTTCACGAGTTGGTAGTGATACGCATAACCCTTGAGCCTGAACCTGGATCAGTACGCATATCAGTATGCATACTAAAATAGAATTGTTGGTCTAGGAACCGGTTTGGTATACATACAGGAACGCATACCAAAAAGTTTCTTTGAACTTCGGAACTCGGTTATGTTTTAATTGTATCCATACCAATACGCATACTGAAAAAGTTATCTGAACTCTGGAACTCAGTTACGTCTTAAGGTATACATACCGGTACACGTACCATAATTGAAATGACATAGGTTGTACGTTAATAAATCAAAGTAGATACATCCATCCTTGTTTGTTGGGTACGGCTTGATTGATACTTGGACATTGATCTTTGGAATCACCCAAGTACTCTCATACACAAATCATATTCACGGACTTGTCTCTGTAAAATTCGGTTCACACTTTGAAGTAATACTACGGTAAACATTCCAACTAATATTCAGAGTTTCAATATAAATATTGCAACTAATCAAAGTTCATACGCGGCATGTTTTGGTTCACACTAATAGATGTTAACCTCTGATATATACATTCTGGTAAACTAGATAGGAATAAAACATAATTTTTGGTTCATTGATAGATTTAGAGTTCCTCAATAAAACATATTCTGACTAACCAGAGACGGGACGAGGTATGTTTTTGTTCTCACTGCTACATATTGACCTCTGGTCTATATTCTAATTAACGAGATATGGACCATATCATATTTTTTGGTTCATTGCTAGATTTAGAGTTCATATATAAATATTTGGACTAATCTAAAGTTTAATTGTATTACAATTTTGAAGTAATACTACGATGATATGTTTCTTCCCCTTAATCAGTACTTACATCTTTTCCATAAATAGGTGAAACCTATAGATGTTCATTTTTATTCGTGCTCATTGAGGTCTTATTTCTTCTTTTCGCCTTCATGAGGTCTTATTATTTCATTTTGGGGTATTAGAGGTTAACTTTTGTCTTTCTTCGTTGTCTCCAAAATCAAAAGAAAACATTGTTGATAATCACCAAAATTCACTAAAATAGGTAATTTTTCGTTTTAACTCGAATCAGGTACTTTTCTATTAACCCAATCCCCTATAGTAGGTTTCAATAACATGTAATCACTGAAACAATCCAATTTTTTTAAATCAAAGATTTTTGGGTTTATAACAATTGGTCTATGTCTTGTAAACCGATTTCATTTAGAAAGGGTTGTTGTTTATGCCCACAAAGACCGATTGTCCTGGATGGCATTCTGGTCGGAGGAAATTGAACCAGAATCGGTCTACTTTAATGTACACATAGCCCGACTCTGGTACGGAAGATATAATTGTTTTCCTGTGTTCTTTTTTTTGTTAGAATCGGTTTAAACGATACATGTATAAAAACCGATTCCTGTTATGCAATGTTAGGAATCGGATTTTATATATCTATCGTGTAAACCGATTCTGATTAGTCAATTTTTTTTAGTTAATAATCGATCATTAAATGAGTATGAAATCATACTCGATTTCACTTCGATTAAAAATGTAAATGAAAATAGTTCAATATGCTTTTACCCTATTCGAAAATGAGTATAACTTTATACTCGAATTGAAAACGAGTACAACTTCTTAAATGAAAATAGTTCAAGTGCCTTGTATGCATTTTATCATTTTTAAGCAAAGACTTGTACTTTTAACGTGCTACCAAAAGGTCCAAAACATTAATATTGTTTGTGGGTCATCTTTTTCTTTTTTGTGTCTTCTTAAATATTTGTTAAAAAAATAAATAGAAAGGAGATGTTGAGGATAGGGCATAATTGTTTTTCTTTCCAACATGTCACATGGAAAAAGAACAATCTAGAAAAAAATCTTGTCCGTCAAATTTTCTTGGTTTCTATTTAATCTTACGGCCATTAAAACTTATAGAAACCCTAATCTCTTTCACTTCAACTCATTCAGCCGCTTTCAATTCTCTCTCCCTCAGACCCTCACCCTCTCTATCAGAAACTCTCTAGTCTCTCCTATCCTTTCTTTGAATTCTTCATTGTTCTGGTTTACTAGATCTTGTTGATTGAAAAATGATATACGTTCTTCATTTATTTTTGACGTTTATCATGTTTTTTCTGATACCTTTGATTGATTTATGTCTCATTTCTCACAAAATTTTAATCAGATGTTACAGATCTTTAAATGTTTTTCTTTTCCTAATTTTTATTAAAAATGATAAACTTCGATTGAATATGGTTTTCACCTTCTTTACATTGTTCAATTTATTAAATCTGTCTTTCTTCAAACGGATTTGATTTTTTTTTCTAATTTTTTTGTTATTGGAATTAGTAAAGAAGGTGAGGTTTACTGCAAATGGATTTGATATTGATGGGGTATGTTTGAGCTTGAAGGGTATGTTTGGAAAAGGGACCAAAGTAATTTTCATCAAGAAAATATTTAGATTGATTCTTGAGATCTATCTATATTTTCTGCTAAAAAGTTTACTGAGTCTGACTCTAATGATGATGATTTACTTAATGATGATTCTGACTCTAATGATGATTTGAGGAGTTTGGATTTTTACTTAATCGAAGATTGATTTTTTTCCTCCTTTTAAAGTTAGGGGTTTGTTTTGAGATTTTGAACTTTGACCGATTTCAACTCTAATGATAGTTGAAGAGTTGAGATTTGTGGTTATTTAACAAAGTTTGTGTTTTCCTTTAATTTTTTTCATCTTAATTTTTTGTTGTATGTTGAATTATTGATTGAGCTTTCCTTCAAAAAAAAAGAAAAAAAAGAATTAAGCAGTGTGTTTTATTTTGCATGTGAGTTTTCCTTATGGGTTTGATTCATATTGTTCATTTTTGTTTCATTTTTTTATTGTATTTCTGATTTGGGTGGTTTTGTTTGTTGTTTTTGATGATTTTCAGAAATTGGTTTTATTTAGTTCACCTGTAGATTATTAATCAAATTCTTTTTCAGGGGTTCTGTGGTCTTGCAGTGATTGTATTAGTAATGGCGTTCAACGATTTTTCATAATGAACATATCAAATTTACTTCACATACAAAATTGCTTGATGTTGTTATGGTTGTCTTAGGATTATTTGATTTTTCAATGGGTCTTATTTTTTTTTATTCTATGAAATGAGCAAATCAGGTCTAGGTTTGCTCCACTCAGCTGGACTTGAGGGGTGCCTTTGAAAAAGGTACAAAATATCATGTTTTATTGATTGGTTTCTTGATTAATTCTCATCTTGTCTGTGTGTATGCAGGACCAATGTTTGTAATTTTTTTCAGGAGGAAGGAGGGAAAAACATTTAGAATGAATGCTCTATCGATCTCAAAAGTGGAGCTAAAAATAAAACGGTTGAATGATATTTTGATGCAGAGTCTGTGTTTTTAAGCTTTGCCCAGTGAGATTCAAAGAACTCTATTAATCTCTCAAAGTTGAAGTAGTTGTATCAATGGTGTTCCTCATCACTGATTTTTATTTAATTTTTGTAAAATGAGATTGTAATTTTTCTGAATAAAAAATGATGCTGTAAATGGAATTCACTAATAGTAAATTAATTTATTTTTGCATTTAATATGGTTCATATTTTCTTTCTTTGTTAATTTTCATTTTTTATTTTTTATTCACCCGAGTCAAAATTGGCCGGAAGCCTTTTAACGAACAGGAACATTCCCTATTACGAGTAAGATCTGGCAAGTTCAAAGTGTAGAACAACTAATTTTAGACAAGCTCAAAGTTTGTACCGACTAAAATCTCGTACATCCAAAATCCTTGAGTAACTGATTATTTGTCAGTAAGTCGCTCTAAAACTTTGTCAACTTAACATATCACTCGCTAGGATGGTTGAAATAAATTTATAGCAATGATATTGGTTGGCCGCTTACGGCAATTGAAGCAAATTTAGAGCGACTCGCTCTAAGATAATTGGAACAAACTTAAATCAAGCATGTTAGTTAATCACTGAAGGTAGTTGAAACATGCTTAGAGCGAGTGCCTAGCTGCTCTAGGCCTATACATATACCACTTTTTGCAACTCAGGAGCGAGAGCCAAATTAAGTCGCTCTAAGGGTTAGAGCGACTCAATATGGGCTTTTGCAACCCAAACTGCCTGGTCGTTTAATCCAGTTTTTCTTGTAGTGTCCGGATCAGTAATCTCAGAGATATTATCTCAGCACACTAGCGTGCTTGCTCTGCTTCTCTTTCGCGACGTTTACTCTGGGCCAGCAGTGATCTTCATGATATATATGTTCTTCTTAATTAGTTTCTTGAAAAATTTATGCTTGTTGTGCTCCCAACTCAGCACAATGGCGTGCTTCCTATGCTCATCTCTCATGACGCTTTTTTAGAGCAACTGATCGTTACCGATAGAACACAAATTTAAGCAAGTTAAGAAAACAACATGGGTGTTTGTTTCTAACATTTGGTCACAAATGCATAATACGATTGTGCAGTTTGTATGTTTGTACCAAAAAAATGTAAATTAACTGAATCTATAGAAAGTAGAAAATACATTAGCAATTGGTCTAGCTTTGTCCGGTAGTCATGCATGCGTCTGCAGATGGCCTCAATTATTTGAAAGTTGCATATATCAATAAATAACAACGTGATGATTTTTCTTTATTAGCGAGGATGATTTTTCTTTATTAGCCACGTGTCAGACAATGTCACTCACGAATAGGCCTCAAAATTCTGTCACAACCCATGATAACCAAACACACATTTTAGTGCTTAAAAAAAATCAGTTGGAGATAATGATGATGTGTGATGAAACAAAGTGTCAACAGTGCTAGTACAAAAGTTTTGATCACCACTGGTGCCAGACACTATATACTCGAAGCTCAAATGGACATGGTTAAGATTGGATGAGGGTAATGGTTTCAAATAACTATCAGGAACTATACTACATAAATAACCAGAACCATTATCAGATGAAGAGAAAAAGAAGTTGTTAATGTCACAGTTATCAGACTCATACGATGAAGCTTGAGGTGCACAAAAAGCGATATGGTTATGGTATTGAATGGGTATGTCTGCTTGATGAAATGTATTGTTTTGTCTAATGGGTTCATGGTTTGAGCAGGAAGTGGTGGTGGAGGTGGGGGAGTAAGATGGGTTGTTTGTGGTAGGTAATTTTGAGTGCTAAATGGTGTAAGAAGTGTGTGAAAGTTGGTGTTATCAGTGTACATAAAGATAAAGTTGGTTCTAGCTTGTGTTCCTTTCATGGATAAAGTAGCTCTATCATAAGCAAGCGTTGCTTCTTGTGCAGTGTCAAAAGTTCCAAGCCAGTGCCGAACACTGTTACCATTTGATCATCAGCACTAGGGGCAGTGAGCATAAGAATTCTTCCAATACGATAATCTTAATCGTACGATAAGAAACAACACCAACACAAGATATTATGAGAATGAATTCATACCTTGTCTCTCAAGCATTTTCCAAACACTTGAATGCATTTTAATTTTGATGCCTAAATGGATTAGCTGGTGATTATTGAACCATTCTAGCAGCTCAACAACAGACCCATTACAGTTCAGTTCCTGTAATTTCGATCAAATCTTACATCCATCTTCAACAGCAGCAATTCAAACCTTAATGCCTCCCTGAATCTCCATCATTCCATGTAACCCACTCTCACATTTCTGAGCAACAAAACTCTCTCTCTCTCATACCCATTCGATAATAAGGTTCTATGCATGTTGAATCTCGAGGAATCGGGCGCCAATTGATACTCATATTTGGGTTTTAAGGATGAAGACTGATTCGACTTTAGGAATCATAGAATTTGTCTTTGCTGGATCGTTCACAAATTTTTGACGAGATATATTATCGAGTATATAAAGACCTCACCAAAAATTGATTAATCTAAGCCGTTGATTTTCCATAGAGATGTAATATCCTTACAACATGTGGCGATCTTATATTCCATCTAATCTAATTCGTTGAATTTTTCCGAGATTCCCCTATTATAAGATCAAACACCGTTAGCCATACACATGTATCAAGGGTATATGGGTAATTTGGGTGTCATTGTCTCATCTCATCTGAGGAGAAATCGACCGAATTAACCGAGATATTGACTAAACTAACGGATTTGGATGGAAACATGGATGGAGGCTTAAATTTGTAAATTTAAAAAAAATGGGCCTATGGTTATCTATCGGGTTGAAAATCAGACCTATATCTGTTTATAATCCTAAAAACATAAAGTAGGACAGAAAAACAAGTCACGGACACATTTTTGGGCCCCACAATTTCAATAAATGTGAGAGAGTAATTTTGAAGTTGTCTTTTTTTCACGGTTTGTTGAGAATTATGTTTTAAAAATACATTATCACTTCGTGTAGGGATCGGGTGTTATATGTCTAGGGTGAGTCTATCAGAAACGATGACTCAGTTTTCTAAAGCCTTCATTTAGAACAATTATCGAACACTGGAATACGCAATTGTTCCTTGAAGGTAGCATAGTATAATCCCTCCCCAGTTAAAGGTGGGTGATCTCTAGTCTCTAAATAAACAGAGCAATTAGGAAAATGATAAACTTGGAAGCAGCGCTGAAAAGAAGAAGATTAACAGATTCCAATCACAGCAGCTATAGTTATGTTAACACGTCACAGGAACGCTGCTTTTTGGATGGTAATCATCCGATTTTGCTTAACATTCTCAGTAGACTACCTGTGGAATCGCTAATTAAATTTAAGTCAGTATGTAGACGTTGGATATATCTAATCAAACTAGACAACTACTTGATCAATCTGCACTTTACATCATCGCAAGCACGTCAACTTGAGGAACATACCTTTCTACTATATCCTACATGTGGACCACCGGACTCTGGTGCTGTCGTCACCAGCAATAATATGACTCTTGACGAGAAATGGATCTTAATGCTTGAACCTGTACATGGTTTGATCTGTTATGACTGTCAGGGGTGGTGGAATTGGTGCTGTTATTAAGCATCGTTTTATTCTCATTTACAATCCTAGCACCCGTGAAAAACCACCGTGGATCGAAACATTAGCAAGTGAAGGATTCGGAAACCTTTTTGGCGTAGAACTAGTAGAAGATTGTTATGTATATATGCATGTTCAGAATTGATTTATCTGTTTAGTTATTTTAGGATTGGTATTAGTCAGTTATTAGCGGGAAGTTTCCTAACTTAAGGATTCAGTTAATAAGTTATTTTTATGTAAAAGAACTCTCTATATAAGAGAGTTATTTGTAATTCAAAAGACTATCGAATGAAATGAATGAAGTTTAGAGTTTTTCTCTGAATTGGGAGTTTGATTACACTTGAAGTAATCATCCGGAGGCCTGGTTTTCCTCGAATTAAACCATTATCGTTCGTTTAGAGATTACCTTACGTTTTAGAACGTAACAGAAACTGCGTAATGGTGAATATAATTGTGAATTTCTTCAGTATTATGATAGAAGAAATATTACAGGAATCAGTTTCTAATTTTATGGGAACCAACTCGTACTGTTAATGTCACCTATTTTATTACACCATTTTTTGAGACTTCATGTCCAGACTCTTCAGTATGGTGAAAATAACATTGAAGTGTTGGTGTTGTTATGTACTGACCGTTAAGAAAGGTGAGAATCCTAAAGAGCAAAAATAAGCAAACCTAATTTCATATACGAAATTTAGCACTAACTACAACAACTTAACATTGAAATCTCAAAATAAAAAAAAATCCACCGTAAGCTCGAAATAGATGTTACCTTCAAAAGCCAAGTAATTTCTAAATGAGCTTCAACTTCGATAGTCTTCCCCTAACCCAATTCTGCAGGCTACAAAAGGCAAAAGGACTGAGAAAATTGTGAGAAAACAAATAAAACAAGGGCTTTTTACAAAAATAGGCCTGTTTTTTTTGGTGCTTTTCATTTCTAGGCCACTTCTTTTATTTATTGCTAGACTAGGCAAGTTTTGACCAAAAGTGATAGATGGAAAGTTAGCTATAGTTATCTTCCAACTGTCCATATCTTCTTAGCTAAAAAGACGTTTTAGTCCTTCAAATCTTCATCAACGACACATATTGCATAATAAAGAGAACGGCTAAGATGTAGTGCTAAGCCATACTCTTCCTACACACAATTCATCAGTTCCAGTCACTCCGTAGACTACTTCAGTTGAACTCTATTCAACACTATTACTTCTATCAAACATCACTGCTACAAATCAAACTCTATAGCTCAGCTACAATGTCAGAACTAAAAACTCCCAAGACATCAACATCAACTCGTCTCATTCGCCACAATGATATCTTCCCTATTCTCAACTATACTTTCACAGTATTGATACCAATCCCATACCCTGTAATTCACATTTACCCCATAACTTCGCAGTTCAGCTCCCTTAACCACTCCATGACCCTGTACTTATCACACTGACAACACCTGGAACTCCTTCTCAGCACAACCTGCACCACCACTTGCTATCTGAACTGCAGGTACAATCCACAAACCATCTAGAGATCACAATTACATCCACAACAGGTACAATCCACTCCAAAAACTTGACCTGAGAAGCCATAGCATCATCCCGATAGAGTTGATAATAATGGGATGCAGCTTCTTTTCCAACTGTGTAACCAACCACAGCTCCAAGACCCACAGCTAAGACAGGTAAATCTCATCCCTTACTAGATACATTCAAATTCTTTCTTTTTACTATCCTGGCAATGCACACAAGTTGAATGGTTTTGAATGTGATAATAAAGTCAACATAGTCGCTTCCAATGTTAAGAAAATCCGCTACATTTAGAGTCCTCTAAGGGACTCAACTGAAGATACTGGTTATTCAAAGTTTCAATTCAAGGGATCCAATTTTCAGCAATTTCACGCAATTGTTCAAATACAATGTTTGCAGGAGAGCATGGTAAACATGGTACTTAACGGAAATAGCTTGTACTTTTACTATGGCGACCATATTCCAAAACTACACCAACCAAGGGGTAAAACAAAATCTAGCGCTAGCAAGAACACCCATTTGAATATAAACTAGTATAGCTAGTTTTAAACGATGGTAACACATACGAGGTCACAAAACATACTGAAAGGATGCTAGATATCACTCACACAAATGTATGGAGAGCAACAACGAGATTGAATAGCACTAATAATCATTAGCCAATGTCAACCGAAATCGAAAAGATCCGCTACAAGATGACAGCAAAAGGATAAGGTTCCAGTAGTTTTTGATGAATCTAGATTAAAGAAAAGAAACTGGTTTGCTTGGAAAAGAGAGAGGGGTAGCATACCACAGGTCCATGGATAGGATCAATAGAGATGAAAGATTGAACATCAGAATTAGACCATTTGATTCCGTTCTCATTAGCATCTATAAACTTAAACTCATGTAATTCTGTACAGCAATACACATCTCCACTTTTTCTCATTCTCTCAACTCAAACACACAAATACCTTAAACTCATGTAATTTTGTACCTTAGCTCAACACAGTCAATCCCAGAATCACTATGAGTTCTTCCCTGCACTTCACAAAACCACAACAACAATATCCTGACCACCACCTCCTTCCTCAATTATTCATATGTGCAACATCAGAATCACCACAACCACAACAGTAAACCACAATTACAACTCCATTCTATATTGATCTCAATTCTGGTTCTATTCTCAATCAAATAAATTGAATACTTTAATCAGCTCAATTAAAAATACCAAAATTAGAAATAATTAGAGACTTACCCAGCAATTCACGTTCTCTGAATTGTTAAATCACCAAATCATTTCCACCCAGAACCTAATTCCTGTTTTAAGGAAGAACATAAACCCTAACTGACTACTTCAAGACCTGAACTATCGTTCAGGCTTTCTGTCGAACACCTTTGTGTGTGTAAAACTGGGAACTCAGAGATGGCAATTTTGCTGTTGTATGAGCTCCCCTTTAACCTGCAATCGTATTGGAGATAAACCCATTCTCGTGTACCTTCTCAAATACACATACATTCACTAATCAGTCACCATTCATCCAACACCAAAATACTCCCATCATCACCAACAGTCTCAATATTCATAACAAATTCTATCGAACCCTTCTCTCGGTTTCCTGACTTCAATCAACTCCAGCACCACCACCAATCTTCTTTAATCTTGAATTACTCTTCATTGTTTCCATCAATTCAGCATCAACAACTTCTACATACTCTTCTCATATAACTGAAATCACTAGCAAACCCTAATTCTTTGATTCATCTTCAGGACAGCTTCAATCAAACATCAATTAGAACAAACCCATCTTTTAACTTCTTCTTATTCATCCTCAAATTAAACTCTGATTCCATTTCTCAGAAACCGTAACTCAATTCCCAATTATTCTCCTAGAACTGCTTCATATCATCAATTCATCGACAACCCCTCTTTTCCTCATCCATTAAGATCTCAATTCATTTCTCAATTTCATGCCAAACCCTAAATCTGATTTTATCAGATTAATCCCGAAACCGTAAAATCTCTAATTGATTTTCTTCATAAACCTCAACCACACCATCTTCTTCAACAACCATACCACCTCAACATCTGATGTACTTAGATAGACATAACACACGACTCGCAGAGAGTCAGCAGAAAACAAACGGAGGATGATATCAGCAGAATCATTCAAAACCAGCACCAAGAACCCAATTTCAGGTCGAATTCAACCCTAGTCTTCGATTATCGAAACCATCACTGCCAAACACCATCAATACTTTCTCACAAACTGAACCTTAATCTACTTTGCTTCTCAATTTCTATCAAACCATTTTTCTTCACTAATGAGCAGAAGAAAGAAAACGGAAGGAGAAGAAAACAAAGAAGAAGAAGATAAGAAAAAGAAGAATGAATTAATCCTCGATAGCAACACGTGATGTCGTCTGGTTCTCAGATAATTAGGCTCGAGTGGTTTATCATGGCCGTTCAATTAATCCTCGAGATGTCGTCTTTGTTAGATTAGGCTCTTTGATAGCAACACATGGACATCTTATCTAGTGTGACTGACACACACGTGTGAAGGATATTTCAGTAATCTTACCACATCCATGAGATATCCCTATATGATATTTTGGCGAGATATTGACAAGTCAATGCGATAAATTGACCGAGATGGTTAAAGTGGATGGAATCCGTTTAACTTGCCTAGTTTTGCAAGAAATAAAAAAAGTGGCCTAGAAATGAAAGTGAGGGTCCAGACCAGGCCTACTTCTGCATATAATCCATAAAACAATGAGCAAATAAAGCTTTTCAATATAGCAAATTAAGGCGTAGTATCTAAATCAACTGACGAAATTGAAAATTACTACTACCTGTTGGGTGAATCGCTCATTTTTTTCTTGAAATCAACTAATAAGGCTTCCATTTCTTTAGAATTCAGATCATGCTCCAACAGTTTAAGGTTATTTCATTACTAAACTGTTTTCGTTTTCCTCCTAATCTGCCATTTATCATAAGATCTGGAATAAGAAAAAATTGTTTGAACACTTCAAATAATCAAGATGAATCGAAATTAACAACTTAACCTGAATACTCATCTAAGTTTCAGAAATCTAAACTAACAAAATCTAATTGTGATCTCATAACCAATTACCGTCGAAAAGCTTCAACAATTGGTTGCAACGAGATCAACAAATATATTCCCTAAATTATCTCATTTCAGAGCTTTGCGAACATGATAAAAGAAATGAATCAACAACAATTCAGTATACTCCTTATGAAAAGGGTAATCGTTAGAAAAAGGCTTAACCCGTTCTAAATTTAGTAAATTTAGATCTCCTAATACTAGACTTAAGGGATAGGACTAGAGTGTCTAAAGCCTATCTAATATGAGATTAAACATCAAATTTTACAACAAAAGACGACAAAAATAACATTAGTGACGGCTAGGAAACTGTCACTGGTATATTATTGGGACGATTTCTGGGTCTCTTGAGACATTTTATGGCCATCCCAAGAAGCCTTTTTTTTTTTGTAATGTAAAATACCTTATCGACCTTCAACGGTGGTAAGAGTGACATTATTATTCGAGCAGTGAATACGTGGAACCCCAGGCTTATCAGATGATGCTAGAAAAGTATATGGAGGTTCTTTCGGAGCTGTGGGTCAGTTTCATTCCTAAGCATGCGATCTACATCAGCCATGGTTGGCCTATATAATGCACTATCCTGACCACATAACAGCTCAATATGTATGCATTTCATCACTTCAGATGGAGAATACATATCACCCAAATCCTCATCGAAAATATATGACCATTTGCCTTCATTCCAAAGTCTCCAAGCCTGAAACAAAAATCTCAAATTACATAAATTCACCCAAAAATACTCCCTCCGTTACTAAGAAAGTGTTACTATACTTTTTTAATTTGGCCTAAAATAAGAAAAATTGAAAAAGTTATAGTAACTTTTTTCTAGAAACTGAAACGGTATTATACTTACATGAACCAGATGTTATATAATATAATGAAGAATCCGTGGTTATATTATATAACAATTGATGCAACCGGTGAAATGTTGGACTGTATGTAATACCGGAAATACAAAACCATTGAAATGTTTTATTGACTTCGTCGTTGATCTTGATGCAAGGCTTAGCGTTTAAGAAAAATTCGGATAAAACCAGTAATTTATTTATTTCAAAGCAATTAACAACTATGAAATACAAAAAAAAAAAAACAGTTCATGTTGAGTGAGCATTTAGTCTTTCCTTGACTCGCTTAATTGTAAGTTATGAGTCAATGTTTTTGGCTGTGCATAAAAATGGAAGGGTCTCTAAACTAGTATATATTACATACTTACAAGATTGAACTCCATATTTCAATGAAGACCCAATCCATCTGGAATGCGCATTTACTTGCTTAGTCGTAATTTATCAATCATTTATTTTTGCAGTTGTACAAGACTGAATTTTGATAAGTCAGCGAGAACCTAATACCCAACTAAAACAAGTCTTTAGTGGGACAAACTAATAGACATACCAAAGAAAGCTTTAGTCCATTCCGTTAATTATTTTTTTTTAAATCAGTACAGAATCTGGGGCGGGTGAGTTTCAAACTCACGTCATGGAATCATCATCCAATGACTTGTGCTATAGTGATACCGGCTAGGCTTCTTCTTCTTAGCTACAACAACCTGTTTAAGAAGAAGGATCCTAAGATGGAGAAAATCCTTTAAAAAATTCATTAGCCAAATTGAAATCAGATTTTACTACTTTCTGAGCATCAGTTCTTCTTCCTCTTTCTTCTTGGTTGAGACAAGAAGTCATAATGGCCAATCAATTCAACTGAATTGGATGATGATAATTGGGTGTGTCTCTGATCTCCAAAATTCCATTCTTAACTAAATTTTATTTGGGATATGGAGAGACTCTAAGGAGTAGCAGATAACCAGAGAACAATGAATTTGAAAGATCAAAAAATGTGTACCAAGTTGGATAAATTTGGTAATAATCCAATTATACCAAATGGCCGCTTTTTTATGTAACAAAGAGTTGATTCATCTGAGAATGAGCCAAAACCAAAAACAAAGCCTTTTGTCCCGGAACAAGTCCAGGGTAGGCTAGACACTATCTCGTGAAGAATTATCTCATAAAAGTGTGGCAGGAATTTTTTACGTCAGCTTGCCGGCCTAGACACAACTTGCATAAAGACACCATGTCATCTTAGAATGAACATCATTCTTAAAGTATACAGAGATGAAGTGAACTTAAAGATAAGGTACTTAATGTAAACTTAATAAATATTCCAATGTGTGAACAATTGATATAACTCTCAGCTTTTAAAATACCCTATCGACCTTCAACCTTGGTCAGAGTGACATTATTATTCGAGCACTGAATACGTGGAACAGCAGGCTTATCAGATGATGCCAGAAAAGTATATGGAGGTTCTTTCGGAGCTGTGCGATCAGTTTCATTCCCAAGCATGCGATCTACATCAGCCATGGTTGGCCTATCTACTGCACTATTCTGACCACATAACAGCCCAATATGTATGCATTTCATCACTTCATATGGAGAATACATATCACCCAAATCCTCATCGACAATATCTGACCATTTGCCTTCATTCCAAAGTCTCCAAGCCTGAAACAAAAATCTCAAATTACATAAGTTCACTAAAACATATTTCCTCCGTTCCTAAAGAAAAGTGTTCCTAAAAAAAGTGTTACGAACGGAGGTAAAAAAGTGTTCAATTTGGTCTAAAAATAGGTAAAATTAAAAAAACTATATTAATTTTTTTTAGGAACGGAGGTGATATTATACTTAGAACCAAATGTTATATAATATAACGAAGAATTCATGGTTATATATAACTTACATGAAGCAGAAGGTTTAAGGGTTGTTCGGGATTGTAGAAGCTGTTATTTCTCTTACCGCTTACAACTTCTAGTAATAACACTCCAAAGCTGAAGACGTCAGACTTTTCCGAAAATGTCCCTCCAATCATATACTCCGGAGACATATAACCACTGCATTGTTTTGCAAAGACACGTTATGTAGTAGATGACTAGATGAGTTACCGAAATTTAAGATGATAATTAGGAGAACATGGTGCATACATTGTACCCACTACCCTGCCAGTACTATCTATAGTTTGGTTTCCCCCAAATATCCTCGCCATTCCAAAATCTGAAATTTTTGGGATCATGAATTCATCCAATAGAATGTTACTGACTTTGAGATCTCTATGGATAACTCTTAATCGAGAATCACGATGAAGGTAAAGAAGGCCACGAGCGATCCCTCCAATGATATTGAACCGTTGATCCCAATCTAGTTGTATTTTTTTCCTTGGATCTGCCATTTGTACATACAACACACTTCAAAATGTTAAATATATGAAAATTGGAACTAGTTTGACAGCAAATTTAGAAATGTTTGACATGCAAGGCCAGCCTTAAAGAAACATTCTTTGTGTTATATTCGCAGATGAAAGGATGTTTTGTGGTATAGCATATGAAGAAGAAACAAACCAAATAGAAATGCATCCAGGCTTTTGTTGGGCATGTATTCATAAACTAACATGTTCTCTTCTCCTTCGACACAGCAACCAACCAGCTTGACAAGGTTACGGTGTTGAAGTTTGGAGATCAGTACAACCTCATTCTTAAACTCTTCAATACCCTGTCCAGAGCTTTTCGACAGTCTTTTCACTGCTATTTGCTTCCCGTTTTGTAATTTACCCTAAAAACCATCATACAATGCACATGAAGCAATTCAAGTGTACAATAAGCTCATTATTTATTTACTTTTAATAACCAGACATATGTAATAAATACCTTATAAACTGGCCCAAAACCCCCTTGGCCCAATTTATTTTTCAAGCAGAAGTTGTTAGTAGCAATGGATAGACAAGCAAGGTTAAATATTTCTAATTCCTGTGTTTCCCCGTCAGTTTTATAATCATTAAACATGTTTGAATTTGGATTTTTTTTATAGATAGCCTTGATTTTCCACAAATAGATCAACAGCCCCTCGAATCCGTTTAATATTCCTGGGTATGAATAGGGGAGGAAAGAGAAGAAATGATTAGTCGATGTAACAGAACAGCCTGAGTTCATTGGTAGCAGTTGATAAAATTCTTCACCTTTTATTAGCCCATAATAAGATTAACAGTGGTCTTTTATGTAATGCAATATACCAGCAAGAATAAAGGAGATGGTACTTACCTCTTTCAGTAGCCTTATTCTTCTTGTACAGATATATGTATCCTAATATGCTCACTATAATGGCCACCGAAAATACTATTACAGGTATCACGATCTTCAAATTAACCCCCTTTATCTTGCTGACTGAAATAAGAATTAGCACAGGGTCATCACAGGATTAAGCTTAAAATACCATAATACTAAGACAAGCCAGCGTAGGATCACCTCAGATAGCAGATCAAGAATTACATACCTTCTGCACGTCTGAGATAGAGAATCTCTTCTGTGCCATCTGATTGCGAATGAGCATTCCACATATCTCCCTCCCATAATTGGCACCCACCGATCCCATAAGCATACGCATTGCAAGAACAATTTCTCTGGCAAGCTGATTTGCATTCTTCCATGCTATTGACTTGTTTAAACAGGGGTTTATCAGGCAAATTCGAGGTTGGAATTGGTGAAAAAGCATCTGTACTCCCACACTGCAAAGATGTATTCCTACGACACCCACTAGTTGAATCCCAAAGATAACTATATGAACGAGATCGTTCTACGAAACCAGGAAAACACTCGCACATAGACTGGTTGTTGCAGATACCAAAAGGTCCACAGATACCATAAATATCACAAAGTTGTTCCGGCTCAGACCGAAACAAATACCACTGTTCATCTATATCTGACCATATATACTGATTGATTTTTCCCTGAAAATCCAACTCAAATTGTGAAACAGCTGAACTATTAATAAGATGATAAGTAAAATAACTCTCATTTTCATTTGAAATGTAACTAAAAGTATGAATGTCATTCAAACTCATCTCAGGAACTGATCTAAAGGTTTTTGCTTTCTCATTCCATTCCGCACTTGTCCAATACGCTATGGACTTGTTCCATTTTGTAACATACCGATTCATTCCATTTGGATCTAATTCTAGGCTGAAAAGTCCCGTGGCTGGATCTCCAAGATTCCTCCATGAAGTAAGCAAATAATTTTTATTAGTTTTCTTATTGAACCCAATTTTGGCACCAGGTAACCAGGTATCAGTAGGATAATCAAAACTCTGCCAAATAATAACAGATGGATTAGACTTATCTCTTAAAACAAGATTCCCGTCATCACCTAAAATTGCTTCAGTTGTATTAGAAGTACTTGAAGCTGAATTAGTAGACCAAATTGCGGATTTGAACGAGTTGTAGAGAACTAGATTACCATTTTCTAAAAGTTTCAGTTGGAAATCTTCTGTCTGACCGAGCGGTTTATCTCTATTAGCCACCCAAACTACTGTTTGCAATGAGACTCTTTTATAGTTGTACCAAATACCTAGGTAGTACTTATAAGACGTACTTGTGAAGTGCGTCTCAGACTCAATTGGGGTGAAGAAACCCATTCTGAAGTTGCCATTTTTCGATATAATAGAATCCGTAGCGTTTAGAGTTCCACTTGCAGAGATAGTATCATCTGCAATTGAACTATGCTGTTTATTGCACAGGACAAAAATGAAAAGTAAAACAAAAAAAGAACTGTTTTTGGTATCAAAATCCATCTATACACGGGCAAAAGTGCAGACAAACTCAGTATATTTTTTCTTTCAGAGAATTAAACAAGTTGATGAAATTTAAAAATAAGATCAACAGGAATGAAGATCATATAATTTTCCTTGACTCTTCTTAACTGTAAGTCAGTCAATGGATCATATATCTGTGGTTGTCCTTGAGGTATGCGCAATTTGTAGTCATATAGTAACGATGACCCACTTCTAGAGCAATAATCAAAAGGAAAGGAAATTAGAAAACAAGTGTTTGATGGGACAAAGAAGAAATAAACATACCTATGCATAAGGACAATTTCTATCGTAATTGGCAAATCAAAATTTTTGTTCAGCCACGTGATGGCCAGATGTTATTTTCCACTATTAAGAATCACAGCAAATTGAACAAATATGATTCTTTAGGGACCCATTATTATTTATCTTCAATATAAAAAATTTGGTAGGATAAAGTTAAAATCTTAAAATATTAGATTTAGGTGAAATAAAACAAGAGGAAGTGAGATTAAAAAAAAAGTTAATTTTTGAGAAACACGATTCGTAGTGAGCGGTTTTGGAAGACCAGCCGGCGGGTGAAGAAAATCCTCACGCGGATTTTATTAGCCCGCATAATTTTTGTATACCCGCCAACAGGTTTCATGTGTCCGCGTGGTTTTCTATTAAACGCGTGGTTAATGTACTTCTGCAGTGAACAAACCAAAAAATTTGTTGTTTTTTTTTTTTTTTTGAAGATGGATATATTCCACGGAGAAAAAACAAGAAACAAAACACTGATTCTCTGAGAAAATTGTTGTCATACTGTCACAAACGGAACATTCTCTCGATTATGATTATCAGACAACATTGATTCAATAGTAGTTTTCGAAGTAAAAATAGATTACTAGGATGGTTACTTGCATTAGAAGTATTAAAAGTACTATAAACCAAAAGAAATTGGGTTAAGATGCTTGGCATTTCCACGTTCCATGCCATGAAAAAGAGAAAATTTCCTTGCCTTTGTTGCCAATTTATGCCACATGATTCCCACTTTTTTTTTATGAACTTAAAGCTCAAAAAAACTTTCACAATCTCTCAAAATATTCACTGCTTCCTTCACTATGCTTTGATTCTGCCCGTTCATCATTGATTCATTTCCTTCTATAAACTTCATGATTCTTTTACAGTAACCTTCCATCCAAAAATCCTTGAAATCAAGATCCCTTGCCCATTTTGCTCCTTGTAATATTGCTAAAGCTTCCGCCATTTCAGATATTCGGTTCTAAATATTTTAAATTTAGCTTTAAATCCATCACATGTACAGTTTCTTAGGATTAGTCCATAACCATCATTTAAAACAGGAGAAATCTAAGAAGCATAAAAGTTTAATTTATTATATGTAATTGGCGGATTTATTTATTTGTTGAGTCCATAGTGAGAGCAAAATGAACAAACTTGAAACTGCTCTAAGAATTTTATTAACCTCTTCTTCCTCTATTTGTTTTCTTTTTTGTTAAGAAGAAATGTCATAATGGTTAATTGGAAATCAATCAATCCATTGGATGATGATTGACAGTGTAAAAAGTTTGTACAGTATATATAAATTTCCGTGGTTGTCCTTCTATTATGTAATTTGTACATTTTATATAAGTGAAAAACCCAATTTTTATAGAATAATCAAAAGGAAAGAAATTGGTGGGACAAAGAAATAGACATATCTAGCGAGGGAGGCTAGTTCCTTTGGCTTTTTCATTAACCCTTGTTTCCTCCATTCGTTTTCTTCTTCTTTTTTTTCCGCTAGAGAGTAAAAGTCATAATGGAAATCAATCCTATTGGATGATGATGATTCTATGTGTAAGGGTTTCCACACAACATCAAAATTCCATCCATCCATAACTCAACCTCTTTCGTATTATGGACGCAGGGGTGTACAGAAAGAGAGAGCATAAACCCAAACGCTTGAGAGCATCCAAGGGATAGAGAAATCATAGCAGCCACATAGAGAAATCAATGGGAATGAGCATCTTTCTAATTTCATTGACTAGTTTATCCAATCAGTCATATTTGTGTGTGGTTGTCCTTGTGGCATACTAGAGCAAGTCCGTCTTTAGTAGGACCAAAATAATCAAAAGGAAAGAAAATCTAGAGCAAGTCCGTCTTTAGTAGGACCAAAATAGAAATACCGTAAGTCATTAACCCCTTCTTTACTGGATTTGCTTTCTTCATCTTCTTTGTTGGGAGGAGAAGTTATAATTGCAACCAATCTTTTGGATGATGATTGTGTACGTGTAGGCAAAACCATAGTGCCAATCAATCAATCATTGTATTTCTATTCTGCTATTTGGAGGTTATTTTTGATTGACTTCTCGAGTTAAAAATCTTCACCCTTCCCAGAAAAGTATTCGATCACGTCCCTCTACATAAACTCGTGATGAGGGCTTGGGTCTAAAGTATTCAATGAAGACCCAATCCATCAATGCACAAGTAAAGTTGGAACCATTTTTTGGGACTACTCCCTTTTTTGTGTGGGCTACTTTGGATGGATAGTGGAAATAAATTTGGGTCACTCCTTATCCTAATTTTTTGTTAATACCAAAAAAAACTTGGTAATCAAATTAGTGTTAGTGTAATGATTTCTTAATGTTAGTGTAATAATTAGTCACTGAGAGAAAGAAGAAGGAGAAGAAGAAGAAGAAAAGATGAACAAAAAGAGGGTGAACCCAAAAAATCTTATTTTAAGTTTTGTAAATATGATTTGAGTGATTCATGTGATGATAGCACATCATCCGAATCAAAACCTCCTACATCTCCTAATGATGAATCTTCATAAAGATCCGGATATGAGTTATTTTTTAGATGATGAATGCATGCTTGCCGAAACTCAATGTGACGAACCAAATGATGGATTTTATCAACCACAACCAGAAGATGAAGTTATGGGTACTCAGATATGGCTCAAATTTAGTTAATGTAGCTTGAATTGTGCAAACAATTGACAAAATCGAAAATTTCAGGAAGAAATTTCGGCTAGTCAAAGTGATTCAGTTACCTAACCTGCCTTGCGACGTAACCGAACTTTTCTATAGGTAAAGTTCGGTTACTTCATTCAGAAGACGCATGTAACCGAACTCCATTTTAATGGAGGTTTTTTAGAGTTCGGTTATGTATTTCCAGAAAACATTGTCGAACTATTTGTTACTGAGTATACAGATAATCGTTCGGTTTAGTCGTGTGCTCTAACATGTTAGCCGAACTTATAAGGATAAAATTAGTCAAGCTTTGTTCGGCAAGGTCGCAAAATATTTCTAGAGAAAAGATAACCGAACCCTCTGTTCGGCATGATCGATAAAATGTTACATCGCGAACTATTATCTGTGTTTCTTGTTTGTGGTTTCCATTGACGTTGTGCTATTTCTTGTAGGTTGCATGTGATCCAATACCAATGGAAGATCAACCTTTCCCAGTTGATATTTTGTATGATGACACATCCCATCACTACATGAATGATTTGGTATTCAAAAACCCGGTAGAGGCAAAGAGTTGGGCTAGACAACATGCACAAAAAGACATGTGAATATTAGTTTTGAATGGGAATGAAAGAAAAACACGGTTTGAAATGGTTTGTGAGAGAAGAGGTGATCCCGAGAAAATCCAAAGAGATTTTTGTAACGTTCGGCATCCTGAGAAAGTTTACCAGTTTGTCGAACTACTATTTTAGGCCACAAACCTAAACTAAGCATATAAGTAATACACAAACCACTCTAAATAAAACTTAACAATGCATTTTTGTGATTTCTGAATGAAGAAAATGAGTCTTTCAACTTGTGGACAAAGCAAATATTTGAGTCAACAGAGAGTAGTTCGGCAATGTATCTATATTTTGCGAGCTAACCAAAGTCAGTGTTCGGTGACTTCCTAAACTTTCCAGGTAACCGAAATAATCTCCTTAACCCTCCATTGTATGTACAAAGAGAAGTTCGGCAAACTGAGATATTTTGGTGTCACCGAACTAACGGTTCGGTGCCTTGGTCAGATTTCTCAGGTTTCCGAGCAAGAAGTTCGATGACCTGGTCAAATTTCACAGGTTGCCGAACTTATTGTTCGGTGACCTGGTCAAAAGTTTCAGGTCGCCAAACTGTGTTTCTGTTGCCTGGTAATCAATTCCAGGTTGCCGAACTAGATGTTTGTTTTCCTACTTCGAATTTATATCTAGCCGAACTCTACCCTGTAGCCTTTTCATTCAAGATAATATTGCAGGCTACTTATGAAAAAAATATAAAATTGAAACACAAACCCAATTTAAATCAATATAAAAGTGTTATACATACCAAACTCCCTAACTAATTTTTCAAAACATACAAAATCCAAAACTAAGATGTTTTTTGAAACTAAAAGAAAAGAAGGGATTCCACAATGACCAGTACGACGAACTCTTTCACCACGAGTGTGGTGTTGAAATCCCTCATCGGTTGGGGATTGAACTCTTTTACCATGAGCATCGCGGCTTGAACCTTATCCTTGTTGTCGACCCATCTTCAAATGCTTAAACCGACTCCCCTCCACCATTATTTGATATATAAGTTACTCCCACTGGCCATGGAGCACTGTTTGTTCCTCTGCCGACATCGACTCTCCACTACGGATTCTATCCGTTTTTTCAACAATTTCTTAACCTTCTTCACCTGATTCAAATCTTAACCACAAGTAAATATATTTTTTATAACTTGTAACAACTTAAAGTATAAAGAGAAGAAATTTTCTTACCACATTATCCCATAACCGAACGGCTTCTTCTGCACAAATAAGCATATCCTTCTGAGCTCTTTTAGCCTCCCAGTCCTTTGCCTTCGCCTTCGCCTTATCAGTACGTGCTTGTTGTTCTTTATTAATCACAAAAGGATGACTAATCTCTCGATACCACTGCAGGTAATCTTCTTCACATGCATTTACATCTTCTCCACAAGGTACAAAATCACCTCCAGGTATCTAGTATTTTGTTAAGTCATTCCAATGTTCTAACGTAGGAGTTGGTTCGTATTTTGGGATAAAATAGTTCTCGGTGTTCTTTGTTCCTCGAACTTGCATCTCGAAATTTTCTTTCTCCACTTCTAGATCAATTTGAACACCAGAAAGTTGTCTTAGTACTCTCTTTGGATTATAGATTGCATAGCCGTTAGGATACCAAATTGGTCCATAGTAACCCGAGACGACTGAGTAACATTGCATTTCGTCTTCAAGTACCTCTTCATCATCGGGTACCGTGTATGGGTGAAACACCACATCTTTCACCGTCAAATTATCCAATCTCTCCCTCAACGAAGCCAACTGCTCTTCTTTAGACTTCTTTTGTGCATCTAAAAACACCCATTTTCCTATTGTAGGTTGGTCATAGGGATAAGTTTTCTTTTCTATAGCCAAACCTATGCGAAAAAAACAAAAATATTAAACACATAAATGAAATTGAATTGGAAACATAAAATCTTAGCGAATAAGAGTTAAGTAACAATGTAGAAGGTCACCTGAATAAGAGTTAAGTAACCTCCAATTTGAGTTGTCTGAATCCTCGACCCTTTATCCATCTCTCCTAACACAAATGCAAGCGCCCCGGTGGCCCATGAGTAGTTGTTAATCTCATCGAGATTCTCCAAAATCTGTAGATAATGTGCATCCACCCTATTTCCAGAAGTGTCGGGGAAAATAACAGTTCCTAACTGATATAACCAATAAGCAGTGACATGCTACTTAAGATTCTCCTCGTCCATCAGCAGCCGTCCGCTCTTTACCTTCTTACGTGTATCCGCAAATGCTTCCTTCAACCTTACCATCTTGAATTTCTTCATCATCTTCTTCGAAGCTCCATTTTCTTCCTTTGGGTTATACTCATCTCCACGTTTAGGTTTCCTTCACGGAACGTCTAAACTCACATTGGGCCTTTCTTGGATCCCATCCTAGATACTTTAGAGTCAATGCCTCAAGAGCTTCATAACTCATCGATTGGTTGTAGCCTTCTCGAAGACATTTACCTTCCACTAGTAGGCCGGTGATTCTCATGCAATCATTTGGAGTAATTTCCATCTCTCCAAATGGAAGATGCATGGTATATCTCTCCGGATAATACCTCTCTAGAAATGCAGAAACAACAACAATGTCAAAGTCCTTATGTGCCAACTCAAGGGCTCTCCATAACACACATTCTTTAACCTTGTTCTGAAACTCTTGACACTCATTCGAAAGATCCCATTTGGAAGCCTTTTGACGAAGAATAAGACAAATTGCATCATTATGATCCTACAAAAATAACATCACACTATTAATACTTAATGAAACATATGTCTACAACATATTAAACTTTTTTTACTAGTTAAGAATGAAATTAAGAATACCTTTGTCACATAGATCTTCGCAGACCGTGAGTGTTTGTAGCCAAACAATGTTGCTCCACCATCAATTGGAGTACCATAAGTTGGGCTCACTGGTGACAAACACAAATCATCAGGGGGAATGTGAGAATATGTAGGACCCGGCGGATTCTGCTTCCTTTTCTCTTCAACGGGAACAATTTGTAAATCTTGTATCTCTTCCTCATCTTCCTCCTCTTCTTCATTTTCTTCATCTTCTTCCTCTTCCTCATCTCCCTCCTTTCCCTCCTTTCCCTTATATGTATCCCCTTCTTCCTCTTCCTCTTGTCCTTCTTCTTCCAACTGCTCTGCTTTTACATCTTCAACTTGTTCTCTTTATTCTTCAACCTCTTCATTTATACTGGCTTCATTTCCTTGCTCTTCTTGAATAGCATGATCAATTACATTCTCCATCACCTCTTTATTAACATCTTGGATTACATTAGTAGCATTTTTAGCATTTATAGTACCACGATTTCGGAAATCCAAATGTATTCTACCACGAGGGGTGGGAGTTCTCAAATTTTCATCTAGATGGGGGTTAGATCTCTTTCCTTTCTTCCTAATGAATGAAAACCACAATATTAGCTAAACATAATATTTTCTTATCAAATAAATCAATAACATGGGACTAAATCAAAACAAGTTATAAACAGACTAAAGTTCGGCAAGCCTACATGAGATGTGAAATAACCGAACTAATAGTTCAATTATCTATCATGAGTTTCGAAGTAACCGAACACATATTTGGTGTTAATAGACCATAGTTCGGTTACGTATTCGAAACTGCGAGCTAACCGAACTATGTTATACCAAAATTCGGTTACCTATATAATTTATCGACTATACCGAACTCAAATTTCCCATTCATTCTAAAGAACCGGTTCGGTTAGGAATATCTAGGGTTTTGTTTTGCGAGCTAACAGAACTATGCTATCAAAAAGTTCGGTTACCTATATAATTTATCGACTACACCGAACTCAAATTTCCCATACTAAAAGAAGTTCGGTTACACAAGATTTTATTTCGAGCTTACCGAACCAAACTGTTCGGTTACCTAGAAATGGATTAATATTGCGATATTACCGAACTGTTCTTCATATTGAAAGTTCGCTTACGAAATAATTAGGGTTTTCAAAATTCTCCTAGCCGAAATGTCTACTGTAACTACAATTTTCAATGGGTTTTAATGATTTTTAAAAAAAAAAACGAATTAAAAGGAATGGGTATGAAGGAAATTACCCGCGTATTTGCATATCATTTGAATCATACTTCTTGGTTGTTGTTGGACGATTGATTTTGCCTCTCAACTTTGTTTCAAGTTGTTTAACAATTGCCAATTCTTTTGGGAGATTTGCTATATGTACGAGTCCCGGACTCGATACTGGAAGTCTTGGAGTTTTTGTATACGGAAGAGCAAAAGAAAAGAAGATGAAGAAGAAGAAAAAATAGAGTTTTTGTTTTTTTTTAAAACTTATTTTAGGTTTTAATTTAATGGGTTAGATTAGTGGGTGGCGGTTAAATTAGTGAATTATTAAGATTAATTATAATATTAATTAGGATAAGAGAATACTAATATTCCCTAGTCTTTTAGGACACTCATTAAGAATTTAGGGTGGACACTCCCATCAAATAGTAGTCCCCCAATTTAGAGTAGTCCCAAAAAAAAAAAATGGTCCTAAAGTTGTGGCAAACCAACAGGAAGTTGATGAAATTTCAAAATAAAATCAACCGGGATCGAGTGGTTATAAATTTTGTGGTTACACATAAATGAAAGTGGGTCTCCAGTAGATAGAAAAATAAATTTCGCAATTATGAAGACCCAATTTGTAGTAATAATAAAATTACAAATTTGGCCTTCAGCTGGAATCGCAGAGAGTACGTACTGAAAATCAGTTCTCCAGTGATCCATCCACGAATAGAAAGAAGATTAAATCTTCTTCTTTTTCTTCTTGGTTGAGGAGAAGGCATAATGGCAATCAATCCATTGGATGCTCATGTATGATTGTATGTGTAAGGGTTCCCACGCAAAACCAAAATTCCATATAACCCAAATTTTATTCGAAGAAAAGCTAGGGCCTGGGAAAGAATTCCTCAACTGACTCGGTCAATGTAGAATCTCTAATATTTGGAAGCATCTAGTACCAGGGGATGGGGTTGCGCCCATATTGATCAGGCAAAAATGAAGCTGAATAGACCACAAGTACACATGCTTGAAAAAATAAGTCACTTATGTTTGTAAGCTCGTCTGAAATGAGCAGCACTCTGGAAATAGACAGACAGGAAGTCGGCTGTCTTTTTGCATTTGTAAACTCAGCTGACGGAATGAAAGTTCATATTTTTCTAATGAGTAGAACTGACTCCACATTATCTTAACAAACCCAACAGGAGTGAAAACAATTGTAGAAAATACAAATAAAGAAACTTACAAAAAAAAATATAACCATTTGTGAACAATTGATATCACTTTCGGCTTTTGAAATAGTACCCTATCGACCTCCAATCATGGTCAAAGTGACATTGTTATTTGAGCAGGGAATAGGAGGAATTCCAGGCTTACCCGATGGAGCTGGGAACATATATGGAGGTTCTTTCGGAGCTGGACGATCAGTTTCACTGCTAAGCATGACATCCACTTCAGCCATGGTTGGCCTATCTACTGCTCTATTTTGAACACATAAAAGACCAATGTGTATGCATTTCATCACTTCGAATGGAGAATATACATCACCCAAATCCTGATCGACAATCTCTGCCCATATGCCTTCATTCCAAAGTCTCCAAGCCTGAAACAAAAATGTCAAAACACATAAGTTCATTAACACATTCATATAATGTAAAGAGGAATTGATGGATATGTAATACTTACATGAAGAAGAAGGTTCAAAGGTTGTTCGGGATTGTAGAAGCTATTATTTCTTTTACCGCTCACAACTTCTAGCACTAAAACTCCAAAACTAAAGACGTCAGACTTCTCCGAAAAAGTCCCTCCCACCATGTATTCCGGAGACATATAACCCCTGCATTTATATGCAAAGACACCTTATATGGTAAATGACTTATCGAAATTCAAGATGATGACTGGGGAAACATGGTGCTCACAGTGTACCAACGACCCGGACAGTATTATCGATAGTTTGGTTCCCGCCAAATATCCTTGCCATTCCAAAATCTGAAATTTTTGGGATCATGTCTTCATCCAAAAGAATGTTACTGACTTTGAGATCTCTATGAATAACTCTTAATCGCGAGTCGCGATGAAGGTAAAGAAGGCCACGAGCAACCCCTCCAATAATATTGAACCGCTTATCCCAATCTAGGCTTGCTTTGTTCCTTGCATCTGTAGTCAGTATAGATATCCTTGAATTAGCAGATTCATGAAGAATGTAAAAAATATACGAAAGTTGGAACTAATTTGACAGCAGATATACATATGTTTAACATGTAAGGCTATCACTTAACACGGATCATTTGAGTCATATTCAACGATGAAAGGGTGTTTGATAGTATATATATAGCATTTGAGAACAGAAACGAACCAAATAGAAATGCATCCAGGCTTTTGTTGGGCATGTACTCATAAATTAACATGTTTTCTTCTCCTTCGATGCAACAACCAAGCAGCTTCACAAGGTTACGGTGTTGAAGTTTGGAGATCAATTCAACCTCGTTCTTGAACTCTTCAATTCCTTGGCGAGAGCTTTTCGACAGTCTTTTCACGGCTATTTGTTGCCTGTTTTGTAATTGACCCTAAAAACCATACTCCAATGCACATATAGTGGTTCTAGTAAGTAGAAGTGTGTGAGTTTATCATAATTATTACAATATTCAAACATATGTAAAACATACCTTAAAAACTGGCCCAAACCCTCCTTCTCCCAATTTATTATTCAAGCAGAAGTTGTTTGTAGCAATGGCTAAACAAACAAGATCAAATATTTGTAATTCATGTGTTTCTCCTTCAGTTTTACGATCATTAAGCATGTTTGTATTTGGCATGTCCTTGTAGGTAGCTTTATTTTTCAATAAATCAGTCAAGACCCCCTGGAGATCTTTTAACCTCCCTGGGAAATCATGAACAGGGGAAGAAGGTGGAGGAATAATTAGCTAAAGTAACTCGTAAGTAAAGATGCCAGAATTCATTGGCGACAGTCGCTAAACATTTTCTCGTTTCATTAGTCCATAGTAAGATAAGATTAACAGCGTTTTCTGATGTGATGCAATATACCAATCCAAAATAAAGGAGAAGGTATTTACCTCTTTCATTAGCCTTATTCCTCTTGCACAGATACATGTATCCTAATACTCCCATGAGAGTTGCCATCGAAGCAGCTATAACGGGTATCATGATCTTCCAAATTTCCACCTTTCTCTTTGTTCCTGAAATATTTGTAGAATTAAGCTCTGAGGTATGTTAGGACTAGGGCTAGAATATAGCTATATCTAAGCCAGCCTCAGATTGCAGATTCACGATTGAGCACTAGATGATATCATTTGTCATAGAGATTTAACTTCGCATGTCTTAGAGGTAGAGATATGCTTTCTCTGTAAATAAATAAATTTGTGATGTGAGGGAATCCCCCTGAAAATGATTACTTACTTTTAGGGGAGATTTCGGGCGAGGGAATTCCCGTATCAGCACCTCTGAGGTAGAGATTCTCTGCATTGCCATCTGATTGAGTTTTGGTATTTAACATGTCTCCCTCCCATAATTGACACCCATTCTTCCCATAAGCATAAGCATTGCAAAAACAGTTACTATGACAAGCTGATTTGCATTCTTCCGCACTATTGACTAGTCGATTCTGGGGATCATCAGGCAATTCCGAGGTTGGAATTGGTGAAAAAACATCCTTACTCCCACTCCCACATTGCAAAGACGGATTCCTAACACACCCACCAGTTGAATCCTGAAGATTCCAATCTGAAAGAGATCGTTCCATGAAACCAGGCAAACACTCACACTTCAATGTATCCTGGTTACAATTGCCAAAAGGTCCACAGATGCCATAAACATCACAGAGTTGTTTCGGTTGAGACCAAAACAAATTCAACCTTTCGGATGTACGTGACCATGTAACTTGCATAATTTGGCCAGATATATCCATTTTAAGTCTTGAAAGAATTGAATCATTATAAAGATTATAAGTAAAGTAACTTTCATTTTCATTTGAAATGAAACTAAAATTGAAAATGTAATTTAATCTCATCTCAGGAACTAAAGTAAAGGTTTTTGCTTGTTCATTCCATTCCCCACTTTTCCAAAACTCTATTGACTTGTTCCATTTAATAAGATACTGCCTGATTCCAGTTGGGTCTAATTCTAGATTGAACATTCCGGGAGCTGGATCTTCTTGATTTCTCCATGAAGTAAGCACCCGACTTTCATTAGTTTTCTTATTGATCCCAATTTTAGCACCAGGTAACCAAGTATCTGTTGGATAATCAAAACTCTGCCAATACACAACAGATGGATTAGACTTCTCTCTTAAAACGAGATTTCCATCATCACCTAAAACTGCTTCGGTTGTATTAGAAGTACTTGAAGCTGAATAAGTAGACCAAATTAAGGATTCGGACTCGTGGAGAACTAGATTACCATTTTCTGAAAGTTTCAGTTGGGAAGATGAACTACCACTCAGGGGTTTATCCCTATTAGCCACCCAAACTATTGTTCTCACCAAGGCCGTTCTATAGTTATACCAAATACCTAAGTAGTATTTCCGAGACTGACCTGGTGTGAAGAAACCCATCATAAATCTACCATCTTTTGATGTAATTGTTTCAAAACCGCTTAGAGTTCCACCCACAGTGATTGTATCAGCTGCAATTGAATGAAGAGCTTTACTGCACAGTACAAAAACGTAAAGTAGAACAAAAAAAGAATTCTTTTTAGTATCCAAATCCATCTATACACAGTCACAACGTGCAGGCAAACCCGGTAATGTTTAGTTCTTCCGAAGCAATAAGAAACTTGATGAAAATTCAAAATAAGATCAATTGGAATGAACATCTTTAATTCCTTGACTAGTTTACTTGCTTAAATGTAATTTCAAAAGAAGACCAATTGGAATCATATTTCTGTGGCTGCCCTTGTGGTTGGTATGTTAAATTTGACCGTGTATATAAATGAAGACCCAATTTCTTGATAATAACAAAAAGGAAAGAAAATTCGGGAAAAAATAAAGTCTTCATTGGCTTTTTCATTCTTCCCTCCATTTGCTTTCTCCTTCCGCTGTTTAATTGAGAAAAAATAAAGTCATACTGGAAATCAATCTATTATATCTAGGCCAGGCTACAAAAATTCCATTCATAACTTATTCTATTTGTTGAGAGGTGAATTGGTACTTGTGCTTCTAAACAAGTAGAACAACTTCTCAGAAGTTGGAAGCCAAGAGAAGTCTGAATGGCAGCAAACACTTTTTAGATAGAGACTTTTCATCAAACACTAACAGTGCACTTAGAAAACTAAAAGAGAAGGAGTAAACACTAAAATTAGTCACAAAAGAGTCTGGATTTCTGAAATCCATCTTCAGTAATTTACAGATCTTCATTTCACTCAAAATTTAAAATTAAGAGTGACCTAAACTTCACTCAAATTAACTAATTTCAATCTGTTTAGTATAGCTCCTGATTTTCATCAGAATCAACGATTACCCAGCGATCTGAAAGTCTGAGATAGAGATTGTTGACTTGACTGAAAAAATCTTTCTCCCTTTGACACCTAGTGATCCCATAAGCATAGCTGAGTTACCATCTTCCGTTCTATTCACTTGTTCGAACACAGTATCAGAGCAACTTCAGGGATAGAATTGGAGCAGACACATCTTTACGATTGAGAGGAAGAATCGTTATAATGGTATCTTATTGTTGTTGGTGGTGATTGTACACATCAGCCGCCATATCTGATTCTGAAGCACACGAGCAGTTGTGTGTTTGTGACCGCGTGAAACAGAAGGGGGGAGGCGGTAAACAATGATGAAAATAAAAAACCTCGCGTTTTTAGGGGCAACCCGAAAGGATTTAGGGGCCATCAATTTATACCCAGCCAAAGACTCTAGTTAAGGGGTACCCTATATAATATTGAAGTTACATAAATGCCCTTCTGGTAAAACTGTATAAAAACCAAATAAAAAAAAATTCTACTCATTTCAACTCTTCTTCTTCCTGTTTCATATTATCTTCCGATTGTGGAAGAAAAAAAAAATTCCTCGTTCAACCGAAACATCGCCGCGAATCGTAAAATCAAAACATCGTCGATTCGTTTATAAAGCAATGGATAAGAGAAATGAAACCCACAGACCTAGAACCAAAAATGTTGCTCGGGGTATCGATCCTAAGATTGGGATTTTAGCAAGAAATAAAGAAATTGTTGCTGCAAATGAAGAAGAACGCGAAGAACGCGTACCCGGCAATGTAGTCGGTGGTGGCGATTCCGATAGTCAAACACTTCGTCAACTTCAAATGGCCCCAATTAGGTAAGAATCTATCATTTTTGGGGTTTATTTCGCTTTAATTCGTCGAATCGAGAAAAAAAATTTCTAGGGTTTTCGGTTATTTATCCAGATTCGGACGATATTCATGCTCATTTACTTCCGAATGTAGTCGTGTTCTTCATTTCTCAAGAACATCGACAGTATTCAGGAGAAAGATTTGATAATTATCTGTCGAATATTGGTGGCCATATCTTCCTGGATACAAACTGCTAATAATCGGTAGTTTAATGAATTTTTTGGCTACCGAATATATTTAAGTAGACACACAGTATTCGGAAGAACACTCATTACCGAATGTATATATTGAAAAAATCTCAAAATTCTGATATTGGAAAAATCCCATTTTGGGGCCAGTATTTATTCGGAAGACAATATAATGCTTTATACCTCCGATTGTGTAGGATAAAATTTTAGAGTTTCTGAACTCCAGTTGATGAATATTCGGTTGTAAACATGTTTAGTTATATTCCGATTGTTTTTCATTCGGAAAAAATATGTGTCTTCTTACTTCCGAATTTGTACATTCGGGTTATAGATGTGCACTTTGTCTTCCGATTGTGTAGGATGAAAAATTTACAGCATCCGAACTCCAATTGATGCATATTCGGTTGCAAATATGTTTAGTTAGCTTTCGATTGTTTTGTATTCGAGAACAATATGTGTCTTCTTACGTCCGAATGTGTACATTCGGGTTATATTTCCATACTTTGTCTTCCGATTGTATAGTTTGTAAATATTGTTCCTTTCTTTGTTGTTTAGACAAAGTCGAGAAGGGAGGAAGAAAGTGACAGCTAGTGCTAGGAGGGAAAGGATTGCCAAAGATAATTCAAGTGCTCAACAAAGCGAACAAGCACAAAGCAGTCAACAAGGAGTGCAACCAAGTGTTGAAAAACAAGGCAGTGAACAAGGGGTGCTACCAAGTGTTGAACAAGTCGCTCAACAAAGTGCAGGATCAAGTGTTGAACCAGTTGATCCAGTGCCAAGAGTAGAAGAAGAAGGACAACCAAGTGGTACCCAAAAATCCAAAAAAGGAAAAGATGGTGTAAAGAAGGATATTGCTAAGAAAGCATCACATCTTGTCCCTCAGCACTTGAAGAAGAAGGGTATTCCAACAGGCACAATCCTTGGGCTACCAGCGGATGGAGGAAAATTGCTATTTGGATACAAAGACTCATGGGCCAGAGAAATATACGAAACCGAGGTAATACAATTACTATTTTTTATTAATGTATTGTCTATGTGTTATATCGTAATATTTGTATTAAGGATTTTTTTATGTACTTTAATAGGATCATCAAGATGCGGTCCGTCTACTCAAACCTACCGCTGCACCAACAAAAATGCTTGCGTGGCCTTTATCCGGTGAATGTGAAAGGTTCAAGAAAATTGTTGCCAACTCGGGGTTAGATAATGCCGCCGAGAATTCATTGTTGGAACATGATCGTGTGGCCATATCGGCGTTCGTGGAGAGAATGTATTCTGAGACCGATACTTTCCATATGCAGTTTGGGGAGATGACGATTACCCCGGATGATGTTGTGCAGATTCTTAACCTTCCCGACCAAGGCAAAGCTGTGAAGTTTAACTACACAAAGCAGTTAAGTTGGGCACAACTTTATTCTCTAACTAACAAGTGCTTAGGTTGGGATGAAGAGACAACAACAGCAGAGTTTAGGAGGCATGCCAGTTATAGAACAAGACAGATCAACATTACAGCTTTGATGAATATGTTCCAAGGCACCTTGGAGAAGGAAAAGAATGGAACGTTAACTGATGAGCAAGTGAACCACGTTGCCACTGCATATCTCCTCTGTGTATTGGGATGTGTCATATTCCCCAATACTTCTGGCAACCGGATCGACGCCAACCTTATACAACTTTTGGATCCTCTCCATGAAGTCGGTGACTACTCTTGGGGCACGGCATGCCTAGCATTCTTGATGGAAGAGTTGAGAAAGGTGTCGAGGCTAGGAACCTGCCAAGTTGCCGGGAATGTGGCTCTATTGCAGGTTTTTTCTTTAACTCTATAACTCAATATATAGTTATTCGGTAGACAATACATATGATGCATATTCACAACTCCAAAGGACGCATATTCGGTAGGAATTGATCCATCTTATTTTCCGAATGTTGGTTATTCGGTGGCTAGGTACTTAATTGTTTTCCCGATTATATATAATCGGAAATATTCTTTTGATATTAGAACCGAATATACAGTCCAGAAAAACTATAGGTTACTGAACTCCAAATGACGCATATTCGGTAGGACATGATCCATATAATTTTCCGAATGTTTGTTATTCGGTGGCTAGGTACTTAGTTTTATTTCCGATTATATATAATCGGAAATATGTGTTTGATATTACTACCGAATATACAGGCCAGAAAAACTATAGGTTACTGGACTCCAATTGACGCATATTCGGTAGGAAATGACCCATATATATTTCTGAATGTTGGGTATTCGGTGGATAGCTACTCAGTTTTATTTCCGATTATATATAATCGAAATTTATGTTTGGAAATTACTACCGAATATACACAATGTATTTACTAAAACTTGGTTTCTTATGTATATAGGCATGGATCTATGACCACTTCCCTATCCTGAAGTTGGCCGGAGAGAACCCGGGGTGGTGCAAAGGTACTCCTAGAGGAACAAAGTATATATTTGAAGACAACTGTTCTAGGACAAAGGAGCAGCAGTTGATTCGCATGAGGGAGATTTTGGACCAATTGAAGGACTCAGACGTATGCTTTGATCCATACAAGGAAGATCGAGTCAGTGGGCATATAAATGTTCGGTCGGACTTGTCCCTTTATTTTGGACCATTGTGGCACCCCACAGGATATGTGATGTATAACCCCTCTAGGGTGATGCGACAACACGTGTATATACAACATCAACCTATGGAGAAAATGGGGGATTACTACAAATTGGAGTTGGAGTTGTGTTCTTCTAGTGGTGACAATCTCACGATTGTTCACACAGGCCCACCTACTATTCTTGATAACTGGGATAAGAGGAATGACTTCATTATCGACACTGGTAGACGAACCACCCGATTTGATGAAAATTCTCCAGACTATATGAGTTGGTATAACAAGGTATCATATCCTTTGGTTATCCGTGAAATCAAATCCAACACTAATGCGGCGGGTTCAAGTTATAATTGTATCATCAAAGACAAACCAACTGGTTATGATAGACTGGTGCGTGTTCTTATATTTTTGTTCATTTTATATTATTCTTATAAATCTTAGGTAATTATCGTTTGATGTTATGTCATTACGTATAAAAAACAGGTGAATAGGTTCAAGCGTGTTTCCAAAATGTGAACTGCATGCCTGAAGAGCGGAGATCCCATGCCAGCTGAGAAGATCAAAGAGGCTAGAGATCTAGTTGATAATATGGATAACGAAGATTATGCTGCCCAGTTTGGGGAGAAAGTAACGAATAGGCATCCTCCCAAGGTGGCAGTATCAAAGACGGGTAAAAGAACTCGAGCTTCATCGAGCGCTGAAGCTGCTCCAACTGAAGGTGCTCAAACCCGTGGTCGTGCAGGACTGGGAGGTAGTCACAGTCGTAAAGTAAATAAGAGCAGATAAATGACAATGATTTTTGTTGTACATTCGGAAATTTGTTTGGGTAACTAAGTTAGACAAGTTCAAATGACAATGATTTGTGTGGTATATTCGGAAGTTTTGGTAACTAATTTAACTTCCGATTATTTCAAAGACAAAATTTGAAAAGTATAAGTTTTTCCAAATTCTGATTTTTGGGCCATCGTACATTCGGAACTTTACAAAAAAATTATCCTCCGAATATTACAAGTTCAAAACAAACCACGCCATGGCTCCAGGTGGTTCCAAGGGCCAATATTGAAGGTTAGACAACCCATATTCGGAAGTTTTGGTAACTAATTTAACTTCCGATTATTTCAAAGACAAAATTTGAAAAGTATAAGTTTTTCCAAATTCTGATTTTTGGGCCATCGTACATTCGGAACTTTACAAAAAATTATCCTCCGAATATTACAAGTTCAAAACAAACCACGCCATGGCTCCAGGTGGTTCCAAGGGCCAATATTGAAGGTTAGACAGCCCATATTCGGAAGTTTTGGTAACTAATTTAACTTCCGATTATTTCAAAGACAAAATTTGAAAAGTATAAGTTTTTCCAAATTCTGATTTTTGGGCCATCGTACATTCATACTTTACAAAAAAATTATCCTCCGAATATTACAAGTTCAAAACAAACCACGCCATGGCTCCAGGTGGTTCCAAGGCCAATATTGATGGTTAGACAGCCCATATTCGGAAGTTTTGGTAACTAATTTAACTTCCGATTATTTCAAAGACAAAATTTGAAAATATAAGTTTTTCCAAATTCTGATTTTTGGGCCATCGTACATTCGGAACTTTACAAAAAAATTATCCTCCGAATATTACAAGTTCAAAACAAACCACGTCCATGGCTCCAGGTGGTTCCAAGGGCCAATATTGAAGGTTAGACAGCCCATATGCGGAAGTTTTGGTAACTAATTTAACTTCCTTATTTCAAAGACAAAATTTGAAAAGTATAAGTTTTCCAAATTCTGATTTTTGGGCCATCGTACATTCGGAACTTTACAAAAAAATTATCCTCCGAATATTACAAGTTCAAAACAAACCACGCCATGGCTCCAGGTGGTTCCAAGGGCCAATATTGAAGGTTAGACAGCCCATATTCGGAAGTTTTGGTAACTAATTTAACTTCTGATTATTTCAAAGACAAAATTTGAAAAGTATAAGTTTTTGATTTTTGGGCCATCGTACATTCGGAACTTTACAAAAAAATTATCCTCCGAATATTACAAGTTCAAAACAAACCATAATCGAAAGGTTTAGTTTTTATTGCCCTTACGATTATTCTATGTAAAAAAACTGTTTCCTGGAACCAAACAACACCATAATTGGAAAGAAAGTTGACTCATAACATAACCGAATATTACAATCAAAGTAGGTTGTTTAACAAAATAATCTACCGATTTCGTATAATCGGATAGTTTTTATATTAATAATACTCCGATTACATCCATTACATAAAGTTCAAACGGCCTTAACCTTAAAATTTCGTGAAAAGCACCTAAATCCATACTCCTAATTGACCATAAAAGTATTAAAACAGATCATAACTTCCAGTGACCATAGAAATTGTCCCTCTTGATTTTGTAGCATCCTTCATGTTCAAATCGTTTCCCGTAGAGGTCCACATACCGGCGATCCGCAAGATTTCTCTGAAATTACGAATGAGTAACAAGTTAGTACTAACTTTTTTTAATGTGATTTGGAGTGACAGAGATACTTACTCGTTTTTCATACGTCCACCAAGGAAAAGCGTTCCTAACAAACCGTTCCTCATCTTCAAGTTTGTCAATCTCCTTATCGAGCGCATTCTTTATCATCTTAATTTCATTGGATGATCTTCGAATTCGATTACCATCTAAGGCCTCAAATACCATTAAGATACGGTTCCATATCTGCTCTTCGGATTCCGATTTGTGGAGCTTGTGAACACGATCATGAGCAGTTACCACAACCCACGCTCTATAAATAGCACAATCTTCTTCTTTGGCAAAAGCAATATCCATGTTTTTTGTTATGAAAATTAAAACTGAAGAGAGGAAAGAGTTTGGTGCAATTGGGGTGATAGATATGAGTTTCTTCATATAGGTTTAGGGTCCAACGGCTCTTTTTGTTTTTCCCAAAAACTCCAACGGATAATTTGACGAAAGTTGAATGTGGAGAAACCAATAATCGATAGGTATTGTATTTAGCATATCTACCGATTATGGTAGCTTTCAAAATTTGAATTTGGGGCAACTTATAATCGGTAGGATTTGTAATATATTTAACTCCCGATTAACGCTGCATCCAAAACACGAACCAAGTGGTTCTGGCTGGTTGTGTACACTCAAAACATATGGAATATGGCAAGGGTTCGATCTGTGACTCCTTATAATCGGTAGGTTGTTAAGTTGTATTCCCTTCCGATTATAGCAGGTTTCAAAATTCAATACATGAAGGATTTTACGAAAAACTCATTGAGCCAATTGGATCATTTCGGGATGTGCCAAGAAAATACGAACCACTATACCATCCTTCAGCTTCTTCTCTATAACTCTAACAACTAAAAAATGAAAAAGAAATGGAAAAAATGAAACAAAAATCATTCTAATACTGCACCGACTACAATCGGAAGTCTGGGAAATATTTTGGCTTCCGATTGCAATCGGAGGATAACAATGTTATCATATCCTCTGAATATATAAGGGTAATTTCTCCATTACGAATTACGCGAGATAAGGGCTGCCTACATTTTCCCTTTGGGTTACCTTTTTTGTTTTATTGTTGGCCCCTAAATCCTTTCGAGTGGCCCCTAAAAACGCCATGATAAAAAACCCAGGCTAACTTTTAAATAGAATGGTAAATAAACAGAGATTTGTAAAAACAAAAATTTACACTTTAGTTAAATCACGGGTATTTATAAATGTGAAGAAGTTCTTGAACAATTTTTTTCGGGTTACACTAAATATTATTATAGCACCGGCAGAACAATTTTTTTCGGGTTACACTAAACACTTTAGTTACATCATGGGTATTGTTAAGTTGAATAGCACTGGAAGTGCAATATTATTATTCAGCATGAAAAGGTGTAAATATTATTATAGCACCGACAGGACAATATTATTATTTTTTATTTTGTATGGTAAATTTGTATTTAAATAGCACGGGAAGTGACTTTTTATCTACTAAGATATTTGGGGAAACCGCTCGTATGCATATCATGCTTGTTTGAATCACAAATATTGTAGTACGAAATGCAACATCCGTGTTTTTCTTTTCATAAAATGTAATATTTCGATGATGTGCTCGGTGCTTGTTGTAAAAATGCTTTTAATTGCTTTCTTATATTGTTCTACTTAAATTGTTTTTTCTTTAGAGTTTGTTAGTGATCTCCCAGTAGTTGTTCGTTTCCATTGAGCACCCCTTTTGAGAAAATGTGCTAGATTGTTTTCGCTCCAGCTTCAGTGTTTAGAAGAGATGATGTACGTGAATATGTTCTCTTCCATAGTTTAAAGCTTTACCGAGTTAGAAATATTGTGTATAGTTTATGTACAATTTAATCAAGTATATTCTCTGTTTATCTGTAAAAAGCACATTAATAGATTTATATCGCTTGAAAAATATCCGTTATAATGATGTCATTGATCTTGGGTTTTGTTTTGGTTTATTTTATGATTCGTTCTTAGAATCCATAATGCTTCAAGTTTAAGTTGAAATGCTATTAGACACATAGGTGTCTTGTTGGGACGTCACAGTTACCTTAAAATCAACTTTAACTAAATAAGATACTCATTTGTAGAGACTTGTTTTTTTTTCTCTCTCTTAATAAGCTCGTTTTTAGAAAGTACTTAAATTTTCATAAGGATTAGAAACACTTTGCTTTCTCTAACCGTTTCTATTTTTTGAACTTGGTCTCATTTTAGAAACCGCAAATTTATATAAAAATTTGAAAACAAGAAGGTTGGATTCCCACCCCTTATAGACGTATTCACTAATTATTTACTTTTAGATACTGAGAAGAAAAAGGTTGAATTCCCATATGTGAGAGACATATTCACTACGACTCTAAGGGGGAAGGTATTAAATGCGGTTTACATAGACATATGGAGTAATTCGAATCTTTGTTTCCCCAATTTAAAAAGACCATTTTAAATTGTTGTTTTTTCCAACCAAACAACATACCAGTTTTTCCCTCTTATTAATATTTGTCAGTATTTTATGAAAAATTATTTCAAATTTGGGTTTCTACTTTTTAAAATGTACTTTTAACATATTAGACACATTTTTAAATTTAAGTTAATATTAATACACGTAATAAACATGTGTACTTGTACATTGTAGTTATTGTGTAGTAATATAATGGTTTATGAGTTTCCCCTGTTTACTCTTGAACATTTAGGTGGTCGAATTATTTCGTTGCATTTCCCATGTTTTTAAAATTTTACTTTTAAGTACTGTTCGTGGGTACAAAAAAATTGTCTTTTTGGTTTTCTTTTTCCTTTGAAACGGTGTTACTCTTTTTATTAATTGTCTTAACCATACTCGTGTACCGTAAGTGTTTTTAGTGTGCTATTTGACTCTTTTCCTCTTTCATATTCTCTCTCGGGTCAGAATAACTTTACTCTTCCTTATCAAATTAATTTGAGATTCACTTAATTTGAGATCCAATTTATCTTTCATGAAATGTTCTTCAAATACATCATGTGTTTATCAGATTCAGTGGATTGAATCTCTTCTGATAAGTTCATATTAGGTTTAATACTACTTTCCAGCTTTGAAAACAAGATAAATCAGAGGTTAATTTTCTAGATCTGAAGAAGGATGATCGTGATGAAGTATGCTAGGTGGGGAATCTCTGAATCGATCAAGTGTAGATGTGTTCAAAACTTCAAAGTTGGTAGAGTTGAGAAAACGCGTTTCCCTGATAATCAGGTGTTTTTGATAAACCTTTTGATTTTTTTTCTTCCGAGTTTTGATTTAGATGAATAGATTTGTGAATTTAACATAATTAGGAATGGATAATAATGAGGGTAACACATTTTAAAAAAGTTTATTTATTAAACAGTAAAATTTCGATAAATTAATAGTGTTGGGACCGAAAACAATTATTAATTTAGTGAAGTTATTAATATATTGAGTTAAAAGTTGGCTTATAGTAGCCTAGTTGGGACCGGAAAATTTTATTATTTTAGCCAATTAATTAATTTATCGAAGTTCTACTGTAGTAATTAATATGTAAACATAACTTTTTTTCTCTATTATTGAATTTAATAGTGGAGACTAACTTTTTGAATCAACCATTGTTGACGTGGTTAACGTAATACATTTTTCTTGCAGAGACACAAGTTCTTGCAGGTAGTAGTATTACAACATATTCAGGGTACAAGCAATTTAATTGTTTGAGATCCAAAACATGAAAAGCGTATTATATTTATTTTATTGTTTAGGAATGTTGATGACATTGCAATACATGTTTTTTGTTAATAAATTAGTTTGATCGTATAACTAATTATCGTTCATATTTTACCGCCATGTATGATTGAATTTTTATTGAGTAATGTGGCCAAGTAATTGAATTCATATTCATATCTAGAGATAAATTTTTATAATAGACAAAAGATGACAAATCTTAATTGCAAGTAGCTGCGATTACAGATTGTTGTGATATTTTCTCGTAATTGCATTTAAATTATCGGATTTGTTAAATTGACTATTCGGGTATGTCAACTTCATTGATTAGCCTATTTCACCATTCTTAAATCTCTTAGAGGGTTCAACATAATCGTGCGATGAGGTGGGTTATTTTCTATGTAGAAATGATGTTCAGGTTGTTACGTGTATATGATTTTCGGTAATGAGAGATTAATATCTCATGATTATAATTCAAGTGCAAGTTTGTGAATGAATGCAAATCCTCAACCATTATTCTTATCTCATTGATTACTATTAACTATTCTTCGGTTTCAATTTATTTTAAATTGCTTTCAATTATTCATAAAAAAACCTTTTTCTTGCATATGTCTTTGAATTCAAATGACAACAAATACCTCTTCTGAAACAAACTCGTTCTTATCGTTTCACTTAATTTGTACTTCTAAAAGAGATAACGGATACGACACTGGCCAATTGCTCACAAAATCAATTGATTAATCTTCTTATTGCTAGAATGTTGCTCATTTTCAGATGAATGAAATCCTTATACCATAAACGAGTAGCCATTTAGTTTTACCAAATGAAATTATTCTACTGCAGAAGAAAATGATAGTTTGATACTTTGAGACAACCAAGTTGTACTAGGACGAGTGTATACCAAAGTATTTTTGAACCAAAATTGTGTAATCGTAGTATACTTAATAACCAATTTATTTTCTCAAGCGTGTTTTCTTTCAATTCCAGTGTATTGGTCTCCATTACGAGTTCGAAATTGCTATATAGCCATCTCAATAACAACTTAGTAACAACACTTTCCTATGTGGCAAACTATATGGCGGAGAGAGATTGTATCCAATTCTTCCATGTCATTTTAAATTTGAAAAAAGTTAAACAAATATAAACTATAAAACTGATTAGTTTCTCTTCGTCGTCACAATTACCTTAACTAGTCGTTGGGTTTCAATGGAACAGATTTAACGTAGATAACCTAGACTATTGAACAACGGAAAATAATCAAGTTGAACATCATGCACTAGCAATACTTCGTTTGATTTTTTTCTTTTCTACCTCCGGAATCTTTATTTCCATATATCACAGTTTGTGGTTGTCCGCCATCAATGGCAAAACTACCATAACTTATTGTTCTTCATTAAAATAGTTTTTCCTAGAAAAATCAAGCCTCCAATTAAAACAAAAACCCCAAATAGAGTAATTAACTTTTCTCATAATACATGATCGATTGAGAGAAACACTTATAGAGATGGAAAAAGTAAGATAGCCAATTTCAGTGAAATTGAATTATTTTTTATTTTAGTTTTTATACCTGATTCATGGTCTAGTTATCATCTGGTTGCAAATATGTGGATCTGGAAATTCTGGTAACTTTATTGATGGGAATTTCGATTTTGGAGTCAGTGAGTTTATACTACTTTGCCATAAAAACAGAAGAAGGGAAGGATTCTAACTTTTTTTCTTATCGAAATTCTAAAACTTTGAATGTTTTTTTCTGTAGCTTTTTTTCTACTTGAGTTATGCTATGTGGCAGAGATAGAATCGCCTGTTTCCTAGATATAGTGCCATATCATCACCGTTGTTATTCAGCTGAAAACCGGTTGTTTATGTAGCACGATTGTTATGACTTCTCCTCTCAATATAGAAGACGAAAATGCCTAAATCTTCATTGTATTTTTGTCTTCTACACTTCCATATGTTGAAATCTATACCCTGTATATTCTGGTTCCCCTTATTTGCTAGTGTTGGATATTGATTTTGCGAGGCCGTTTGTCGAAAATACCTCCCAAAAATTGTAATCTATAAAGTAATCACATTTTTTCTTTCTAATCTATAAATTACACCTGGTTAATTTAGTCAACAATGTACGTATTATTTATTAGTTGGTACGATATATTTTTACATCAATTTTTAGGTTCGTTTCACCGTTTTCACATTCGTTACATTATTCTCCGATCGTTACAATGTTCTCAGATTTGTCTTGCCCGATTCAAGATTATTACAACGATTTCAGGGTAGCCGTATCATTTATTCTATCCAACAAGAAAATGTGGATAGCCATTTTCCACATGAAATAACTGCCACTTACCACATTGACTATTTGTCAACCAACTTAGGGATACTTATTATACTTTTCAAGGATATGCCTTATTGATCATTAGTTCAAATGGGGATATTTTACAAATTCCCCATTTTTGTATTTGTGTTTCGAAAACTTCCCATTATATTTTGTTGTCGAAAATAGACCTTTATAATATATTTTTTTATTGGCATGATTCTAACCTATAGTTATATTAAGATGTTAACTGAACTAAAAAATTCCTAATTTATCGATTTTATGAAATAATAATCCATACATGTTAGCGATTTCCCAGACTACTGACATATAATGCTAAAATTATTTGTGAATTTGCAAAGAAAAAATAACAAACAATGGAGGTGATAAAGCTTGTAATTGCCATTTCCCTCCATTTTCTACCAAGTCCTAACCTCATACATTGCCATGTGAGTTATCTTCAAGTCACCAAGTTAGACTACGCGAAACACAAAAAAATCTTATAAAATTTTCAAACATTTTATTTCATCCAATGTTTTTGAAAACTAGCAAGATTGGGAGTCCACATGTTTTGGTGAGTTGAGTAAACTTCGATACATGTCATTTTAAAAAAAAATAGAAATTTTAGGATTTACAAAATGCTCATACTCATCACTAACTCAAAAATTTCATTGCCGCAAGATAAAATCACATATTTCAAACACTCAAAGCTTCTATCATATCATATAAATAATATAATATTTAGTTCAAACATTATGTTGATAACATATCTATTGTAGTAGTGCAATGATCAATTTCGACAAAATTTTAATCTTAATCTTGTTAAAAACAAGATAGGGGGAAACTGGATTCTTTCTCATTTTGGTGGTATGAACATCTTTAACAAGATAGTTCTACCCGAAGCAAACTTTTGAGACCATACCAATACTAGGAATCCTAGAGATATGAGTTAACTCAACATCACTTTATTTTAAACGATTTGGTTCAACTTTTGAACCATAACCTATCAAAACAAACAATATATACCAACCTCTCAGCGTATCCACATTTCACATTAACTTAGCTTGAAAATAATTGTTAATAACATTTGATATTCTTGCAATGCCATATCGTAAGACTTGGTTTAACACAAGCATATCAAATAACTTCATAATTAAAATTATGTTCATTTCTTGGTGAGAGTTGGTATTCATATTTGTTTTGACTAGGTTTCTTATTCTTTCGGTTTTGGTTTGGTGTCAAATTTTATCTCATAAGTTTCAAACTTATATGAGTCACACATATATTTTCATAAACAATGATTCTCAATATCTAGTTTTCATACAACTCATTCTAAGAATGAACAATCAATTTATTTCAATCTAGAATGCAATTATTTAATCACCACAATAACTACAAATAGTTCATCAAACATACCTCATATGCTTTGAAATCTCAATTGGTCACAAACCATCGTCTACTCTTTCAACACAGACAAATTTGTCAACAAATTGATTAATCCCGGCTCGTAATTTTTATTTGATTGGAAAATAAAAAATTGCTCAAGTAAGTGAATTCTCACCTGTGATAATTATTTACATGTGAGCATTTGAAAGCAAAAAAATAAGCAAGGTATGCACCTATATAATCACTTAAAAATCAATACTCCAAATTGCTCGTCAGTTTCAAACAAAGATTCAAACTTTTATTGTTATAACATCATATATTTATAACTTTCTATCAAGCATATTATTAAACATATGTGGTTCACTACTTTGATTGCTAACAATAATCTTATGTTTCATTACTAGAACAATAATATGAATCACTAGAATCAAAACATGATTTTTAATGTAATTTCTTACATCTCTAATCTATAATCTGAAGCATCACATGAATGCCATTTCTTTGAACATAAATTAAAAAATTTAAAACTTACATATCTTTCAAAATACACACCGGATTTTTGCAAAATCAGTACATTTGGAAACCTCTTTGAATTATCTACGTAATGATTACAATTAAGAATATTAAATTTTCATTTTAAGAATTTTATTTCATTATTATCAAATTTGGTGTTGTTAAAAGAATCAAATTTAAGCATGCGCATCGGACATGTGGTATTTCTAGTTAAAATAAAATAAAAGATGATACTTATCGTGTTTCAGCAATACTTTCTCGTTGAATCTCTATGGCAAAAGAAAACGTCTTAAAATTGTTGAAACAATTGCTAAAAATAGCCTGCAAAACAATCATTAACAAAAAAAAATGTTAACGTTGAGTCACGACCAGGTCGCTCTCTTTAAGATGTTTTGTGGCTATGCCCAACATTGTGCAAGCAGTTCTTCCATGTCGCGTGTCCCCAGGATAAAACAGCCGAGTAAATTCTCTTTCACAATCACTCTTGCACTTGAGATTATGTGATACTTGTACACTTCTATTCTTGTTCATAATCAAACTTATAGAAAACAAGTGATAATCATACACTAGTTTTCTTTCTCTCAAAAATTCTGAATTTTCTTTAAAAAACTCCAAAACATTAAAGAAAAAACTCTCTTCCATTTTTTCTTCAACCAAAAATCTAATTTATAGTTAAGGGGTTTTTAAAAAAGATTTTAACGAAAACATTAATATGGTTTAATATAAACCATTACTTTTGTTACATGAAATGGTAAAAGAATTTATGACAAAAATAAATTTCTTTTATGAGTACCATTAAAATTATGAAAAATAACTTTAATAAAAAATAATAAATGTAAATAAAATTTTGTTTTAAAGAATATATTTCCAACAAATATTTAATGTAACAAATATTTAATGTAAAGCCCCACATTAACATTAGTTATATACCTCATGTCTTGATTCCCGCAGTACATAGACATAACCAGATCGTTTAAAATAAAGTGATGTTGAGTTTCCCAACATATTCCCGCAGTACATAGACATAACCTAGGGTTTCGGAGGTCGAGGTGTACACTGTTGTGAGTAGTAAGGGATGGAGGCACGTTGGAAAGTTTGATTTTAGTTTTAGCGTTCACATATATTGTGAGAATACACATGGTGTGTTTCTGAATGGATGTCATCGGAGAAATCGTGAAGGAGGTATGGTTGTGGTTTTTGATTTGTCTGATGAGAAGTTTCGTGAGCATATTTCACCACCTCCTTTCCTAAAGGACATCGATTATGATGATGCTGCTGATGGTTTTATTTTGATAGGGGTTTCTGGTGGTGGAATCTTATATTATGATGTTTGTCAGTTCATAGATGAATTTTTTTTTGATGTTGATGGTTGTCATAAAAAATAATGATAATCTTGAAACTGAGGAACACCAGTCATGGGGTTGGATTAAAGTTACTAGTCTTGACCAAGAAGAGCCATTTTCCTTTTTGTAGTGTGGCAGTGTTATACGTTATGATCAAGGTAATTTTAAAATGTTTGTTTCGGAAACTTCAACCTGGGAAAGCTGTGAGTTTTAATGATATATCTCGTCAAGTGTTTCCTCCCCAGCATACCTTAATTTCTTTGAAAGAATTAGGAGAAGACGGAGCGGAAATAATGGAATCAAGAGGAGATGAGGAAACAAATAGCAATGAATCCGGCAACTATTAGCAGACAAGTAACCTTTCGAAACTGGTAATAATCTTCATTTCGGGTTTTCTAGTCATACTCATATGCTTTATTGCTTGATGCATGTTTTCTTTTGGTTGGCATATAAGTTGATGCGTTGTCTTTTCATATTGTCTTTCTTTCTTCTTGTGAAGAAAATTAGGGTTTGCTTGGTTTTATCTTTAGTTTCAGGAGATGTGGAATCTATATGTCTCTGAATACTATTAGAATACTCGTCTTTTGAAAACATTATTGGTTATACACATGTTGTTTTTGCTTGTCCATGAGAAAATCTTGGTGTTTTTAAATACTTTGCAGAACTAAAGCTATAATGTCTAAGAAGACCCGTTGTAATAATGGTTAACCAACTAGCTTACACTTAGGGGCCAGGGAATACTGTTACAGACTTTGAAATGAGTATCTACGTGCGGTTTTCGCTATACCTTAAGACGACCATCATCTCTTTCTTGTGCAAATCTCACCCCTTACATCAAGTAAGCTTCTAACTAAGCTGAGGTACAGTTAAGAATTTGAACCCCGAGGCTCACACGGTATCTGTATGCTGATTGTATATATTGATTAATATGGCTCAGCAGGGATACCTTTCCTAGGTCTGATTATTTTCTATGATTTTCGTACAGGTTTCCCCGAAAAGAATGTTTGAATTGCATATGAGATAGGGAATACAAGGATGTTAGTCAGTTTTCTTGGATCCAATTCTGAGTTACCACACAACTAGGTATTGTGTTGTTTTTCTCAAGGATGTGTTCCTTAGTTTTCTTAAATCCTGTTCTTGAGTTTAAGATATACAATCATACAACTTTTTAATAAATCTTCAAATATCTAATGGAAATTTCTATGCCGAACATCTAAAAAAATAGATGACATTAAAGACTTTTTGTGAAAATTACCGGTGAATAGTGCAGTATAAAGTCTTTAGTGCGCTATTCGCCAACCAAAATAAAAAGGATATGTAGACACCTTCGGAGTTGTCTTGTCAGTTTTCTGGTTGTCATTCCAAACAGTAGATTATCGACATAGTTTTTGTAGATTTAAAAATCGCACTGTAAAACAAAAATGTTAAACACAAACATCAATCTTTTATCAGAACAACCAAAAACCAATTTCAGTCTCAATATTCTGATCTAGTTCTACAAGAATAACATTCATCTTTATCTAGATGATATTCTCGTTCGTGGGTATCATAGCTGCATAAGACAACAATATGGCTCCCTCAACCTTCACATCCCTAAAGAGCGTGCATGCTACTAGGAATCCACAAGGCTAGTCAGCATGGCTGACAAAACAAAGGTCTTAAAGATCAAACCAACTACACCAAAAACAACACCAGCAACATCTTCTACCCCTGATTCAAAGTACCAAAAAAAAAGGAAAAAAAAAAACAATTTCACTTTTCATTTTGCATCAAAAAAACCAATGCTCTTCTATTCAAATGGCTCAATCCATTTTTGCAAAGATGGCATTTTTCTTTATATCACTGATCCTTTTGCATTTGTCGGTATGGCTGCTGCAAAAGAGAGCATGGCTCTGTCACCTGCACCTTCTATGAACGAAAGTTATGGTTTTGGACTTCAGATTTCAAATATTGCTGTCTTTGGCTCGATCTCTGTTGCAATCTCTTGTTGCTTTCTTTTTGAAGCACTAAAATTTGATCCCAACTACCAAGATTATATTATTGATTTTGTAACTAACTTAATTATATATACATTGTCATGGTTTGAAACATAAATGATCAATAAAGACTCGATTTATCTATAAAATCGAGTAGGGCGTAATTCAGAAGATGTAAAATATTTCGTGAGGGAGTTCCTGTCACACTATTCTGGTACAGAAAAATGAACACAAAGTAGAGAATGAAATAAAAATAACACAACTTATTCTGACTAAAAAACTCAGCAAATGCTAAACTCTTCTCTTCTTCAGATTTGATCTGAAAAATTGCCTTTTTACTTACTTGAGAAATTTCTCCTCTTCGGGTCTGATTTGAGAAATTAACCTTGTTTCTGTTATTAGCTCTACAAGAGCTATTATGAAGCTACAGATATCACTTTAGAGTCTTAGGCCTTGATACAGTCATGTGAAAACTTTCGTGAAAAGTTGGTCTCAAAAAGCTCTCCTTTTTTTCTTTTCTTTGAACAAAAGGGGTAAAATGGTATGGAAAAGGAAAAACTAGAATGAGATACAATAAAAAAATACTGGAGCCTAAAACCCCAGCCCAAATAACAACTTATAAAAAAAATAACAGTCCAAAACTGTCGCAACTTATAATCGAATCCTTGAATTGGGAGCAAGGGTTTATATTAAATTATAAGATCTCTTTTTCAATAGAATTGGTTGGGATCAGGATTGTGAGTTGGAACATCTTGGCATGTCGTTTTTGATAGAATATATAGAATTGGTTGAAATTATTTTCTAATTTCTATTGATTTTTGGATTGAGTTTTGCTTTTCTTTTGATTTTCAGCAAGGGAGTAATAGTTTATAAGCTCCGCAGCTCAATGAAAGTCTCCTAGAACCTCCATTTTTTCCACTTATTTTTGTATACTGCAACGACGACTTAGCAAGAAACGAAAATATTTTTTTTTTTTGATTGAAAGAGAGGATTTAATAATAGAAGAAGGAATGTATAAGCAAATCTACCATAGGTAGATGAAGAAAAGAAAACAAAGCTGCAAACTAAATGAAAGTTACAAAAACAATGTCTGCCAATTAGACAATACAGTGTTGGAGAAGTCAGGTGAACCCTATGACCTGCAGCCTCACCCTAAGTTAAAACTAAAGACTTGACTTCCAAAATAAGATTGTTATCAGTTTTGAAGAGGTGTGTAGGTTCAAACCTTATACAATTTCTTTCTTTCCAGATCGTGTGAACGATTGCTGCTGGGATCAAACTCCAGATGTAGTTGCCTGATAGAGAAAATTGCTTGGTGTGCCAGGTATCTGCCAATGCTCTCATTGATCCAGGCAAAACCCAAGTTCAACCTGTTGTTGGTGTTAAGTTGCACCAAATTTTGTATGCAATCTTACAATGTAGGAAAAGATGATTCCGTGACTCCTATCCTCCACCACACAAAGCACGGTCATTATGAAGAGACATACCTTTCCGTTCGAGCATATCTATAATGTTCAGCTTGCGTGAACCAAACACCACATATTTTGGAGGGATTGCCTGTTGCCAGATGAAATGAGAAGGAAAGTACGCCATTTTCTGCCACTAATTGAGAATACAATAATTTGACAGTAAACACACCAGAGGGATGCAATTTCCACCTCCTAGTATCTGTCAAACCATCACGAACATGGGGAACATCACCAATGGTTGTAATGAGCATTTCATATTCTAGAGCCTCTGCATATGATATGACCCTCCTGAAATCGAACTTCCAATTTCCTTCACTAGAAATCATGTCAGCAATATAAGCATTTTTATTCCTGGTCAACTTGAACAGTTTGGGACAAATAGAAGATAAAGGTTGCTTCCCGCACCAGCAGTCATTCCAAAAGGTAATGATTGTTCCATAATGGAGGAACAAAGTCGAATGATCACTAATGAAACCTTACGACTCAACTATTGCCCGCCAACAAGAGACCCCATAGGATTGACTGACTTTTCTGGGAACCCAAAAGGAAAACTCTTTTCCATACTTGTCTTCTGTAATCATATACCAAAGCTTACTCTTTTATACACCATTTAGCTAACAAAGCTAAATTCATAAGTTTTAGGTTGCACACACCTAGACCGCCTCTATTTTTATTAACACGTACTATATCCCAGTTAACAAAATGTGATAATTTTGCTCCATCTTTATATTCCCATAGAAAGTTACGCATCTTCTTTTCTAGAATCTTGATGACAGAGCTTGGGGCCTTAAAAAGAGAAAAATAGTAGGTCAGAAGAGAGGATAAAATACAATTCAAAAGATCTATACAAACTGAAAGTCTAGCGTCAAACTTTTCGATACTAGGGTACCAAATTCTGATGGAATTAGATTTGTCACCAAGAGGCATTCCCAAGTACATAAAAGGTAGACAGTCTACTGAACAACCTAATTCTTCAGCCCAAAGAGTTAAGTATGGAACTACTCCCACGATAATAGTTCTGGTTTTCAAATTATTTACCTTTAGCCCGGCTATGTACTCGAAACAATGTAATGTTGAAAATAGGTTATGGAGCTCTTCCTTGTTATCATTTAAGAAGAAAATTGTGTCATCCGCATAATGAAGATGGTTGACCACAATACTAATAGGAGCCACAGAAAAACCAATAAAAAGGCCTTGATTAGCTACCCTATCAATATACCGTGAAAAAACTTCCATGGCAATGTTAAATAAAAGAGGAGAAACTGGACAGACTTGCCTCACACCTCTTGAACTAGTGAAGTATCCAAAAGAAGACCCATTGATAATAATCGAGAAAAAAGAAGTTGAATAACAAAACCTCAGCCAATTACACCACTTCCTACTAAACCCCATTTTCAGAAGTACAAATTCAAGATACCCCCAATTGATTCTATCAAAAGACTTCTCAAGATCAATTTTGCAAATAATACCAGGATTTCCAGATCGAAGTCTATAGTCTACCAATTCATTGGTAATAAGAGTGCCATCAATAATTTGTCTGCCTTCAATATAAGAACATTGCATCGGAGAGATCAGCTTATCCATAACAAGCTTTATCCTTGAAGCTAGTACTTTTGCAATAATCTTATACAAACTAGTAAGCAGACAAATAGGTCTACAGTTCTTGAAAGTCTCAATATGATCTTTTTTAGGCACGAGATTGATGAAAGTAGAGTTGTGTTTAAAGATGATAGTACCTGTAGTGCATAATTCGTTCACAGTACCCATAATATCATCTTTTATAAAGTGCCAACACTTATGAAAGAATATAATAGGGAAACCGTCCGTATCAGGTTCTTTGTTGTTTTCCAAATCTCTAATAGCATGCATAACCTCCTCCTCAGTAAAATCAACTTTTAGGATATTAGCTTCAAGGGAGGTAATAGACTCAGAGTTAATCCCCTCCAAATTAGGTCGAATGATCTCTTCCTCAGAGAATAAAGTTTTGTAATAACCTATTATATGTTCCTGCAACCTGATTTTATCAGAAACCAACTCATCCCCAATGTAGAGTTTCCTGATTTTGTTATATCTACGCCTGGCAGAAGCTTTGCTGATAAAGAAAGAAGTATTTTTATCACCCTCATATAACCACTTTGTATTTGATTTAATCTTCCACGAAGTCTCATCCATCTTAGAAATCGTATCAAAATCCGCTTTGTATTGAAGATATACATTATGCTCCTCTTCAGTTAAGATATTATCTTCAGCCAGGCCATCAAGAGTTTGAATTTCAGAGAGAATAGTTTTCAGTTTAGTATCGGTATATCCAAAAACTTCTTTGTTCCAGACTTTTAGCTTTTCTTTAAGTGCTTGTAACTTCAACCAGAGAACAATGCTAGGAGTACCTGCAAAACAAAAATAAAACAACCAATCTTCTAGTAATTGTAAGAAACCATTCTCCAAGAACCACATAATTTCAAACCTAAAAGGACTAGGTCCTCAAGAGGGTTCGGAAATATATAAAAGGAGAGGGATGTGATCTTAGGTAGGTCTGGCTTTCGCTAATTGGGTAACAAAAGGGTAGTGTTGTTCAAAGGATGGTAAAATAAGGAATCTATCCAATCTGCACATAACCAGATTTGCTTGTCCATTTGACCAAGTGAATCTAGCTCCCTTGAGAGCTAAGTCAATAAGATCATGTTCATCAATGTACTTGTTGAACTTCTGCATACTTCTTGTAATCTTCTTACTATTATTTTTTTAAGCACACTTGGTTATTGTATTAAAATCACCCTCAATAAACCAAGGTAGGTTTGACCAATATCTGCAAATAGTGCCAATCTCAATCCAAAAATCAGCTCTGTCAACTGAGTTATTTGGCCCATACACGTTCGTAAGAACCCACTGAAAATTATCTAGTTTGTTTGTGCATAGAATAGAAAGTGTATACTCGGCAACAAGTGAATCACTCACTTCAACCATATCTCTATCCCAGAGAATTAACATTCCTCCTTAGGTACCAATAGATTGTTGCATGGTCCATCCCACATTCTTATAACCATATATCTGTTTGATATCCCATGATATGCATATCATTTTGGTTTCTTGAAGTATAATGATTGGTGATCTAATCATCTGTATCATCTTATGAACCACTATTCTTCTATTACATGAGTTTAAACCTCTAACATTCCAGGGTGTGATTTTGAGACTCGCTGAGAATAAAAGAGATATAACGTCCGGTCCAGGTTGGGCTTTGATGCTCAATTGTGGAAACTTTTGAGTCCAAGTTGACAAAGCCACTGCACTGCAACTGACTAATTCTACAAAACAGCACGCATTGCGCTCTTAGTACACTAGCCCACTCCTTTAAGCAATTTACTTTTCACGATTTCATGAACAGGTTGGATATTTTTAGGTTCTAAGCTGCTTTAAAAAGTGTTGTTTTGAAACTAATCTGTTTTAATATTACAATGTATGCAATGTGTTATTTGGTTTCTGCTACAGTATCAATTTATATATAATCAGTTATAAATTCAAAAAATACGTGAACCCATCCAAAAGTATGATAAATGCAAATGTTCTCAACCTTTAGTGAGTACTGAGTAGGCATGTACCTCTTTGGTTTTTTTTTTGATCAGAAAATAGAATATATTAACTAGCAAATGTAATACATAAGATTTGCAATATCATTTTTATCAAAAACATTAGAAGAAATGCAAGTAGAAAGTACTTTTTGTTCATATGATTGGACATATGTTGTAACTTTTTTAATTCTAGCTTCCTTAGCAATGAAATCCGCTGTCGAGTTGTGTTTTCTTTTTATAAACTTCACTTGATCTTGAGGAAGATCCCTAAGAATAGACTGTTTCCATGAGAGGGTTTTCAGCTATCCAATCATAATTTGTACTAACCTAGTATATATTGTCTGCTAACTATTTGTAATCAGTGACTATCGAGACATTAGATAGAATGCTATCCTTTAACCAAGTAACTGTTTTCCGAACAACTTTTGTTTCCACGTGTAGAGCTGAAGAAGCCCACTCCAGACCTGTTGAAACGTGCATAGAGGACTCATGGTCCACCGATATATTGCATACATTGTAATATTAAAAAAGATTAGTTAAAAAAAATAAACAATGTATGCAATGTATTATTTGGTCCAAACTTTGTTTATTACTATGACAAATTGAGTCGTATAAATGCAGAAAAAATCATGAGTAGTCAATTTATATATGAGTCAGTTATAATTTTAAAATCTACACGAGCCCATCCAAAAGTATGATAAATGCAAACCTTTAGTGAGTACTGAGTAGGCGTGTACCTCAACAAAGGCCTAGCCTAAAACCCAAGAGGAAATGCATGGTGTAAAGGATATTTTGGTAAATGTCGTTTTATTTTTGGGAAAGAAAAAAAAATGTAAGTATGTAAAAGTGGAGAAATCGTTTTAGAAAATTCAAACAAGAATTTTAGAAAAATCTGAAAATCAAATCAAAGATGAACTTCAGAACCCAAAGATCTTTGAGATTCAACTCTGGTCAGTAATTTGATTTCTCTGTTGTTGATGATTTGATATTTTTTGGATTCAATTCTCAAATTCAATTTCCAGAAATCGTTTTTCTTTTCCAGGGATTAATCATTGAAAATGGTGATGTTCTTGAGAAGTCATGCCAGAAGAGAAGTAGATGAAGAAAGGAATTACTTCAAGAAACTCCCTCTTGAGATGAAATTGGAGGTTTTAACTCGCTTACCAACCAAATTGGTTGTCGATTTCAAAATCGTATGCACTAATTGGAATGATATCATTTCTAATAATCCATCCTTCTCAAAGATGCACTTTGATCGTCATCATCTCAATCATCCTTATTCTTCTTATCATAATTGGGTTTTCTTTCTTTGACTGATAATAATTCTTTTTATCATTTTAAATATAAAGATGTGCCTTGGATTTGATGATAATTTCCTTAGTGATCTTCGATCACAAGGGTTCTTATTATATAAAATAATAGTATCCCTTTCGGGAATACAAATTATGACGGAGATAATCTCCTCATTACAATAGTTATTACTAGAGATATTCTCCTTAATGAAAAGCAGGATAATATATTCTCTAATACACCCTCTTAGTCTGAGAGGGAGAGTAGAAAACTCTAAGACTAGTCCGAAAACGAGCCAATAACTGTCAATTACATACAAAACATGATGGGTATGTGATGTGATATGCATTGTCTAATATCCCCCACAGGGAGTGTCTATGTTAAATTTGACCGTATACATAAATGAAGACCCAATTTCTTGATAATAACCAAAAGGAAAGAAAATTCGGGAAAAAATAAAGTCTTCATTGGCTTTTTCATTCTTTCCTCCATTTGCTTTCTCCTTCCGCTGTTTAATTGAGAAAAAAGAAAGTCATAATGGAAATCGATCTATTATATCTACGCCAGGCTACCAAAATTCCATTCATAACTCATTCTATTTGTTGAGAGGTGAATTGGCACTTGTGCTTCTAAAGAAGTTGGAAGCCAAGAGAAGTCTGAATGGCAGCAAACACTTTTTAGATAGATACTTTTCATCAAACACTCATAGTGCACTTAGAAAACTAAAAGAGAAGGAGTAAACACTAAAATTAGTCATAAAAGAGTCTGGATTTATGAAATCCATCTTCAGTAATTAACTAATTTCAATCTGTTTAGTATAGCTCCTGATTTTCATCAGAATCAACGATTACCCTGCGATCTGAAAGTATGAGATAGAGATTGTTGACTTGAATGAAAAAATCTTTCTCCCTTTGACAGCCAGTGATCCCGTAAGCATAGCTGAGTTACCATCTTCCGTTCTATTCACTTGTTCGAACACAGCATCATAGCAACTTCAGGGCTAGAATTGGAGCAGACACAACTTTAGATTGAAAGGAAGAATCGTTATACTGGTATCTTATTGTTGGTGGTGGTGATTGTACACATCAGCCGCCATATCTGATTCTGAAGCAGACGAGCAGTTGTGTGTTTGTGACCGCGTGAAACAGAAGGGGGGAGGCGGTAAACAATGATGAAAATAAAAAATGTGGTGATTGTACACATCATTGCGCTCTTAGTACACTAGCCCACTCCTTTAAGCAATTTACTTTTCACGATTTCATGAACAGGTTGGATATTTTTAGGTTCTAAGCTGCTTTAAAAAGTGTTGTTTTGAAACTAATCTGTTTTAATATTACAAAATGTATGCAATGTGTTATTTGGTTTCTGCTACAGTATCAATTTATATATAATCAGTTATAAATTCAAAAAATACGTGAACCCATCCAAAAGTATGATAAATGCAAATGTTCTCAACCTTTAGTGAGTACTGAGTAGGCATGTACCTTTTTGTTTTTTTTTTTGATCAGAAAATAGAATATATTAACTAGCAAATGTAATACATAAGATTTGCAATATCATTTTTATCAAAAACATTAGAAGAAATGCAAGTAGAAAGGACTTTTTGTTGCATATGATTGGACATATGTTGTAACTTTTTTAATTCTAGCTTCCTTAGCAATGAAATCCGATGTCGAGTTGTGTTCTCTTTTTATAAACTTCACTTGAACTTGAGAAGATCCCTAAGAATAGACTGTTTCCATGAGGAAGATCCCTAAGAATAGACTGTTTCCAAGAGACTATCCAATCATAATTTGTACTAACCTAGTATATATTGTCTGCTAACTATTTGTAATCAGTGACTATCGAGACATTAGATAGAATGCTATCCTTTAACCAAGTAACCGTTTTCCGGACAACTTTTGTTTCCACTTGTAGAGCTGAAGAAGCCCACTCCAGACCTGTTGAAACGTGAATAGAGGACTCATGGTCCACTGATATATTGCATACATTGTAATATTAAAACAGATTAGTTAAAAAAAACAAACAATGTATGCAATGTATTATTTGGTCCAAACTTCGCTTATTACTATGACAAATTGAGTCGTATAAATGCAGAAAAAATCATGAGTAGTCAATTTATATATAAGTCAGTTATAATTTTAAAATCTACCAGAACCCATCCAAAAGTATGATAAATGCAAACCTTTAGTGAGTACTGAGTAGGCGTGTACCTCAACAAAGGCCTAGCCTAAAACCCAACAGGAAATGCGTGGTTTAAAGGATAATTTGGTAAATGTCGTTTTATTTTTGGGAAAGAAAAAAAAATGTAAGTATGTAAAAGTGGAGAAATCGTTTTAGAAAATTCAAACAAGAATTTTAGAAAAATCTGAAAATCAAATCAAAGATGAACTTCAGAACCCAAAGATCTTTGAGATTCAACTCTGGTCAGTAATTTGATTTCTCTGTTGTTGATGATTTGATATTTTTTGGATTCAATTCTCAAATTCAATTTCCAGAAATCGTTTTTCTTTTCCAGGGATTAATCATTGAAAATGGTGATGTTCTTGAGAAGTCATGCCAGAAGAGAAGTAGATGAAGAAAGGAATTACTTCAAGAAACTCCCTCTTGAGATGAAATTGGAGGTTTTAACTCGCTTACCAACCAAATTGGTTGTCGATTTCAAAATCGTATGCACTAATTGGAATGATATCATTTCTAATAATCCATCCTTCTCAAAGATGCACTTTGATCGTCATCATCTCAATCATCCTTATTCTTCTTATCATAATTGGGTTTTCTTTCTTTGACTGATAATAATTCTTTTTATCATTTTAAATATAAAGATGTGCCTTGGATTTGATGATAATTTCCTTAGTGATCTTCGATCACAAGGGTTCTTATTATATAAAATAATAGTATCCCTTTCGGGAATACAAATTATGACGGAGATAATCTCCTCATTACAATAGTTATTACTAGAGATATTCTCCTTAATGAAAAGCAGGATAATATATTCTCTAATACACCCTCTTAGTCTGAGAGGGAGAGTAGAAAACTCTAAGACTAGTCCGAAAACGAGCCAATAACTGTCAATTACATACAAAACATGATGGGTATGTGATGTGATATGCATTGTCTAATATCCCCCACAGGGAGTGTCTATGTTAAATTTGACCGTATACATAAATGAAGACCCAATTTCTTGATAATAACCAAAAGGAAAGAAAATTCGGGAAAAAATAAAGTCTTCATTGGCTTTTTCATTCTTTCCTCCATTTGCTTTCTCCTTCCGCTGTTTAATTGAGAAAAAAGAAAGTCATAATGGAAATCGATCTATTATATCTACGCCAGGCTACCAAAATTCCATTCATAACTCATTCTATTTGTTGAGAGGTGAATTGGCACTTGTGCTTCTAAAGAAGTTGGAAGCCAAGAGAAGTCTGAATGGCAGCAAACACTTTTTAGATAGATACTTTTCATCAAACACTCATAGTGCACTTAGAAAACTAAAAGAGAAGGAGTAAACACTAAAATTAGTCATAAAAGAGTCTGGATTTATGAAATCCATCTTCAGTAATTAACTAATTTCAATCTGTTTAGTATAGCTCCTGATTTTCATCAGAATCAACGATTACCCTGCGATCTGAAAGTATGAGATAGAGATTGTTGACTTGAATGAAAAAATCTTTCTCCCTTTGACAGCCAGTGATCCCGTAAGCATAGCTGAGTTACCATCTTCCGTTCTATTCACTTGTTCGAACACAGCATCATAGCAACTTCAGGGCTAGAATTGGAGCAGACACAACTTTAGATTGAGAGGAAGAATCGTTATACTGGTATCTTATTGTTGGTGGTGGTGATTGTACACATCAGCCGCCATATCTGATTCTGAAGCAGACGAGCAGTTGTGTGTTTGTGACCGCGTGAAACAGAAGGGGGGAGGCGGTAAACAATGATGAAAATAAAAAACCCAAGCAAACTTTTAATAGAAGGGTAAATAAACAGAGATTTGTAAAAAAAAAAATTTACACTTTAGTTACATCAAGGGTATTTACAAATGTGAAGAAGTTCTTGAACAATTTTTTTCGGGTTACACTAAATATTATTATAGCACCGGCAGAACAATTTTTTTCGGGTTACACTAAACACTTTAGTTACATCATGGGTATTGTTAAGTTGACTAGCACGGGAAGTGCAATATTATTATTCAGCATGAAAAGGTGTAAATATTATTATAGCACCGACAGAACAATATTATTATTTTTATTTTGTATGGTAAATTTGTATTTAAATAGCACGGGACGTGACTTTTTATCTACTGAGATATTTGGGGAAACCGCTCGTATGCATATCATGCTTGTTTGAATCGCAAATATTGTAGTACGAAATGCAACATCCGTGTTTTTCTTTTCATAAAATGTAATATTTCGATGATGTGCTCGGTGCTTGTTGTAAAAAAGCTTTTAATTGCGTTCTTATATTGTTCTACTTAAATTGTTTTTTCTTTAGAGTTTATTAGTGATCTCCCAGTAGTTGTTCGTTTCCATTGAGCACCCCTTTTGAGAAAATGTGTTAGCTTGTTTTCGCTCCAGCTTTAGTGTTTAGAAGAGATGATGTACGTGAATATGTTCTCTTCCATAGTTTAAAGCTTTACCGAGTTAGAAATATTGTGTATAGTTTATGTATAATTTAATCAAATATATTCTTTGTTTATCTGTAAAAAGCACATTAATAGATTTATATCGCTTGAAAAATATCCGTTATAATGATGTCATTGAGCTTGGGTTTTGTTTTGGTTTATCTTATGATTCGTTCTTAGAATCCATAATGCTTCAAGTTTAAGTTGAAATGCTATTAGACACGTAGGTGTCTTGTTGGGACGTCACAGTTACCTTAAATCAACTTTAACTAAATAAGATACTCATTTGTAGAGACTTTTTTTTTTATCTCTCTTAATAAGCTCGTTTTTAGAAAGTACTTAAATTTTCATAAGGATTAGAAACACTTTGCTTTCTCTAACCGTTTCTATTTTTTGAACTTGGTCTCATTTTATAAACCGCAAATTTATATAAAAATTTGAAAACAAGAAGGTTGGATTCCCACCCCTTATAGACGTATTCACTAATTATTTACTTTTAGATACTGAGAAGAAGAAGGTTGAATTCCCATATGTGAGAGACATATTCACTACGACTCTAAGGGGGAAGGTATTAAATGCGGTTTACATAGACATATGGAGTAATTCGAATCTTTTCCCTAATTTAAAAAGACCATTTTAAATTGTTGTTTTTTCCAACCAAACAACCCAGTTTTTCCCTCTTATTAATATTTGTCAGTATTTTATGAAAACTTATTTCAAATTTGGGTTTCTACTTTTTAAGATGTAATTTTAACATATTAGACACATTTTTAAATTTAAGTTAATATTAATACACGTAATAAACATGTGTACTTGTACCTTGTAGTTTTTGTGTAGTGATATAATGGTTTATGAGTTTCCCCTGTTTACTCTTGAACATTTAGGCGGTCGAATTATTTCGTTGCATTTCCCATGTTTTTAAAATTTTACTTTTAAGTACTGTTCGTGGGTATAAAAAAATTGTCTTTTTTGTTTTCTTTTTCCTTTGAAACGGTGTTACTCTTTTTATTAATTGTCTTAACCATACTCGTGTACCGTAAGTGTTTTTAGTGTGCTATTTGACTCTTTTCCTCTTTCATATTCTCTCTCGGGTCAGAATAACTTTACTCTTCCTTATCAAATTAATTTGAGATTCACTTAATTTGAGATCCAATTTATCTTTCATGAAATGTTCTTCAAATTCATCATGTGTTTATCAGATTCAGTGGATTGAATCTCTTCTGATAAGTTCATATTAGGTTTACTACTACTTTCCATCTTTGAAAACAAGATAAATCAGAGGTTAATTTTCTAGATCTGAAGAAGGATGATGGTGATGAAGTATGCTAGGTGGGGAATCTCTGAAACGATCAAGTGTAGATTTGTTCAAAACTTCAAAGTTGGTAGAGTTGAGAAAACGCGTTTCCCTGATAATCAGGTATTTTTGATAAACATTTTGATTTTTTTTCTTCCGAGTTTTGATTTAGATGCATAGATTTGTGAATTTAACATAATTAGGAATGGCTAATAATGAGGGTAACACATTTTAAAAAAGTTTATTTATTAAACAGTAAAATTTCGATAAATTAATAGTGTTGGGACCGAAAAATTCTATTATTTTAGCTAAGTAATTAATTTATCGAAGTTCTACTGTAGTAATTAATATGTAAACATAATTTTTTTTCTCAATTATTGAATTATCGAAGTTCTACTGTAGTAATACATATTTCTTGTTTCATATATTGGAAAATCCTTGCAGAGACGCAAGTTCTTGCATGTAGTAGTATTACAACATATTCAGGGTACAAGCAATTTAATTGTTTGAGATCCAAATATGAAAAGCGTATTATATTTATTTTATTGTTTAGGAATGTTGATGACATTGCAATACATGTTTTTTGTTAATAAATTAGTTTGATCGTATAATTAATTATCGTTCATATTTTACCGCCATGTATGATTGAATTTTTATTGAGTAATGTGGCCAAGTAATTGAATTCATATTCATATCTAGAGATAAATTTGGATAATAGACAAAAGATGACAAATCTTAATTGCAAGTAGCAGTGATTACAAATTGTTGTGATATTTTCCCGTAATTGCATTTAAATTATCGGATTTGTTAAATTGACTACTCGGGTATGTAAACTTCATTGATTAGCCTATTTCACCATTCTTAAATCTCTTAGAGGTTTCAACATAATCGTGCGATGAGGTGGGTTATTTTCTATGTAGAAATGATGTTCAGGTTGTTACGTGTATATGATTTTCGGTAATGAGAGATTAAAATCTCATGATTATAATTCAAGTACAAGTTTGTGAACGAACGCAAATCCTCAACCATTATTCTTATCTCATTGATTACTATTAACTATTCTTAGGTTTCAATTTATTTTAAATTGCTTTCAATTATTCATAAAAAAACCTTTTTCTTGCATATGTCTTTGAATTCAAATGACAACAAATACCTCTTCTGAAAAAAACTCGTTCTTATCGTTTCACTTAATTTGTACTTCTAAAAGAGATAACGGATACGACACTGGCCAATTACTCACAAAATCAATTGATTAATCTTCTTATTGCTAGAATGTTGCTCATTTTCAGATGAATGAAATCCTTATACCATAAACGAGTAGCCATTTAGTTTTACTAAATGAAGTTATTCTACTGCAGAAGAAAATGATAGTTTGATACTTTGAGACAACCAAGTTGTACTAGGACGAGTGTATACCAAAGTATTTTTGAACCAAAATTTTGTAATCGTAGTATACTTAATAAGCGATTTATTTTCTCAAGCGTGTTTTCTTTCAATTCCAGTGTATTGGTCTCCATTACGAGTTCGAAAGTGCTATATAGCCATCTGAATAACAACTTAGTAACAACACTTTCCTATGTGGCAAACTATATGGCGGAGAGAGATTGTATCCAATTCTTCCATGTCATTTTAAATTTGAAAAAAGTTAAACAAATATAAACTATAAAACTGATTAGTTTCTCTTCGTCGTCACAATTACCTTAACTAGTCATTGGGTTTCAATGGAACAGATTTAACGTAGATAACCTAGACTATTGAACAACAACGGAAAATAAATCAAGTTGAACATCATGCACTAGCAATACTTCGTTTGATTTTTTTCTTTTCTACCTCCGGAATCTTTATTTCCATATATCACAGTTTGTGGTTGTCCGCCATCAATGGCAAAACTACCATAACTTATTGTTCTTCATTAAAATAGTTTTTCCTAGAAAAATCAAGCCTCCAATTAAAACAAAAACCCCAAATAGAGTAATTAACTTTTCTCATAATACATGATCGATTGAGAGAAACACTTATAGAGATGGAAAAAGTAAGATAGCCAATTTCAGTGAAATTGAATTATTTTTTATTTTAGTTTTTATACCTGATTCATGGTCTAAGTTATCATCTGGTTGCAAATATGTGGATCTGGAAATTCTGGTAACTTTATTGATGGGAATTTCCATTTTGGAGTCAGTGAGTTTATACTACTTTGCCATAAAAACAGAAGAAGGGAAGGATTCTAACTTTTTTTTCTTATCGAAATTCTAAAACTTCGAATGTTTTTTTCTGTAGCTTTTTTTCTACTTGAGTTATGCTATGTGGCAGAGATAGATAATCGCATGTTTCCTAGATATAGTGCCATATCATCACCGTTGTTATTCAGCTGAAAACCGGTTGTTTATGTAGCACGATTGTTATGACTTCTCCTCTCAATATAGAAGACGAAAATGCCTAAATCTTCATTGTATTTTTGTCTTCTACACTTCCATATGTTGAAATCTATACCCTGTATATTCTGGTTCCCCTTATTTGCTAGTGTTGGATATTGATTTTGCGAGGCCGTTTGTCGAAAATACCTCCCAAAAACTGTAATCTATAAAGTAATCACATTTTTTCTTTCTAATCTATAAATTACACCTGGTTAATTTAGTCAACAATGTACGTATTATTTATTAGTTGGTACGATATATTTTTACATCAATTTTTAGGTTTGTTTCACCGTTTTCACATTCGTTACATTATTCTCCGATCGTTACAATGTTCTCAGATTTGTCTTGCCCGATTCAAGATTATTACAACGATTTCAGGGTAGCCGTATCATTTATTCTATCCAACAAGAAAATGTGGATAGCCATTTTCCACATGAAATAACTGCCACTTACCACATTGACTATTTGTCAACCAACTTAGGGATACTTATTATACTTTTCAAGGATATGCCTTATTGATCATTAGTTCAAATGGGGATATTTTACAAATTCCCCATTTTTGTATTTGTGTTTCGAAAACTTCCCATTATATTTTGTTGTCGAAAATAGACCTTTATAATATATTTTTTTATTGGCATGATTCTAACCTATAGTTATATTAAGATGTTAACTGAACTAAAAAATTCCTAATTTATCGATTTTATGAAATAATAATCCATACATGTTAGCGATTTCCCAGACTACTGACATATAATGCTAAAATTATTTGTGAATTTGCAAAGAAAAAATAACAAACAATGGAGGTGATAAAACTTGTAATTGCCATTTCCCTCCATTTTCTACCAAGTCCTAACCTCATACATTGCCATGTGAGTTATCTTCAAGTCACCAAGTTAGACTACGCGAAACACGAAAAAAATCTTATAAAATTTTCAAACATTTTATTTCATCCAATGTTTTTGAAAACTAGCAAGATTGGGAGTCCACATGTTTTGGTGAGTTGAGTAAACTTCGATACATGTCATTTTAAAAAAAAAATAGAAATTTTAGGGGATTTCACAAAATGCTCATACTCATCACTAACTCAAAAAATTTCATTGCCGCAAGATAAAATCACATATTTCAAACACTCAAAGCTTCTATCATATCATATAAATAATATAATATTTAGTTCAAACATTTTGTTGATAACATATCTATTGTAGTAGTGCAATGATAAAATTCGACAAAATTTTAATCTTAATCTTGTTAAAAACAAGATAGGGGGAAACTGGATTCTTTCTCATTTTGGTGGTATGAACATCTTTAACAAGATAGTTCTACCCGAAGCAAACTTTTGAGACCATACCAATACTAGGAATCCTAGAGATATGAGTTAACTCAACATCACTTTATTTTAAACGATTTGGTTCAAATTTTGAACCATAACCTATCAAAACAAACAATATATACCAACCTCTCAGCGTATCCACATTTCACATTAATTTAGCTTGAAAATAATTGTTAATAACATTTGATATTCTTGCAATGCCATATCGTAAGACTTGGTTTAACACAAGCATATCAAATAACTTCATAATTAAAATTATGTTCATTTCTTGGTGAGAGTTGGTATTCATATTTGTTTTGACTAGGTTTCTTATTCTTTCGGTTTTGGTTTGGTGTCAAATTTTATCTAATAAGTTTCAAACTTATATGAGTCACACATATATTTTCATAAACAATGATTCTCAATATCTAGTTTTCATACAACTCATTCTAAGAATGAACAATCAATTTATTTCAATCTAGAATGCAATTATTTAATCACCACAATAACTACAAATAGTTCATCAAACATACCTCATATGCTTTGAAATCTCAATTGGTCACAAACCATCGTCTACTCTTTCAACACAGAAAAATTGCTCGACAAATTGATTAATCCTGGCTCGTAATTTTATTTGATTGGAAAATAAAAAACTTGCTCAAGTAAGTGAATTCTCACCTGTGATAATTATTTACATGTGAGCATTTGAAAGCAAAAAAATAAGCAAGGTATGCACCTATATAATCACTTAAAAACCAATACTCCAAATTGCTCGTCAGTTTCAAACAAAGATTCAAACTTTTATGTTATAACATCATATATTTATAACTTTCTATCAAGCATATTATTAGACATATGTGGTGCACTAGTTTGATTGCTAACAATAATCTTATGTTTCATTACTAGAACAATAATATGAATCATTTGAATCAAAACCTGATTTTAATGTAATTTCATACATCTCTAATCTCTAATCTGAAGCATCACATGAATTCCATTTCTTTGAACATAAATTAAAAAATTTAAAACTTACATATCTTTCAAAATACACACCGGATTTTTGCAAAATCAGTACATTTGGAAACCTCTTTGAATTTTCTACGTAATGAGTACAATTAAGAATATTAAATTTTCATTTTAAGAATTTTATTTCATTATTATCAAATTTGGTGTTGTTAAAAGAATCAAATTTAAGCATGCGCATCGGACATGTGGTCTTTCTAGTTAAAATAAAATAAAAGATGATACTTATCGTGTTTTAGCAATACTTTCTCGTTGAATCTCTATGGAAGAAGAAAACGTCTTAAAATTGTTGAAACAATTGCTAAAAATATCCTGCAAAACAATCATTAACGAAAAAAAAATGTTAACGCTGAGTCACGACCAGGTCGCTCGCTTTAAGACGTTTTGTGGCTCTGCCGAAGATTGTGCAAGCAGTTCTTCCATGTCGCGTGTCCCCAGGATAAAACAGCCGAGTAAATTCTCTTTCATAATCACTCTTGCACTTGAGATTATGTGATACTTGTACACTTCTATTCTTGTTCATAATCAAACTTATAGAAAACAAGTGATAATCATACAATAGTTTTCTTTTTCTCAAAAATTCTGAATTTTCTTTAAAAAACTCCAAAACATTAAAGAAAAAACTCTCTTCCATTTTTTCTTCAACCAAAAATATAATTTATAGTTAAGGGGTTTTTAATAAAGTTTTTAACGAAAACATTAATATGGTTTAATATAAACCATTACTTTTGTCACATGAAATGGTAAAAGAATTTATGACAAAAATAAATTTCTTTTATGAGTACCATTAAAATTATGAAAAATAACTTTAATAAAAAATAATAAATGTAAATAAAATTTTGTTTTAAAGAATATATTTCCAACAAATATTTAATGTAACAAATATTTAATGTAAAGCCCCACATTAACATTAGTTATATACCTCATGTCTTGATTCCCGCAGTACATAGACATAACCAGATCGTTTAAAATAAAGTGATGTTGAGTTTCCCAACATATTCCCGCAGTACATAGACATAACCTAGGGTTTCGGAGGTCGAGGTGTACACTGTTGGGAGTGGTAAGGGATGGAGGCACGTTGGAAAGTTTGATTTTAGTTTTAGCGTTCACATATATTGTGAGAATACACATGGTGTGTTTCTGAATGGATGTCATCGGAGAAACCGTGAAGGAGGTATGGTTGTGGTTTTTGATTTGTCTGATGAGAAGTTTCGTGAGCATATTTCACCACCTCCTTTCCTAAAGGATATCGATTATGATGATGCTGCTGATGGTTTTATTCTGATAGGGGTTTCTGGTGGTGGAATCTTATATTATGCAGTTTGTCAGTTCATAGATGAAATTTTTTTGATGTTGATGGTTGTCATGAAAAATAATGATAATCTTGAAACTGAGGAACACCAGTCATGGGGTTGGATTAAAGTTACTAGTCTTGACCAAGAAGAGCCATTTTCCTTTTTGTAGTGTGGCAGCGTTATACGTTATGATCAAGGTAATTTTAAAATGTTTGTTTCGGAAACTTCAACCTGGGAAAGCTGTGAGTTTTAATGATATATCTCGTCAAGTGTTTCCGCACCAGCATACCTTAATTTCTTTGAAAGAATTAGGAGAAGACGGAGCGGAAATAATGGAATCAAGAGGAGATGAGGAAACAAATAGCAATGAATCCGATAACTATTAGCAAACAAGTAACCTTTCGAAACTGGTAATAATCTTCATTTCGGTTTTTCAAGTCATACTCATATGCTTTATTGCTTGATGCATGTTTTCTTTTGGTTGGCATATAAGTTGATGCGTTTGTCTTTTCATATTGTCTTTCTTTCTTCTTGTGAAGAAAATTAGGGTTTGCTTGGTTTTATCTTTAGTTTCAGGAGATGTGGAATCTATATATCTCTGAATACTATTAGAATACTCGTCTGTTGAAAACATTATTGGTTATACACATGTTGTTTTTTCTTGTCCAGGAGAAAATCCTGGTGTTTTTAAATACTTTGCAGAAGTAAAGCTATAATGTCTAAGAAGACCCGTTGTAATAATGGTTCACCAGCTAGCTTACACTTAGGGGCCAGGGAATACTGTTACAGACTTTGAAATGAGTATCTACGTGCGGTTTTCTCTATACCTTAACACGACCATCATCTTTTGCTTGTGCAAATCTCACCCCTTACATCAAGTAAGCTTCTAACTAAGCTGAGGGACAGTTAAGAATTTGAACCCCGAGGCTCACACGGTATCTGTATGCTGATTGTATATATTGATTAATATGGCTCAGCAGGGATACCTTTCCTAAGTCTGATGATTTACTATGATTTTCGTACAGGTTTCCCCGAAAAGAATGTTTGAATTGCATATGAGATAGGGAATATAAGGATGTTAGTCGGTTTTCTTGGATCCAATTCTGAGTTACCACACAACTAGGTATTGTGTTGTTTTTCTCAAGGATGTTCCTTAGTTTTCTTAAATCATGTTCTTGAGTTTAAGATATAAAATCATACAACTTTTTAATAAATCTTCAAATATCTAATGGAAATTTCTATGCCAAACATCTAAAAAAATAGATGACATTAAAGACTTTTTGTGAAAATTACCGGTGAATAGTGCAGTATAAAGTCTTTAGTGCGCTATTCGCCAAACAAAATAAAAAGGATATGTAGACACCTTCGGAGTTGTCTTGTCAGTTTTCTGGTTGTAATCCAAACAGTAGATTATCGACATAGTTTTTGGTGATTTAAAAACCGCACAGTAAAACAAAAATGTTAAACACAAACATCAATCTTTTATCAGAACAACCAAAAACCAATTTCAGTCTCAATATTCTGATCTAGTTCTACAAAAATAACGTTCATCTTTATCTAGATGATATTCTCGTTCGTGGGTATCATAGCTGCATAAGACAGCAATATGGCTCCCTCAACCTGCACAACCGTAAAGAGCGTGCATGCTACTAGGCATTCAGAAGATGTAAAATATTTCGTGAGGGAGTTCCTGTCACACTATTCTGGTACAGAAAAATGAACACAAAGTAGAGAATGAAATAAAAATAACACAACTTATTCTGACTAAAAAACTCAGCAAATGCTAAACTCTTCTCTTCTTCAGATTTGATCTGAAAAATTGCCTTTTTACTTACTTGAGAAATTTCTCCTCTTCAGGTCTGATTTGAGAAATTAACCTTGTTTCTGTTATTACCTCTACAAGAGCTATTATGAAGCTACAGATATCACTTTAGAGTCTTAGGCCTTGATACAGTCATGTGAAAACTTTCGTGAAAAGTTGGTCTCAAAAAGCTCTCCTTTTTTTCTTTTCTTTGAACAAAAGGGGTAAAATGTTATGGAAAAGGAAAAACTAGAATGAGATACAAGAAAAAAAAAATGGAGCCTAAAACCCCAGCCCAAATAACAACTTATAAAAAAAATAACAGTCCAAAACTGTCGCAACTTATAATCGACTCCTTGAATTGGGAGCAAGGGTTTATATTAAATTATAAGATCTCTTTTTCAATAGAATTGGTTGGGATCAGGATTGTCAGTTGGAACATCTTGGCATGTCTTTTTTGATAGAATTGGTTGAAATTATTTTCTAATTTCAATTGATTTTTGGCTTGAGTTTTACTTTTCTTTTGATTTTCAGCAAGGGAGTAATAGTTTATAAGCTCCGCAGCTCAATGAAAGTCTCCTAGAACCTCTATTTTTTCCACTTATTTTTGTATACTGCAGCGACGACTTAGCAAGAAACGAAAATATTTTTTTTTGATTGAAAGAGAGGATTTAATAATAGAAGAAGGAATGTATAAGCAAATCTACCATAGGTATATGAAGAAAAGAAAACAAAGTTGCAAACTAAATGAAAGTTACAAAAACAATGCCTGCCAATTAGACAATACAGTGTTGGAGAAGTCAGGTGAACCCTATGACCTGCAGCCTCACCCTAAGTTAAAACTAAATACTTGACTTCCAAAATGAGATTGTTATCAGTTTTGAAGAGGTGTGTAGGTTCAAACCTTATACAATTTCTTTCTTTCCAGATCGTGTGAACGATTGCTGCTGGGATCAAACTCCAGATGTAGTTGCCTGATTGAGAAAATTGCTTGGTGTGCCAGGTATCTGCCAATGCTCTCATTGATCCCGGAAAAACCCAAGTTCAACCTGTTGTTGGTGTTAAGTTGCACCAAATTTTGTATGCAATATTACAATGTAGGAAAAGATGATTCTGTGACTCCTCTCCTCCACCACACAAAGCACGGTCATTATGAAGAGACATACCTTTCCGTTCGAGCATATCTATAGTGTTCAGCTTGCGTGAACCAAACACCACATAAGAAAACAGATTTTTGGAGGGATTGCCTGTTGCCAGATGAAATGAGAAGGAAAGTACGCCATTTTCTGCCACTAATTGAGAATACAATGATTTGACAGTAAACACACCATAGGGATGCAATTTCCACCTCCTAGTATCTGTCAAACCATCACGAACATGGGGAACATCACCAATGGTTGTAATGAGCATTCCATATTCTTGAGCCTCTGCATATGATATGACCCGCCTGAAATCGAACTTCCAATTTCCTTCACTAGAAATCATGTCAGCAATATAAGCATTTTTATTCCTGGTCAACTTGAACAGTTTAGGACAAATAGAAGATAAAGGTTGCTGCCCGCACCAGCAGTCATTCCAAAAGGTAATGATTGTTCCATAATGGAGGAACAAAGTCGAATGATCACTAATGAAACCTTCCGACTCAACTATTGCCCGCCAACAAGAGACCCCATAGGATTGACTGACTTTTCTGGAACCCAAAAGGAAAACTCTTTTCCATACTTTCTTCTATAATCTTATACCAAATCTTACTCTTTTATACACCATATATCCAACACCATTTAGCTAACAAAGCTAAATTCATAAGTTTTAGGTTGCACACACCTAGACCGCCTCTATTTTTATTAGCACGAACTATATCCCAGTTAACTAAATGTGATAATTTTGCTCCATCTATATATTCCCATAGAAAGTTACGCATCTTCTTTTCTAGAATCTTGATGACAGAGCTTGGGGCCTTAAAAAGAGAAAAATAGTAGGTCAGAAGAGAGGATAAAATACAGTTCAAAAGAGCTATCCAAACTGAAAGTCTAGCGTCAAACTTTTCGATACCAGGGTACCAAATTCTGATGGAATTAGATTTGGCACCAAGCGGCATTCCCAAGTACATAAAAGGTAGACAGTCTACTGAACAACCTAATTCTTCATCCCAAAGAGTTATGTCTGGAACTACTCCCACGACAATAGGTCTGGTTTTCAAATTATTTACCTTAAGCCCGGCTATGTACTCGAAACAATGTAATGTTGAAAATAGGTTATGGAGCTCTTCCTTGTTATCATTTAAGAAGAAAATTGTGTCATCCGCATAATGAAGATGGTTGACCACAACACTAATAGGAGCCACAGAAAAACCAATAAAAAGGCCTTGATTAGCTACCCTATCAATATACCGTGAAAAAACTTCCATGGAAATTTTAAATAAAAGAGGAGAAACTGGACAGCCTTGTCTCACACCTCTTTAACTAGTGAAGTATCCAAAAGAAGACCCATTGATAATAATCGAGAAAGAAGAAGTTGAATAACAAAACCTCAGCCAATTACACCACTTCCTACTAAACCCCATTTTCAGAAGTATAAATTCAAGATACCCCTAATTGATTCTATCAAAAGACTTCTCAAAATCAATTTTGCAAATAATACCAGGATTTCCAGATCGAAGTCTATAGTCTACCAATTCATTGGTAATAAGAGTGCCATCAATAATTTGTCTGCCTTCAATATAAGCACATTACATCGGAGAGATCAGCTTATCCATAACAAGCGTTATCCTTGAAGCTAGTACTTTTGCAATAATCTTATACACACTAGTAAGCAGACAAATAGGTCTACAGTTCTTGAAAGTCTCAATATGATCTTTTTTAGGCACGAGATTGATGAAAGTAGAGTTGTGTTTAAAGCTGATAGTACCTGTAGTGCATAATTCGTTCACAGTACCCATAATATCATCTTTGATAAAGTGCCAACACTTCTGAAAGAATATAATAGGGAAACCGTCCGTATCAGGTGCTTTGTTGTTTTCCAAATCTCTAATAGCATGCATAACCTCCTCCTCAGTAAAATCAACTTTTAGGATATTAGCTTCAGTGGAGGTAATAGACTCAAAGTTAATCCCCTCCAAATTAGGTCGAATGATCTCTTCCTCAGAGAATAAAGTTTTGTAATAACCTATTATATGTTCCTGCAACCTGATTTTATCAGAAACCAACTCATCCCCAATGTAGAGTTTCCTGATTTTGTTATATCTACGCCTGGCAGAAGCTTTGCTGATAAAGAAAGAAGTATTTTTATCACCCTCCTATAATTTGTATTTGATTTAATCTTCCACGAAGTCTCATCCATCTTAGAAATCGTATCAAAATCTGCTTTGTATTGAAGATATACATTATGCTCCTCTTCAGTTAAGATATTATCTTCAGCTAGACCATCAAGATTTTGAATTTCAGAGAGAATAGTTTTCGGTTTAGTATCGGTATATCCAAAAACTTCTTTGTGCCAGACTTTTAGCTTTTCTTTAAATGCTTGTAACTTCAACCAGAGAACAATGCTAGGAGTACCTACAAAACAAAAAGAAAACCACCAATCTTCTAGTAATTGTAAGAAACCATTCTCCAAGAACCACATAACTTCAAACCTAAAAGGACTAGGTCCCCAAGAGGGTTCGGAAATATCTAAAAGGAGAGGGATGCGATCTTAGGTAGGTATGGCTTTCTCTAATTGGGTAACAAAAGGGTAGTGTTGTTCAAAGGATGGTAAAATAAGGAATCTATCCAATCTGCACATAACCAGATTTGCTTGTCCATTTGACCAAGTGAATCTAGCTCCCTTGAGAGCTAAGTCAATAAGATCATGTTCATCAATGAACTTATTGAACTTCTTCATAGTTCTTGTAATCTTCTTACAATTCTTTTTTTCAGCACACTTGGTTATTGTATTAAAATCACCCCCAATAAACCAAGGTAGGTTTGACCAATATCTGCAAATAGTGTCAATCTCAATCCAAAAATCAGCTCTGTCAACTGAGTTATTTGGCCCATACACGTTCGTAAGAACCCACTGAAAATTATCTAGTTTGTTTGTGCATAGAATAGAAAGTGTATACTCGGCAACAAGTGAATCACTCACTTCAACCATATCTCTATCCCAGAGAATTAACATTCCTCCTTAGGTACCGATAGATTGTTGCATGGTCCATCCCACATTACTATAACCATATATCTGTTTGATATCCCATAATGTGCATATCATTTTGGTTTCTTAAAGTATAATGATTGGAGATCTAATCATCTGTATCATCTTATGAACCACTATTCCAGGTTATGATTTTGACCGTATACATAAATGAAGACCCAATTTCTTGATAATAACCAAAAGGAAAGAAAATTCGGGAAAAAATAAAGTCTTCACTGGCTTTTTCATTCTTTCCTCCATTTGCTTTCTCCTTCCGCTGTTTAGTTGAGAAAAAATAAAGTCATAATGGAAATCGATCTATTATATCTAGGACAAGCTACCAAAATTCCATTCATAACTCATTCTATTTGTTGAGAGGTGAATTGGCACTTGTGCTTCTAAAGAAGTTGGAAGCCAAGAGAAGTCTGAATGGCAGCAAACACTTTTTAGATATATACTTTTCATTAAAAACTCATAGTGCACTTAGAAAACTGAAAGATAAGGATTAAACACCAAAATTAGTCATAAAAGAGTCTGGATTTATGAAATCCATCTTCAGTAATTAACTAATTTCAATCTGTTTAGTATAGCTCCTGATTTTCATCAGAATCAATTATTACCCTGTGATCTGAAAGTATGAGATAGAGATTGTTGACTTGAATGAAAAAATCTTTCTCCCTTTGACACCCAGTGATCCCGTAAGCATAGCTGAGTTACCATCTTCCGTTCTATTCACTTGTTCGAACACAACATCATAGCAACTTCAGGGCTAGAATTGGAGCAGAAACATCTTTAGATTGAGAGGAAGAATCGTTATACTGGTATCTTACTGTTGGTGGTGGTGATTGTACACATCAGTCGCCATATTTGATTCTAAAGCAGACGAGCAGTTGTGTGTTTGTGACCGCGTGAAACAGAAGGGGGGAGGCGGTAAACAATGATGAAAATAAAAAACCCAAGCAAACTTTTAATAGAAGGGTAAATAAACAGAGATTTGTAAAAACAAAAATTTACACTTTAGTTACATCACGGGTATTTATAAATGTGAAGAAGTTCTTGAACAATTTTTTTCGGGTTACACTAAATATTATTATAGCACCGGCAGAACAATTTTTTTCGGGTTACACTAAACACTTTAGTTACATCATGGGTATTGTTAAGTTGACTAGCACGGGAAGTGCAACATTATTATTCAGCATGAAAAGGTGTAAATATTATTATAGCACCGACAGAACAATATTATTATTTTTATTTTGTATGGTAAATTTGTATTTAAATAGCATGGGAAGTGACTTTTTATCTACTGAGATATTTGGGGAAACCGCTCGTATGCATATCATGCTTGTTTGAATCGCAAATATTGTAGTACGAAATGCAACATCCGTGTTTTTCTTTTCATAAAATGTAATATTTCGATGATGTGCTCGGTGCTTGTTGTAAAAAAGCTTTTAATTGCGTTCTTATATTGTTCTACTTAAATTGTTTTTTCTTTAGAGTTTATTAGTGATCTCCCAGTAGTTGTTCGTTTCCATTGAGCACCCCTTTTGAGAAAATGTGTTAGCTTGTTTTCGCTCCAGCTTTAGTGTTTAGAAGAGATGATGTACGTGAATATGTTCTCTTCCATAGTTTAAAGCTTTACCGAGTTAGAAATATTGTGTATAGTTTATGTATAATTTAATCAAATATATTCTTTGTTTATCTGTAAAAAGCACATTAATAGATTTATATCGCTAGAAAAATATCCGTTATAATGATGTCATTGAGCTTGGGTTTTGTTTTGGTTTATCTTATGATTCGTTCTTAGAATCCATAATGCTTCAAGTTTAAGTTGAAATGCTATTAGACACGTAGGTGTCTTGTTGGGACGTCACAGTTACCTTAAATCAACTTTAACTAAATAAGATACTCATTTGTAGAGACTTTTTTTTTTATCTCTCTTAAGCTCGTTTTTAGAAAGTACTTAAATTTTCATAAGGATTAGAAACACTTTGCTTTCTCTAACCGTTTCTATTTTTTGAACTTGGTCTCATTTTATAAACCGCAAATTTATATAAAAATTTGAAAACAAGAAGGTTGGATTCCCACCCCTTATAGACGTATTCACTAATTATTTACTTTTAGATACTGAGAAGAAGAAGGTTGAATTCCCATATGTGAGAGACATATTCACTACGACTCTAAGGGGGAAGGTATTAAATGCGGTTTACATAGACATATGGAGTAATTCGAATCTTTGTTTCCCCAATTTAAAAAGACCATTTTAAATTGTTGTTTTTTCCAACCAAACAACATACCAGTTTTTCCCTCTTATTAATATTTGTCAGTATTTTATGAAAAATTATTTCAAATTTGGGTTTCTACTTTTTAAAATGTACTTTTAACATATTAGACACATTTTTAAATTTAAGTTAATATTAATACACGTAATAAACATGTGTAGTTGTACATTGTAGTTATTGTGTAGTAATATAATGGTTTATGAGTTTCCCCTGTTTACTCTTGAACATTTAGGTGGTCGAATTATTTCGTTGCATTTCCCATGTTTTTAAAATTTTACTTTTAAGTACTGTTCGTGGGTACAAAAAAATTGTCTTTTTGGTTTTCTTTTTCCTTTGAAACGGTGTTACTCTTTTTATTAATTTTCTTAACCATACTCGTGTACCGTAAGTGTTTTTAGTGTGCTATTTGACTCTTTTCCTCTTTCATATTCTCTCTCGGGTCAGAATAACTTTACTCTTCCTTATCAAATTAATTTGAGATTCACTTAATTTGAGATCCAATTTATATTTCATGAAATGTTCTTCAAATACATCATGTGTTTATCAGATTCAGTGGATTGAATCTCTTCTGATAAGTTCATATTAGGTTTAATACTACTTTCCAGCTTTGAAAACAAGATAAATCAGAGGTTAATTTTCTAGATCTGAAGAAGGATGATCGTGATGAAGTATGCTAGGTGGGGAATCTCTGAATCGATCAAGTGTAGATTTGTTCAAAACTTCAAAGTTGGTCGAGTTGAGAAAACGCGTTTCCCTGATAATCAGGTATTTTTGATAAACATTTTGATTTTTTTTCTTCCGAGTTTTGATTTAGATGCATAGATTTGTGAATTTAACATAATTAGGAATGGCTAATAATGAGGGTAACACATTTTAAAAAAGTTTATTTATTAAACAGTAAAATTTCGATAAATTAATAGTGTTGGGACCGAAAAATTCTAATATTTTAGCTAAGTAATTAATTTAGCGAAGTTCTACTGTAGTAATTAATATGTAAACATAATTTTTTTTTCTCAATTATTGAATTTAATAGTGGAGACTAATTTTTTGAATCAACCATTGTTGACGTGGTTAATGTAATACATTTTTCTTGTTTCATATATTGGAAAATCCTTGCAGAGACACAAGTTCTTGCATGTAGTAGTATTACAACATATTCAGGGTACAAGCAATTTAATTGTTTGATATCCAAAACATGAAAAGCGTATTATATTTATTTTATTGTTTAGGAATGTTGATGACATTGCAATACATGTTTTTTGTTAATAAATTAGTTTGATCGTATAATTAATTATCGTTCATATTTTACCGCCATGTATGATTGAATTTTTATTGAGTAATGTGGCCAAGTAATTGCATTCATATTCATATCTAGAGATAAATTTGGATAATAGACAAAAGATGACAAATCTTAATTGCAAGTAGCAGTGATTACAAATTGTTGTGATATTTTCTCGTAATTGCATTTAAATTATCGGATTTGTTAAATTGACTACTCGGGTATGTCAACTTCATTGATTAGCCTATTTCACCATTCTTAAATCTCTTAGAGGGTTCAACATAATCGTGCGATGAGGTGGGTTATTTTCTATGTAGAAATGATGTTCAGGTTGTTACGTGTATATGATTTTCGGTAATGAGAGATTAAAATCTCATGATTATAATTCAAGTACAAGTTTTTGAATGAACGCAAATCCTCAACCATTATTCTTATCTCATTGATTACTATTAACTATCCTTTGGTTTCAATTTATATTAAATTGCTTTCAATTATTCATAAAAAAACCTTTTTCTTGCATATGTCTTTGAATTCAAATGACAACAAATACCTCTTCTGAAAAAAAACTCGTTCTTATCGTTTCACTTAATTTGTACTTCTAAAAGAGATAACGGATACGACACTGGCCAATTACTCACAAAATCAATTGATTAATCTTCTTATTGCTAGAATGTTGCTCATTTTCAGATGAATGAAATCCTTATACCACAAACGAGTAGCCATTTAGTTTTACTAAATGAAGTTATTCTACTGCAGAAGAAAATGATAGTTTGATACTTTGAGACAACCAAGTAGTACTAGGACGAGTGTATACCAAAGTATTTTTGAACCAAAATTGTGTAATCGTAGTATACTTAATAACCGATTTATTTTCTCAAGCGTGTTTTCTTTCAATTCCAGTGTATTGGTCTCCATTACGAGTTCGAAAGTGCTATATAGCCATCTGAATAACAACTTAGTAACAACACTTTCCTATGTGGCAAACTATATGGCGGATAGAGATTGTATCCAATTCTTCCATGTCATTTTAAATTTGAAAAAAGTTAAACAAATATAAACTATAAAACTGATTAGTTTCTCTTCGTCGTCACAATTACCTTAACTAGTCGTTGGGTTTCAATGGAACAGATTTAATGTAGATAACCTAGACTATTGAAAAACAACGGAAAATAAATCAAGTTGAACATCATGCACTAGCAATACTTCGTTTGATTTTTTTCTTTTCTACCTCCGGAATCTTTATTTCCATATATCACAGTTTGTGGTTGTTCGCCATCAATGGCAAAACTACCATAACTTATTGTTCTTCATTAAAATAGTTTTTCCTAGAAAAATCAAGCCTCCAATTAAAAAAAAAACCCCAAATAGAGTAATTAACTTTTCTCATAATACATGATCGATTGAGAGAAACGCTTATAGAGATGGAAAAGTAAGATAGCCAATTTCAGTGAAATTGAATTATTCATGGTCTTAGTTATCATCTGGTTGCAAATATGTGGATCTGGAAATACTGGTAACTTTATTGATGGGAATTTCGATTTTGGAGTCAGTGAGTTTATACTACTTTGCCATAAAAACAAAAGAAGGGAAGGATTCTAACTTTTTTTCTTATCGAAATTCTAAAACTTTGAATGTTTTTTTCTGTAGTTTTTTTTCTACTTGAGTTATGCTATGTGGCAGAGATATAGAATCGCCTGTTTCCTAGATATAGCTGCCATATCATCACCGTTATTATTCAGCTGAAAACCGGTTGTTTATGTAGCACGATTGTTATGACTTCTCCTCTCAATATAGAAGACGAAAATGCCTAAATCTTCATTGTATTTTTGTCTTCTACACTTCCATATGTTGAAATCTATACCCTGTATATTCTGGTTCCCCTTATTTGCTAGTGTTGGATATTGATTTTGCGAGGCCGTTTGTCGAAAATACCTCCCAAAAATTGTAATCTATAAAGTAATCACATTTTTTCTTTCTAATCTATAAATTACACCTGGTTAATTTAGTCAACAATGTACGTATTATTTATTAGTTGGTACGATATATTTTTATATCAATTTTTAGGTTCGTTTCACCGTTTTCACATTCGTTACATTATTCTCCGATTGTTACAATGTTCTCAGATTTGTCTTGCCCGATTCAAGATTATTACAACGATTTCAGGGTAGCCGTATCATTTATTCTATCCAACAAGAAAATGTGGATAGCCATTTTCCACATGAAATAACTGCCACTTACCACATTGACTATTTGTCAACCAACTTAGGGATACTTATTATACTTTTCAAGGATATGCCTTATTGATCATTAGTTCAAATGGGGATATTTTACAAATTCCCCATTTTTGTATTTGTGTTTCGAAAACTTCCCATTATATTTTGTTGTCGAAAATAGACCTTTATAATATATTTTTTTATTGGCATGATTCTAACCTATAGTTATATTAAGATGTTAACTGAACTAAAAAATTCCTAATTTATCGATTTTATGAAATAATAATCCATACATGTTAGCGATTTCCCAGACTACTGACATATAATGCTAAAATTATTTGTGAATTTGCAAAGAAAAAATAACAAACAATGGAGGTGATAAAGCTTGTAATTGCCATTTCCCTCCATTTTCCACCAAGTCCTAACCTCATACATTGCCATGTGAGTTATCTTCAAGTCACCAAGTTAGACTACGCGAAACACCAAAAAAATCTTATAAAATTTTCAAACATTTTATTTCATCCAATGTTTTTGAAAACTAGCAAGATTGGGAGTCCACATGTTTTGGTGAGTTGAGTAAACTTCGATACATGTCCTTTAAAAAAAAATAGAAATTTTAGGAGATTTTACAAAATGCTCATACTCATCACTAACTCAAAATAATTCATTGCCGCAAGATAAAATCACATATCTCAAACACTCAAAGCTTCTATCATATCATATAAATAATATAATATTTAGTTCAAACATTCTGTTGATAACATATCTATTGTAGTAGTGCAATGATCAATTTCGACAAAATTTTAATCTTAATCTTGTTAAAAACAAGATAGGGGGAAACTGGATTGTTTCTCATTTTGGTGGTATGAACATCTTTAACAAGATAGTTCTACCCGAAGCAAACTTTTGAGACCATACCAATGCTAGGAATCCTAGAGATATGAGTTAACTCAACATCACTTTATTTTAAACGATTTGGTTCAACTTTTGAACCATAACCTATCAAAACAAACAATATATACCAACCACTCAGCGTATCCACATTTCACTTTAACTTAGCTTGAAAATAATTGTTAATAACATTTGATATTCTTGCAATGCCATATCGTAAGACTTGGTTTAACACAAGCAAATAACTTCATAATTAAAATTATGTTCATTTCTTGGTGAGAGTTGGTATTCATATTTGTTTTGACTAGGTTTCTTATTCTTTCGGTTTTGGTTTGGTGTCAAATTTTATCTCATAAATTTCAAACTTATATGAGTCACACATATATTTTCATAAACAATGATTCTCAATATCTAGTTTTCATACAACTCATTCTAAGAATGAACAATCAATTTATTTCAATCTAGAATGCAATTATTTAATCACCACAATAACTACAAATAGTTCATCAAACATACCTCATATGCTTTGAAACCTCAATTGGTCACAAACTATCGTCTACTCTTTCAACACAAACAAATTGCTCGACAAATTGATTAATCCCGGCTCGTATTTTTTATTTGATTGGAAAATAAAAACTTGCTCAAGTAAGTGAATTCTCACCTGTCATAATTATTTACATGTGAGAATTTGAAAGCAAAAAAATAAGCAAGGTATGCACCTATATAATCACTTAAAAATCAATATTCCAAATTGCTCGTCAGTTTCAAACAAAGATTCAAAATTTTATTGTTATAACATCATATATTTATAACTTTCTATCAAGAATATTATTAAACATATGTGGTGCACTAGTTTGATTGCTAACAATAATCTTATGTTTCATTACTAGAACAATAATATGAATCATTTGAATCAAAACATGATTTTTAATGTAATTTCTTACATCTCTAATCTCTAATCTGAAGCATCACATGAATTCCATTTCTTTGAACATAAATTAAAAAATTTAAAACTTACATATCTTTCAAAATACACACCGGATTTTTGCAAAATCAGTACATTTGGAAACCTCTTTGAATTATCTACGTAATGAGTACAATTAAGAATATTAAATTTTTATTTTAAGAATTTTATTTCATTATTATCAAATTTGGTGTTGTTAAAAGGATCAAATTTAAGCATGCGCATCGGACATGTGGTCTTTCTAGTTAAAATAAAATAAAAGATGATACTTATCGTGTTTCAGCAATACTTTCTCGTTGAATCTCTATGGAAGAAGAAAACGTCTTAAAATTTTTGAAACAATTGCTAAAAATATCCTGCAAAACAATCATTAACGAAAAAAAAATGTTAACGCTGAGTCACGACCAGGTCGCTCTCTTTAAGACGTTTTGTGGCCCTGCCGAAGATTGTGCAAGCAGTTCTTCCATGTCGCGTGTCCCCAGGATAAAACAGCCGAGTAAATTCTCTTTCATAATCACTCTTGCACTTGAGATTATGTGATACTTGTACACTTCTATTCTTGTTCATAATCAAACTTATAGAAAACAAGTGATAATCATCATACAATAGTTTTCTTTTTCTCAAAAATTCTGAATTTTCTTTAAAAAACTCCAAATCATTAAAGAAAAAACTCTCTTCCATTATTTCTTCAACCAAAAATATAATTTATAGTTAAGGGGTTTTTAATAAAGTTTTTAACGAAAACATTAATATGGTTTAATATAAACCATTAATTTTGTCACATGAAATGGTAAAAGAATTTATGACAAAAATAAATTTCTTTTATGAGTACCATTAAAATTATGAAAAATAACTTTAATAAAAAATAATAAATGTAAATAAAATTTTGTTTTAAAGAATATATTTCCAACAAATATTTAATGTAACAAATTATTTAATGTAAAGCCCCACATTAACATTAGTTACATACCTCATGTCTTGATTCCCGCAGTACATAGACATAACCAGATCGTTTAAAATAAAGTGATGTTGAGTTTCCCAACATATTCCCGCAGTACATAGACATAACCTAGGGTTTCGGAGGTCGAGGTGTACACTGTTGGGAGTGGTAAGGGATGGAGGCACGTTGGAAAGTTTGATTTTAGTTTTAGCGTTCACATATATTGTGAGAATACACATGGTGTGTTTCTGAATGGATGTCATCGGAGAAACCGTGAAGGAGGTATGGTTGTGGTTTTTGATTTGTCTAATGAGAAGTTTCGTGAGCATATTTTACCACCTCCTTTCCTAAAGGACATCGAATATGATGATGCTGCTGATGGTTTTATTCTGATAGGGGTTTCTGGTGGTGGAATCTTATATTATGCAGTTTCTCAGTTCATAGATGAATTTTTTTTGATGTTGATGGTTTTCATGAAAAATAATGATAATCTTGAAACTGAGGAACACCAGTCATGGGGTTGGATTAAAGTTACTAGTCTTGACCAAGAAGAGCCATTTTCCTTTTTGTAGTGTGGCAGCGTTATACGTTATGATCAAGGTAATTTTAAAATGTTTGTTTCGGAAACTTCAACCTGGGAAAGCTGTGAGTTTTAATGATATATCTCGTCAAGTGTTTCCGCACCAGCATACCTTAATTTCTTTGAAAGAATTAGGAGAAGACGGAGCGGAAATAATGGAATCAAGAGGAGATGAGGAAACAAATAGCAATGAATCCGACAACTATTAGCAGACAAGTAACCTTTCGAAACTGGTAATAATCTTCATTTCGGTTTTTCAAGTCATACTCATATGCTTTATTGCTTGAAGCATGTTTTCTTTTGGTTGGCATATAAGTTGATGTGTTTGTCTTTTCATATTGTCTTTCTTTCTTCTTGTGAAGAAAATTAGGGTTTGCTTGGTTTTATCTTTAGTTTCAGGAGATGTGGAATCTATATGTCTCTGAATACTATTAGAATACTCGTCTGTTGAAAACATTATTGGTTATACACATGTTGTTTTTGCTTGTCCAGGAGAAAATCTTGGTGTTTTTAAATACTTTGCAGAACTAAAGCTATAATGTCTAAGAAGACCCGTTGTAATAATGGTTAACCAGCTAGCTTACACTTAGGGGCCAGGGAATACTATTACAGACTTTGAAATAAGTATCTACGTGCGGTTTTCGCTATACCTTAACACGACCATCATCTTTTGCTTGTGCAAACTTCACCCCTTACATCAAGTAAGCTTCTAACTAAGCTGAGGGACAGTTAAGAATTTGAACCCCGAGGCTCACATGGTATCTGTATGCTGATTGTATATATTGATTAATATGGCTCAGTAGGGATACCTTTCCTAGGTCTGATGATTTACTATGATTTTCGTACAGGTTTCCCCGAAAAGAATGTTTGAATTGCATATGAGATAGGGAATATAAGGATGTTAGTCGGTTTTCTTGGATCCAATTCTGAGTTACCACACAACTAGGTATTGTGCTGTTTTTCTCAAGGATGTTCCTTAGTTTTCTTAAATCCTGTTCTTGAGTTTAAGATATACAATCATACAACTTTTTAATAAATCTTCAAATATCTAATGGAAATTTCTATGCCAAACATCTAAAAAAATAGATGACATTAAAGACTTTTTGTGAAAATTACCGGTGAATAGTGCAGTATAAAGTCTTTAGTGCGCTATTCGCCAAACAAAATAAAAAGGATATGTAGACACCTTCGGAGTTGTCTTGTCAGTTTTCTGGTTGTAATCCAAACAGTAGATTATCGACATAGTTTTTGGTGATTTAAAAACCGCACAGTAAAACAAAAATGTTAAACACAAACATCAATCTTTTATCAGAACAACCAAAAACCAATTTCAGTCTCAATATTCTGATCTAGTTCTACAAGAATAACATTCATCTTTATCTAGATGATATTCTCGTTCGTGGGTATCATAGCTGCATAAGACAGCAATATCGCTCCCTCAACCTGCAATCCCTAAAGAGCGTGCATGCTACTAGGAATCCACAAGGCTAGTCATCATGGCTGACAAAACAAAGGTCTTAAATATCAAACCAACTACACCAAAAACAACACCAGCAACATCTTCTACCCCTGATTCAAAGTACCAAAAAGAAAGGAAAAAAAAAACAATTTCACTTTTCATTTTGCATCAAAAAAAACCAATGCTCTTCTATTCAAATGGCTCAATCCAGTTTTGCAAAGATGGCATTTTTATTTATATCACTGATCTTTTTGCATTTGTCGGTATGGCTGCTGCAAAAGAGAGCATGGCTCCGTCACCTGCACCTTCTATGAACGAAAGTTCTGGTTTTGGACTTCAGATTTCAAATGTTGTTGTCTTTGGCTCGATCTCTGTTGCAATCTCTTGTTGCTTTCTTTTTGAAGCACTAAAATTTGATCCCAACTACCAAGATTGTATTATTGATTTTGTAACTAACTTAATTATATATATACATTGTCATGGTTTGAAACATAAATGATCAATAAAGACTCGATTTATCTATAAAATCGAGTAGGGCATGATTCAGAAGATGTAAAATATTTCGTGAGGGAGTTCCTGTCACACTATTCTGGTACAGAAAAATGAACACAAAGTAGAGAATGAAATAACAATAACACAACTTATTCTGACTAAAAAACTCAGCAAATGCTAAACTCTTCTCTTCTTCAGATTTGATCTGAAAAATTGCCTTTTTACTTACTTGAGAAATTTCTCCTCTTCGGGTCTGATTTGAGAAATTAACCTTGTTTCTATTATTAGCTCTACAAGATCTATTATGAAGCTACAGATATCACTTTAGAGTCTTAGGCCTTGATACAGTCATGTGAAAACTTTCGTGAAAAGTTGGTCTCAAAAAGCTCTCCTTTTTTTATTTTGTTTGAACAAAAGGGGTAAAATGGTATGGAAAAGGAAAAACTAGAATGAGATACAAGAAAAAAAAAACTGGAGCCTAAAACCCCAGCCCAAATAACAACTTATAAAAAAAATAACAGTCCAAAACTGTCGCAACTTATAATCGAATCCTTGAATTGGGAGCAAGGGTTTATATTAAATTATAAGATCTCTTTTTCAATAGAATTGGTTGGGATCAGGATTGTGAGTTGGAACATCTTGGCATGTCGTTTTTGATAGAATAAATAGAATTGGTTGAAATTATTTTCTAATTTCAATTGATTTTTGGATTGAGTTTTGCTTTTCTTTTGATTTTCAGCAAGGGAGTAATAGTTTATAAGCTCCGCAGCTCAATGAAAGTCTCCTAGAACCTCCATTTTTTCCACTTATTTTTGTATACTGCAGCGACGACTTAGCAAGAAACGAATTTTTTTTTTTTTGATTGAAAGAGAGGATTTAATAATAGAAGAAAGAATTTATAAACAAAAAGAAAACGAAGCTGCAAACTAAATGAAAGTTACAAAAACAATGCCTGCCAATTAGACAATACAGTGTTGGAGAAGTCAGGTGAACCCTATCACCTGCAGCCTCACCCTAAGTTAAAACTAAAGACTTGACTTCCAAAATGAGATTGTTATCAGTTTTAAAGAGGTGTGTAGGTTCAAACCTTATACAATTTCTTTCTTTCCAGATCGTGTGAACGATTGCTGCTGGGATCAAACTCCAGATGTAGTTGCCTGATTGAGAAAATTGCTTGGTGTGCCAGGTATCTGCCAATGCTCTCATTGATCCCGGCAAAACCCAAGTTCAACCTGTTGTTGGTGTTAAGTTGCACCAAATTTTGTATGCAATCTTACAATGTAGGAAAAGATGATTCCGTGACTCCTCTCCTCCACCACACAAAGCACGGTCATTATGAAGAGACATACCTTTCCGTTCGAGCATATCTATAGTGTTCAGCTTGCGTGAACCAAACACCACATAAGAAAACAGATTTTTGGAGGGATTGCCTGTTGCTAGATGAAATGAGAAGGAAAGTGCGCCATTTTCTGTCACTAATTGAGAATACAATGATTTGGCAGTACACACACCAGAGGGATGCAATTTCCACCTCCTAGTATCTGTCAAACCATCACGAACATGGGGAACATCACCAATGGTTGTAATGAGCATTCCATATTCTTGAGACTCTGCATATGATATGACCCGCCTGAAATCGAACTTCGAATTTCCTTCACTAGAAATCATGTCAGCAATATAAGCATTTTTATTCCTGGTCAACTTGAACAGTTTAGGACAAATAGAAGATAAAGGCTGCTGCCCGCACCAGCAGTCATTCCAAAAGGTAATGATTGTTCCATAATGGAGGAACAAAGTCGAGTGATCACTAATGAAACCTTCCGACTCAACTATTGCCCGCCAACAAGAGACCCCATAGGATTGACTGACTTTTCTGGAACCCAAAAGGAAAACTCTTTTCCATACTTTTCTTCTGTAATCTTATACCAAAGCTTACTCTTTTATACACCATATATCCAACACCATTTACCTAACAAAGCTAAATTCATAAGTTTTAGGTTGCACACATCTAGACCGCCTCTATTTTTATTAGCACGAACTATATCCCAGTTAACTAAATGTGATAATTTTGCTCCATCTTTATATTTTCGTAGAAAGTTATGCATCTTCTTTTCAAGAATCTTGATGATAGAGCTTGGGGCCTTAAAAAGAGAAAAATAGTAGGTCGGAAGAGAGGATAAAATACAATTCAAAAGAGCTATCCAAACTGAAAGTCTAGCGTCAAACTTTTCGATACTAGGGTACCAAATTCTGATGGAATTAGATTTGGCACCAAGCGGCATTCCCAAGTACATAAAAGGTAGACAGTCTACTGAACAACCTAATTCTTCAACCCAAAGAGTTAAGTCTGGAACTACTCCCACGACAACGGGTCTGGTTTTCAAATTATTTACCTTTAGACCGGCTATGTACTCGAAACAATGTAATGCTGAAAATAGGTTATGGAGCTCTTCCTTGTTATCATTTAAGAAGAAAATTGTGTCATCCGCATAATGAAGATGGTTGACCACAATACTAATAGGAGCCACAGAAAAACCAATAAAAAGATCTTGATTAGCTACCCTATCAATATACCGTGAAAAAACTTCCATGGCAATGTTAAATAAAAGAGGAGAAACTGGACAGACTTGCCTCACACCTCTTGAACTAGTGAAGTATCCAAAAGAAGACCCATTGATAATAATCGAGAAAAAAGAAGTTGAATAACAAAACCTCAGCCAATTACACCATTTCCTACTAAACCCCATTTTCAGAAGTACAAATTCAAGATACCCCTAATTGATTCTATCAAAAGACTTCCCAAGATCAATTTTGCAAATAATACCAGGATTTCCAGATCGAAGTCTATAGTCTACCAATTCATTGGTAATAAGAGTGCCATCAATAATTTGTCTGCCTTCAATATAAGCACATTGCATCGGAGAGATCAGCTTATCCATAACAAGCTTTATCCTTGAAGCTAGTACTTTTGCAATAATCTTATACACACTAGTAAGCAGACAAATAGGTCTATAGTTCTTGAAAGTCTCAATATGATCTTTTTTGGGCACGAGATTGATGAAAGTAGAGTTGTGTTTAAAGCTGATAGTACCTGTAGTGCAGAATTCGTTCATAGTACCCATAATATCATCTTTGATAAAGTGCCAACACTTCTGAAAGAATATAATAGGGAAACCGTCCGTATCAGGTGCTTTGTTGTTTTCCAAATCTCTAATAGCATGCATAACCTCCTCCTCAGTAAAATCATCTTTTAGGATATTAGCTTCAGTGGAGGTAATAGACTCAAAGTTAATCCCCTCCAAATTAGGTCGAATGATCTCTTCCTCAGAGAATAAAGTTTTGTAACAACCTATTATATGTTCCTGCAACCTGATTTTATCAGAAACCAACTCATCCCCAATGTAGAGTTTCCTGATTTTGTTATATCGACGCCTGACAGAATCTTTGCTGATAAAGAAAGAAGTGTTTTTATCACCCTCCTGTAACCACTTTGTATTTGATTTAATATTCCACGAAGTCTCATCCATCTTAGAAATCCTATCAAAATCCGCTTTGTATTGAAGATATACATTCTGCTCCTCTTCAGTTAAGATATTATCTTTAGCCAGGCCATCAAGAGTTTGAATTTCAGAGAGAATAGTTTTCAGTTTAGTATCAGTATATCCAAAAACTTCTTTGTTCCAGACTTTTAGCTTTTCTTTAAGTGCTTGTAACTTCAACCAGAGAACAGTGCTAGGAGTACCTGCAAAACAAAAACAAAACCACCAATCTTCTAGTAATTGTAAGAAACCATTCTCCAAGAACCACATAACTTCAAACCTAAAAGGACTAGGTCCCCAAGAGGGTTCGGAAATATCTAAAAGGAGAGGGATGTGATCTTAGGTAGGTATGGCTTTCACTAATTGGGTAACAAAAGGGTAGTGTTGTTCAAAGGATGGTAAAATAAGGAATCTATCCAATCTGCACATAACCAGATTTGCTTGTCCATTTGACCAAGTGAATCTAGCTCCCTTGAGAGCTAAGTCAATAAGATCATGTTCATCAATGAACTTATTGAACTTCTTCATACTTCTTGTAATCTTCTTACAATTCTTTTTTTCAGCACACTTGGTTATTGTATTAAAATCACCCCCAATAAACCAAGGTAGGTTTGACCAATATCTGCAAATAGTGTCAATCTCAATCCAAAAATCAGCTCTGTCAACTGAGTTATTTGGCCCATACACGTTCGTAAGAACCCACTGAAAATTATCTAGTTTGTTTGTGCATAGAATAGAAAGTGTATACTCGGCAACAAGTGAATCACTCACTTCAACCATATCTCTATCCCAGAGAATTAACATTCCTCCTTAGGTACCGATAGATTGTTGCATGGTCCATCCCACATTACTATAACCATATATCTGTTTGATATCCCATAATGTGCATATCATTTTGGTTTCTTGAAGTATAATGATTGGAGATCTAATCATCTGTATCATCTTATGGACCACTATTTTTCTATTACATGAGTTTAAACCTCTAACATTCCGGGTTATGATTTTGAGACTCACTGAGAACAAAATTTACCCTTAGAATGGACAGACCTTCTTGGCCGCTTGAGGATCAAGGCTCGTGATTTCTTTTCATCCACCAACCCACTTGCTTTTCGTTTCGAGATAGCTAGGAAAATCAAACATATAAATCAGAGATTAGCCGAAATCACCGAAGATATGAGTAGGTTTCACTTGCAAACTACACCTGCTAGCAGTACTGTTACTCTTCCTGGTGAAAACAGTGAGCACCGGAGCCGAGAAACCGTGCCCTATATTAATGAATCAAACATTATAGGGAGGGAGGATGAAAAGGAGAAAATAGTAAACATGTTAACCAAAGTCATACCATCATCAACAACAACATCTGGTTCAGATAGAAATACGGAAAAGGTCTTTGTGGTTTCCTTAGTTGGTATGGGAGGTCTAGGCAAGACAACTCTAGCTCAGCTCGTCTATGATGATGAGATGGTAAATAAACTTTTTGAGTTAAAATTGTGGGTCCATGTAGCCGAAGAATTTGATGTGGAAAAGCTCTTAACAAAAATTATGGAGTCCTCCACTATGAACAAGTTTGATTCTCCGTCAAACTTTGTTGTACTGGTAAGTAAAGTTCAGGAACAACTTAATGGGAAGAGATATTTGCTAGTAAAATATTAATCACTACTCGCAAAATTCAAGTTGCAGATATGGTTAAGGGGAGTATTCCTCCTCACAAATTGGAAAAGTTACAAGAAGATGAATGCTGGTGTATCATGAAAAAGAGAGCATTTTCTCCCGGTAGAGCAGTAAAGACTCCAACCATGACAAGCATTGGAAAAGGAATAGCAAAAAAATGTAGTGGCGTACCGCTTGCAGCAAAAATCTTGGGAGGTCTCATGCGCTTGAAAAATAAAGAAGGCGATTGGTTGTCAATTCGAGAACTTGATGTTTTGAATACAAGAGAAGGTCAAAGCGAAATCATACCCATACTAAAGTTGAGCTATGACAACTTGTCGTCTGAGTTGAAACAATGTTTCTCCTACTGCTCTATATTTCCCAAAGGTTGGGAGATAAATAGAGTAACACTGATTCAGCTGTGGGTAGCAGAAGGATTTCTCGACACTTGTAATGTGGGAAGCAGAAGATCAATTGAAGACATCGCGGATGAATACTTTGAGAGTTTGGTATCGAGTTCATTTCTGGATGGTGCGGAATGGAGCTTATTGGGTGACATAAAGACGTGCAAGATGCATGATCTCGTCCATGATCTTGCAAAAGCTGTTGCCGGCGTTGAGGAATTGGCGTCTCTGAAGGTGAGTGAGTTGAATAATACTTCTCAAATACGTCGGTTACAGTTAATATTGGATGTGGATTTATCATCAACAGAATATCTGAAAAGCTTCAGTAACGCGAAGAAGTTGCGGACACTTTTTCTCCCTGAAGGTTCAAACCTGTTTGATCCTTCTATTTTCTCAGAAAATAAGCACTTACGCATATTACATGTGGGTGGTTCACCAAATTATTCTTTTCCAAAGTTTCCTTCTTTAAGTTTCAAGCTGAGACATATAAGGTACCTTCACCTTACCTCCATTGATCTTAGAGAAGTAGAGAATGATCAGTCCATCAATAAACTTTGTAGTTTGGAGACATTGGTATTGAATAACATAGCTGGTGTTCAAAATCTTCTTTCAAGTATTCATTCATTAAAAAAATTAAGATACCTTGAAGTCTCAAGGACGGATATGGTAGAACTACCTGATTCCGTCACCAGCCTTTGTAATTTGCAGACGTTGGATCTCAACAATTGCGAACTAAAAGTCATTCCTGACTCTATTTCTGGTCTGAAATTTCTTAGATTTTTAAATCTGTCAGTCAACCCTATTGAAGAATTACATGTTTCTGTCACCACCCTCTCCAATCTGGAAACACTAGATGTCAATACCTGTAAAAATTTAAAAGCCTTACCAGAGTATGTGGCAGGTCTTTCTAAATTGAGATTATTTGATTTCAAAAATTGTCCATTGCTTAAAGAATTACCAAATGATTTTGGAGCTTTGACTCATTTAAGATCTCTTGACCTAGATGGTATTGAGATCAAAGTACTACCAGAGTCTTGTGCTAACCTCAACAACCTTGAGTTTGTGAACCATAACTTGTGTGAGGTTCCCAAAGATGTAAAGAATTGGGCAAAATTGAAAACTTTTGTTTATGTACGGGGAAATCCAATACTTGGTTTAGGGAAACTAATTTTCCTTGAAGAGTTGGTTTACCGGGTACCAGAAAAACTAAACACAGAAGCCGAAGGTAACGAAGGTCTTGAAGAGTTGGGGAATCTAAACTTTCTTGAGGTGCTGGTTATCATGAATCTTCAGAATGTGAAAGACCCGGTAGATGCTGAGAGGGCGAATCTGAAAGGAAAACATAATCTTGCGTACATTGAATCTGCATTGGGAAGAAGTGGATATGTATAAATTCATGATTATGTGGGACGAGAATGTCTTGGAAGAGTTTAGATATTGGCGGATTTCCTTCGTTACTGACTCTCGAACTTGCTGATATGTTCCTTCTAGAAGAACTGAGTAATTCATATCCTTCTTGTCTCCAAGAACTGATTATCAACGGCTGCAAGAGTTTAACAGAAATCCCTTCATTTCCTTCTCTGACGGAATTGAATTTAGTAAAGGTCGACAGCAAGTTAGTATGCTCAGTTGGGAGAAGCCAGACATTTCTTTCACATCTAGTTTTGGAGGATATTGAGGAGCTTATATACTTCCCAATAAGAATACTCCAAAACAATTGCAATATTCAAAGGATGCGGATGGAAGGTTGTAATCAGTTGGAAGGCTTTGGTGTAATTGATGATGAGAAGGAGAACATGGTTCCACTGTATGGCCCTGGACTCTACACTGGCTCTCTTCAGATATTGTATCTCTTTGATTGCCCAGATTTTAAGTTTCTTCCAGATTTACGAGGATGGACTTCTCTTCGGGAATTAGCCATTTTCAATTGCCCACAAGTGAAGGAGTCTTTAACCTATGATCTCAGAGACATTTCTTTTCTTATTAAACTGTGGGTTGATTTTATTCAAAGAGACGAGAAGCGAGGAGATCCAACTACTACTAACGAATTGATTAATTTAATGGACAAGTAGCGGGTATTGTCCATCTCCCTTTCAATTTCTTTCCTTGTCAGAAAAGAGGGAAGTTGGTGAGATGGTAAGATACTCCATTCATAAACCAATTTAAGTAAATTCTGGGATAGAAGAGATGTGTATGCATTATCTTCCTAGTGTACGAAGAAGAGTAAGTATTCTACAAGTTTCAAATAGTTTATCCGTAGACATCTTAGTCAATATGTTAGGCCTATAAATTCATGTACGTCGTACTTAACCTGCACAATATAAGAAACCTATCATTTATGTTGTGTCCTTATCATTGTATACTGGTCTTCGGGAAAAACAACCATATACAGTGCAATTACATAATGATTCATCTAAGATGACTCCTAAGATTGCTCCATATGACAAAATAAAGAAGCAAACAGAGTGAAAGTCTAGCTCCTCTTTTTCTATAAAGGTAAAGAAGTAAAAATAGGTAAGTGAAAGTGTAGTAAATGATGTACTAAAAAATGAGTCCAAGAATCACTGAACATACGAAAGTGTACTACTTGGACATGGCTAATATCACATAACATCAAATATTTTATACAAATATTGATCCCCATTATCCTACTGCTAATATGAAATAGTGAGTAATCGACACTTAGCGTAATATTTAACCGTATTGATTACCTAGAATTCCCCCATGCATGGGTATCTCCATCCATGTTTTACAGGATAGGACGGACAGTGCAGCTCCCCATATGGTCCCCATCTAACTTCAATTTCAGAAATTACTCCTTGTTGAAAAGTCTCATCAACGTGGAAGCTTCCCATGTAATCGAAATACACCTATATTTATTACCATAACAAAAAATATCAGTTTAAGAATCATTCTAATAAGAATAATACCAAGTGGAGAAGTAAGATATAACATAAAACACAACTACGAAGACAATACACGATGAGCATGCTCAATCAATATTTGTAACTACATAAATCCGCTTAGGTAAAAATAATGAACTTAAACTAATTCGCTTCTTTTAGGTTCCTCGGGAAACAAGTTGCATCTACTCGTTAGTCATGATAAATGAAACTGGATAAGAAAAAGGTTGTATCAAGTGTTACTACCACATAAATTTAGCTATCCACAAGAACCAGCAACCCCCAACAAGAAAACAAAGATTTTTAGTCGCCTTCCTAAGGTCATCAGAAATCCCAATTAAAAACCCAGTTTCCTTATGAAGCCGATGTAAATAAAGAGATCTTTTGATCCCTAAGATAAACCAAAGGTATTAATATCAGAAAAACAACAACTAAGTCCTGAAACAAAACCAAATTAGTAATCCTCAAACTTAAATTTCAAAAGACACAAAAGCAACCCTGCACGGTAGTACATCAGCAACTAAAACACACAATGTGCAAATGGGTTGGCATATATAACGACGTTAAACAATTAGGCATATATAGGATGGACGCACCTTAGTTTTGATGATACAGTTTTCTTGAAAACATAAACACAATTAGCTTATGAGTATACATGAGATGCCCGCTGGAACAAATATGTAGACAAAATTCAAAAACAACAAAAACAAATGAAACTCTTACAAATTTCTATATCATTAAGCAATTATAAGAAACAATTGACTTCTATTTTTATTTTTGGGACAAGCAAATCCAGATCCATTATATATATGGTGGTAAAATTGTGTTGTATACATAATAGTATATGTTGGGTTCAGCATAATCACCTCTCTAAGATGCTCAATTGCTTCCTTTATCTTTCCTAGTTAAAACAAAAACAAAAAATTACACCCAAATTCCACCTGATGAAACTTCATGATAACCTCATTAAATCAACATACATAATCTATATACCTTCCAAAATTATTTACGTTGCCTGTCCCTTAGCACTTTGTGAATCTTCCAGGTTTTCATCAGTAACCTCCGCAGTGGAATCTTCCATCTGCAGTACCAATTTATACCACATAAATAAATAAAAACAAATCTATAATTACATAACTCAAATAATCAACATTAACTAAGCAAGTTGGACCTTCTGGGTTCAGGTTCAACAACATCTCCTTCAAGTTCAATATCAGATTCAACAACTCGTCACTTTGATATTTTTCTTCTTTAGGTTTAGTTATTGCTTCTTCTTCTTCTGTGTTCTCTGAGAGTGACTCATTTACTCTTTAGTGAAAACCTCCCAACCATTTTAATCTATTAACAAATTTCATACATCCAAAAGAAAATTCTTTAAACCCACAGAAACACAAAACATAGTAAAAAACGGATACACAAATTCATAATACATGCAATTTTTAGGGAAACCCTAAAATCCCATAAATAATTCAATAAATTTTTGAAACTCTAGTCTGACTCAAGATCAACGAGAAGCACACAAACAACATGGAAACAACCTGATCTTCAGGAAATCCTAGTATCTCTAATGATACGCCTGATTAATCAAACTCAAAAGTTAGTCAAATTAATCGAATTGAAAAAAAGAGTTAGTAATTCACCTGCTGGTATGAGTATTCTCAGGAGGTTTAAGAAATGAACAAGACTACTTAAACCTCTGTTGCGTCTGATGTTTATGAGAAAATAAAAGAAAAACTTACTTCAGATTCTTAGGAAAAAGAATCCCTAAATTCAAACACGAGATCTGAAGTTCACCTTCATAAGCCACCTTCAAATACAAGAGATTTTCTTCTCCTTAACAAGAAAATTTCAGAAAAAAATAAAGAATCAAATCTTGAGATAGTGAAGGGAGAAAACTTCGAAGTTTGTTAGTTTTTTTTTTTGATAAGAAGAGTAGTAGAAGAAGCGGCAGCAGTAGCGATAGCCAAGATTGAGAGAGAGAGAGAGGAGACTAGACATAAAGAAAGGAAAAATGCTACACATGTGAGGTGAAGTCAAATGTCAAACTTAGGTGCTACCATCAAACATGTGATTCACACATGTAAGCTTTCTGTAGTTGCGAATAGCAACAGAAACGGAGCAGTTGCGAAATTAGCAACAGTATACTGGGTTACTAAATTTTAGGAAAACGAATCTTTGTTACTAATTAGCAACAACCCTATTTCTGTTGCGAATATGGGTTTCTAAATCCTTAATTTGGTGTAACATTCTTTGATAAAATCAGAAAAGCTCACACCCGCATATACAACCAACCTCACCAATCAAAACATCTCACTCACCCCATTCTTCATCAATGATTCTTCCTTCGTACCTAAAGAACAGAGGAAAGTATGAAATACCACAAACAGTTCATGTTCTTTACTTTCTCGGTCAGAATCGTTCCCAAAAAATATAGTCGCTTGGGAATACCACAAACAGTTCATGTTCTTGTGAGTGCTCTCAGACACATTTGTCAGTGTAACAATTCCTTCCACCACGAAAATGAACCTAGAAGCATAACCAAAATAGGGGCACAAGAAAATCAGATTACCATCCAAACTTGTTTTCTCAAACAAGACTTCAAGAATTCAAAAGAACATACCTTTCAACATCTTTCGGGGGTGGTGCGGAACTTGAAAGCAGTGCAACCACAAAATTAAAAAATCAATCTCCTGCAAAACAAAAACATGAAAAATTTCAACAAAAATTATCATACCTTCCATCTTAGCCAGGTACATTACGAAATGTGCCCCCATTGCTGGCGTAACTAAATATGCTCCCAATGTATTTTTCCTGCCAAATTATAAACAAAAACGGCACCAGTTAACAGCCAATTTTTGATTCAGATCGTTAGTGAATCCCAAAAATTAAAAAAAACTTTACCATTCAGGAAGAGGGCTAAATACATGACTTTCTGGTGTAATAAGAGCATGATCTCTTTTATACACACTGCGAGTAAAACCTGGTAAATCTGCCCACCATAGAAAATCAAAATTGTCCAATTAGATATCATTTTGAATTCATTCTACTGTTGAATTAAATTTATGGGGGGAAAACTGAATGATTTGGGGAAATCAAATTTGAAGTTTTTCATCATAGGGCAACACTAAAACCCAGTTTTTTCAGAGAACCAATTCAAAACAAGAAGTAATAGAGGGTAGGTAGAGATTAAACCTTGAAGATGTAGAGGAGAAAGAGTTGGATTAGTGACTTTCCAATACTGTGATTTAATGGAGTTGTCTTCCACCTCAGAAGGAGGAGCTGAACAGAATCTTTGTTCACTACCGACTGCAAATCTTAGCAAAACTGAAAAAACCAATTAGTTTTACAGAAATTGAGGAATGGGTACTTACAAAAATTCGATATTTTACAAAGATAGATAGTGGAAGAGTGTTAAGGATCGAGCAAAGAGAGAGGAGAGCATAAACGCGGAAGCATAAAAGACTACATTGATAATAATTCTGGTGTATCAACTTTCATGGCTCAACAACCTATTTATATTGTTCACAAACTTGACGAACACTCAACGTACTTTCCTAACTAAGATCAAACTCTAAACATGGACACTTTCCTAATATAACTCTCACAACTTAATGTGCATATCTCCTAAATATAGACTCTCATATATTATTTCCTAATATGGTAGAGGAGATAATATGCTCCGATACCATGTTAAGGATCGAGCAAGAGAGAGGAGAGCATAAACGCGGAAGCATAAAAGACTACATTGATAATAATTCGGTGTATCAACTTTCATGGCTCAACAGCCTATTTATATTGTTCACAAACTTGACGACCACTCAAGGTACTTTCCTAACTAAGATCAAACTCTAAACATAGACACTTTCCTAATATAACTCTCACAACTTAATGTGCATATCTCCTAAATATAGACTCTCATATATTATTTCCTAATAAAGAGAGTACCAATTGAAGTGAAGAAGAAGAGAGGTAGTAGTAATGATGATTTCAGCATCATGGGGGTTTTCTTCTGTGTTTTTCTCAGCTCCTGCTGCAATTAATGAGCGATCTCCTCTATGCTGAATAGGTTTTTGTTTGGTTTAGGTTAGTGAGTGTAGTCAGTGGTGGAAGTTGATGTGGCTATTGCTGAAGTAGATAGAGTGGTGGTGGTGACACAGACAGACAGTGACAAAAATGACTCCTGGCTGGAAACATAGTTGTTTTCTCTAGTCTGGTCAAAGGAGAACCAGATGCCAACAAGCTAACCATAGCAACAGGCCCACAGATGAATAAACACAAGAGGAAGCTCTGCTTCTCTTACAACCTTTATCGAAGCTCTATACATGGAATCTGTCACACCACCAAGTAAACATCTCTGAAACTCAAACAACAGACGATTATGAGCTTTCTGCTCCGCGATGTGGAAACAGAATCCATGTTACTCTTTAAAACCAAACATGGGTTTTCTTCAGACGGGTTCGCCAAGAGTAAGCAGCAGATTATTAACCACAAGGGATTGTACAGTAACAACTAACAATTCTAGAACAAGACTAAGAAGGGTAGCAAAAGGCATGGAAGTGTTAACTCACTGTAACAGACTACAAGATAAAACCTGGTCCCAGAAAATCAAAAAATACTATTTCAAATATCCCTTGCACCATTGCTTCTCATCCCTCTCCCTCTTACAACTTGATGAGTCAGGGTTTCAGACTAAAAAGGCCATGGGATTTCTTTAATCCCTCCTTCATCTCTTGCGGCGTTTTCTCTTCTCCCTGTCCCCATGACACTTGTTAGCAAAAGAATTAAAGTGAAGTGGTCCACATGACACTTGTCATCAAAAGAAGTTAAGAGAAAAGTGGTCCCAAAAAATTAAAGTAACATTTGACTTTTCCAATTAGGAAACTGGTCTATTTTTTTGAAACTTTTATTTATAAAAACTGACCTATTAAAAAAGAACGGAGGGAGTATTTTGTATTTTTAGATTAGATGATGGCAATAAACTAGTTGAGATTTAATAATGGCAATTATAAGGTCCAACAAAACGAAACTTCCTCTAACAATAGACTAGTTGAGATTTAATACGAAACTTCCTCTAACAATAGACTAGTTGAGATTTAATAATGGCAACTATATGGTCCAGGACCACTGAACTATGCCCACGTAATTCTTATTGGACGACTAATTGCATATTATTGGCAATTAAATAGTTAAGACAGAGTGTGTGGGGTACACCCATTATTGGCAATTGAATAGTTGACTAATTGTATTATCGACTAACGATTTCTACGCATCATTATTGGACGACTAATTAAACCAAACCCACACAATTCATGTAGATTAGATTTTCAATCCAATCCTTTCCAGAGATAAAACCATTCTAGAGTACACCCTTTTAGTCTTATACATCATTTCAACATATCATACTTTTATTGAATTAAGTTTCTTCATTTCTTGATCTTCTTTTCATTATCAAGTACTTTCAATTGAATACCAATTACTCACCATGGCGTTTGAAGGGATTGTTGCTAATGGCGTAACAGAAATATTGAAGAAATTGGTTCCGGTTGTTGCTCGAGAAATTAGTCTGGCGAGGGGTGTCGAAGATGATCTGAAAAAGCTTCAAGACACTTTAGAGATGATTCTACTTGTAATAGCTGATGCTGAGAGGAAACAGATCAATGATGCAGCTGTACGTCTTTGGTTAAGAAGGCTTAAAGATGTTGCCTATGATGCGGAAGATGTGATGCATGAGTTTTCCTATGAAACCATGCGGAGGTGTGAAAGGGGGAACCGCTTGAGGATCAAGGCTCGTGATTTCGTTTCATCCAACAACCCACTAGCATTTCGTTTCAAGATGCCTGGGAAAATCAAACATATAAATCAGAGGTTAGCTGAAATCACCGAAGATATGAGTAGGTTTCACTTGCAAACTACACCTGCTAGCAATACTGTTACTCTTCCTGTTGAAAACAGTGAGCACCGGAGCCGAGAAACCGCATCCTGTATTAATGAATCAAACATTATAGGGAGGGAGGATGAAAAGGAGAAAATAGTAAACATGTTAACCAAAGTCATACCATCATCAGCAACACCATCTGCTTCTGATAGAAATACGGAAAAGGTCTCTGTGGTTTCCATAGTTGGTATGGGAGGTCTAGGCAAGACGACTCTAGCTCAGCTCGTCTACAATGATGAGATGGTAAATAAACTTTTTGAGTTAAAATTGTGGGTCCATGTCTCTCAAGAATTTGATGTGGAAAAGCTCTTAATAAAAATTATGGAGTCCTCCACTGAGAACAAGTTTGATTCTCCGTCAAACTTTGCTGTACTGGTAAGTAAAGTTCAGGAACAACTGAATGGGAAGAGATATTTGCTAGTACTTGACGATTTATGGAACGAGGATGCTGTGCAATGGGAGAGACTCTGCAGTGCGTTGCTTGATGGGGCTCAAGGGAGTAAAATATTAATCACTACTCGCAAAACTCAAGTTGCAGATATGGTTAAGGGGAGTATTCCTCCTTACAAATTGGAAAAGTTACAAGATGATGAATGCTGGTGTATCATGGAGAAGAGAGCATTTTCTCCCGGTGGAGCAGTAAAGACTCCAACCATGACTAGCATTGGAAAAGGAATAGCAAAAAAATGTAGTGGTGTACCGCTTGCAGCAAAAATCTTGGGAGGTCTCATGCGCTTAAAAAATAAAGAAGGCGATTGGTTGTCAATTCAAGAACTTGATGTTTTGAGTACAAGAGAAGGTCAAAGCGAAATCATACCCATACTAAAGTTGAGCTATGACAATTTGTCGTCTGAGTTGAAACAATGTTTCTCCTACTGCTCTATATTTCCCAAAGGATGGGAGATAAATAGAGTAACACTTGTTCAGTTGTGGATAGCAGAAGGATTTCTGGATTCTGGTAATGTGGGAAGCCGAAGATCAATTGAAGACATCGCGGATGAATACTTTGATAGTTTGGTATCGAGTTCATTTCTGGATGGTGCGAAATGGAGCATATTGGGTGACATAAAGACGTGCAAGGTGCATGATCTCGTCCATGATCTTGCAAAAGCTGTTGCCGGGGATCAGGAATTGGCGTCTCTCAAGGTGAGTGAGTTGAATAATACTTCTGAAATACGTCGGTTACAGTTAATATTGGATGTGGATTTATCATCAACAGAATTTCTGAAAAGCTTAAGTAACGCGAAGAAGTTGCGGACACTTTTTATCCCTGAAGGTTCAAACCTGGTAGATCCTTCTATTTTCTCAGAAAATAATCACTTACGCATCTTACATGTGGGTCCTTCACCAAATCATTTTATTCCAAAGTTTCCTTCTTTAAGTTTCAAGCTGAGACATTTAAGGTACCTTCACCTTACCTCCATTGATCTTAGAGAAGTAGAGAATGATCAGTCCATCAATAAACTTTATAGTTTGGAGACATTGGTATTGAATAACATAGGTGGTGTTCAAATTCTTCTTTCAAGTATTCATTCATTAAAAAAATTAAGATATCTTGAAGTCTCATGGACGGATATGGTAGAACTACCTGATTCCGTCACCAGCCTTTGTAATTTGCAGACGTTGTATCTCAACAATTGCAAATTAAAAGTCATTCCTGACTCTATTTCTGGTCTGAAATCTCTTAGAATTTTAAATCTGTCAGTCAACTCTTTTGAAGAATTACCTGTTTCTGTCACCACCCTCTCCAATCTGGAAACATTAGATGTCAATACCTGTAAAAATTTAAAAGCCTTACCAGAGTATGTGGCATGTCTTTCTAAACTGAGAATATTTGATTTCAAAAATTGCCCATTGCTTAGAGAATTACCAAATGATTTTGGAGCTTTAACTCAGTTAAGATCTCTTCACCTAGATGGTACTCAGATCAAAGTACTACCAGAGTCTTGTGTTAACCTCAACAACCTTGAGTATGTGAACCTTTACTGGTGTGAAGTTCCCAAAGATGTAAAGAATTGGGCAAAATTGAAAAGATTTTTTTATCTACGGAGAAATCCAATACTTGGTTTAGGGCAACTAATTTTCCTTGAACAGTTGCTTTACTCAGAAGCCGAAGGTAAAGAAGGTCTTAAAGAGTTAGGGAACCTAAACTTTCTTAAGTTGCTGTTTATCAGGAATCTTCAGAATGTGAAAGACCCGGTAGATGCTGAGAGGGCGAATCTGAAAGGAAAACAGAATCTTCGTAGATTGTATCTGCATTGGGAAGAAACAGAAATCGATTTAGAAGAAGAAGAAGAAGTGGCCATGATGTGGGACGAGAATTCGTGTAATTTTCAAGTGTTTGAAGCTCTCCAACCTCCCTCTGGTTTGAGACTATTGGGTATTCGTAACTTCATGGGGCGGGACCTTCCCATGTGGATGTGTGGATCTGGTATTCCAGATTTGGCAGAGTTGAAACTCGCAAACTGCGTTGGAATAAAACAACTACCATCATCTATTGGGCAGCTCCGAAGTCTTCGATCTCTTGTTCTTAAAGAAATGTCTTTGAAGAGTTTGGATATTAGCGGATTTCCTTCGTTACTGACTCTCGAACTTGCTGATATGTTCCTTCTAGAAGAACTCGGTAATTCATATCCTTCTTGTCTTCAAAAACTGATTATCGACGGCTGCAAGAGTTTAACAGAAATCCCTTCATTTCCTTCTCTGACGGTATTGAAATTAGTGAAGGTCAACAGCAAGTTAGTATGCTCAGTTGGGAGAAGCCAGACATCTCTTGCACATCTAGTTTTGAAGAATATTGAGGAGCTTATATACTTCCCAATAAGAATACTCCAAAACAATTGCAACATTCAAATCCTGCGCATTAAAGGTTGTAATCAGTTGGAAGGCTTTGGTGTAATTGATGATGAGAAGAAGAACATGGTTCCTCTGTATGGCCATGGACTCTACACCGGGTCTCTTCAGAAATTGTATCTCATCGACTGCCCAATTTTTAAGTTTCTTCCAGATTTACGAGGATGGACTTCTCTTCAGGAATTAATCATCTTCAACTGCCCACAAGTGAAGGAGTCTTTAACCTATGATCTCAGAGACCTCTCTTTTCTTAAAGAACTGCGGGTTGATTTTATTCAAAGAGACGAGAAGCGAGGGGATCCAACTACTACTACTGAATTGATTAATTTGATGAACAAGTAGCAGGTATTGTCCCTCTCCCATTCAAAATCGTTTTCTTTTAGGCTGTTCTTTTTTCAGAGGTATCGTTAATTGTCCCTCTCCCATTCAATTTCTTTCCTTTTCTTTTAGGCTGTACACTTTGTTCTTCTGTCGGAAAATAGGGAAGTTGGTGAGATGGTATCGTTATGGGTCTTCAATGCCCGTTCATTATAGTGATCTGAATTGTGCTCTGCCTGCAGGAACGTGCAATTGGAACCGTATCTGAGATCCATTTCCTCTCTTAAAGAATTCTTGGCTTAGTTTATTCAAGGAGACGAGAAGATCCATCCATTAAAGAAGACATGATTCCTTTGGTGGAATAGCAGGTACTCTATAAATATTCATTCTTTTAGTTCCTCAATTAGGAAAAATATACTTTATCGTTCTGTCCATCTTCCAAGGTTTTGCCTGATAATTTCGTCATCACTGTCACAGGCGTCCGAGTTGATTTAAGTTTTGTTCAAAACATGACATATATCTATGTAAGTTTCGGTGAGCATTTGGTTTGATTTTTTTCTCCTATTTGGCTTATAGGTAATTGAATACCTAAGGAGGGCCATAAAAGCAACGCGACATAGATATATGAATTTTTTTCTCCTATTTGCCATCTTCTAGTTCAGCCCGTAGGTGTGTGGAAATGTGGCTGTCTGTGCGTTGATTTTGGTTTTCTCTTCTTTCAGTTTCTCGTGATTACCATATCTCAGCTCTGGATTACGTTTGATTTGGTTTGGTTGTGCAGTTGAATGAATAGAAATGAAGCAGCAGAGATGATGATAAAGCAGAGCCCACTATTTTGTCAGAATCCGACTTAGCTCATATGCAGGACTTACCGCAATGGTGATTACTTGAAACATGGCCATTTATCGTTGTCACCTGTTTGTTTTGTGTTGTCGAAATCCATGATTCATTCCAATTTGGTGTTGCAGTTGCAGACGATGGAATCATTGAATAATTAGAGCATGCGCCGAAGAGATATAACGTCCGGTCCAGGTCGGGCTTTGATGCTCAATTGTGGAAACTTTTGAGTCCTAGTTGACAAAGCCACTGCACTGCAACTGACTAATTCTACAAAAAAGCACGCATTGCGCTCTTAGTACACTAGCCCACTCCTTTAAGCAATTTACTTTTCACGATTTCATGAACAGGTTGGAGATTTTTAGGTTCTAAGCTGCTTTAAAAAGTGTTGTTTTGAAACTAATCTGTTTTAATATTACCATGTATGCAGTGTGTTATTTGGTTTCTGCTACAGTATCAATTTATATATAATCAGTTATAAATTCAAAAACTACGTGAACCCATCCAAAAGTATGATAAATGCAAATGTTCTCAACCTTTAGTGAGTACTGAGTAGGCGTGTACCTCTTTGTTTTTGTTTTTTTATCAGAAAATAGAATATATTAACTAGCAAATGTAATACATAAGATTTGCAATATCATTTTTATCAAAAACATTAGAAGAAATGCAAGTAGAAAGGACTTTTTGTTGCATATGATTGGACATATGTTGTAACTTTTTTAATTCTAGCTTCCTTAGCAATGAAATCCGATGTCGAGTTGTGTTCTCTTTTTATAAACTTCACTTGAACTTGAGAAGATCCCTAAGAATAGACTGTTTCCATGAGGAAGATCCCTAAGAATAGACTGTTTCCAAGAGACTATCCAATCATAATTTGTACTAACCTAGTATATATTGTCTGCTAACTATTTGTAATCAGTGACTATCGAGACATTAGATAGAATGCTATCCTTTAACCAAGTAACCGTTTTCCGGACAACTTTTGTTTCCACTTGTAGAGCTGAAGAAGCCCACTCCAGACCTGTTGAAACGTGAATAGAGGACTCATGGTCCACTGATATATTGCATACATTGTAATATTAAAACAGATTAGTTAAAAAAAACAAACAATGTATGCAATGTATTATTTGGTCCAAACTTCGCTTATTACTATGACAAATTGAGTCGTATAAATGCAGAAAAAATCATGAGTAGTCAATTTATATATAAGTCAGTTATAATTTTAAAATCTACCAGAACCCATCCAAAAGTATGATAAATGCAAACCTTTAGTGAGTACTGAGTAGGCGTGTACCTCAACAAAGGCCTAGCCTAAAACCCAACAGGAAATGCGTGGTTTAAAGGATAATTTGGTAAATGTCGTTTTATTTTTGGGAAAGAAAAAAAAATGTAAGTATGTAAAAGTGGAGAAATCGTTTTAGAAAATTCAAACAAGAATTTTAGAAAAATCTGAAAATCAAATCAAAGATGAACTTCAGAACCCAAAGATCTTTGAGATTCAACTCTGGTCAGTAATTTGATTTCTCTGTTGTTGATGATTTGATATTTTTTGGATTCAATTCTCAAATTCAATTTCCAGAAATCGTTTATCTTTTCTAGGGATTAATCATTGAAAATGGTGATGTTCTTGAGAAGTCATGCCAGAAGAGAAGTAGATGAAGAAAGGAATTACTTCAAGAAACTCCCTCTTGGGATGAAATTGGAGGTTTTAACTCGCTTACCAACCAAATTGGTTGTCCATCCTTTCATAATTGGAATGATATCATTTCTAATAATCCATCCTTCTCAAGGATGCACTTTGATCGTCATCATCTCAATCATCCTTATCATAATTGGGTTTTCTTTCTTTGAATGATAATAATTCTTTTTATCATTTTAAATATAAAGATTTGTCTTGGATTTGATGATAATTTCCTTAGTGATCTTCGATCACAAGGGTTCTTATTATATAAAATGAATATAAATTATGGCGGAGATAATCTCCTCATTACAATAGTTACTACTGGAGATATTCTCCTTAATGAAAATAAGGAAAGCAGGATAATATATTCTCCAATACACACTCTTAGTCTGAGAGGGAGAGAAGCAAACACTAAGACTAGTCCCAAAACGAGCAAATAACTGTCAATTACATACAAAACATGATGGGTATGTGATGTGATATGCATTGTCTAATATCCCCCACGGGGAGTGTCTATGTTAAATTTGACCGTATATATAAATGAAGACCCAATTTCTTGATAATAACCAAAAGGAAAGAAAATTCGAGAAAAAATAAAGTCTTCATTGGCTTTTCCATTCTTTCCTCCATTTGCTTTCTCCTTCCGCTGTTTAATTGAGAAAAAATAAAGTCATAATGGAAATCGATCTATTATATCTAGGCCAGGCTACCAAAATTCCATTCATAACTCATTCTATTTGTTGAGAGGTGAATTGGTACTTGTGCTTCTAAACAAGTTGGAAGCCAAGAGAAGTCTGAATGGCAGCAAACACTTTTCATCAAACACTCATAGTGCACTTAGAAAACTAAAAGAGAAGGAGTAAACACTAAAATTAGTCATAAAAGAGTCTGGATTTATGAAATCCATCTTCAGTAATTAACTAATTTCAATCTGTTTAGTATAGCTCCTGATTTTCATCAGAATCAAGGATTACCCAGCGATCTGAAAGTCTGAGATAGAGATTGTTGACTTGACTGAAAAAATCTTTCTCACTTTGACACCCAGTGATCCCGTAAGCATAGCTGAGTTACCATCTTCCGTTCTATTCACTTGCTCGAACACAGCATCATAGCAACTTCAGGGCTAGAATTGGAGCAGACACATCTTTACGATTGAGAGGAAGAATCGTTATACTGGTATCTTATTGTTGGTGGTGGTGATTGTACACATCAGCCGCCATATCTGATTCTGAAGCAGACGAGCAGTTGTGTGTTTGTGACCGCGTGAAACAGAAGGGGGAGGCGGTAAACAATGATGAAAATAAAAAACCCAGGCTAACTTTTAAATCGAAGGGTAAATAAACAGAGATTTGTAAAAACAAAAATTTATACTTTAGTTACATCACGGGTATTTATAAATGTGGAGAAGTTCTTGAACAATTTTTTTCGGGTTACACTAAATATTATTATAGCACCAGCAGAACAATTTTTTTCGGGTTACACTAAACACTTTAGTTACATCATGGGTATTGTTAAGTTGACTAGCACGGGAAGTGCAATATTATTATTCAACATGAAAAGGTGTAAATATTATTATAGCACCGACAAAACAATATTATTATTTTTTATTTTGTATGGTAAATTTGTATTTAAATAGCACGGGAAGTGAGTTTTTATCTACTGAGATATTTGGGGAAGCCGCTCGTATGCATATCATGCTTGTTTGAATCGCAAATATTATAGTACGAAATACAACATCCGTGTTTTTCTTTTCATAAAATGTAATATTTCGATGATGTGCTCAGTGCTTGTTGTAAAAAAGTTTTTAATTGCTTTCTTATATTGTTCTACTTAAATTGTTTTTTCTTTAGAGTTTGTTAGTGATCTCCCAGTAGTTGTTCGTTTCCATTGAGCACCCCTTTTGAGAAAATGTGCTAGCTTGTTTTCGCTCCAACTTTAGTGTTTAGAAGAGATGATGTACGTGAATATGTTCTCTTCCATAGTTTAAAGCTTTACCGAGTTAGAAATATTGTGTATAGTTTATGCATAATTTAATCAAATATATTCTTTGTTTATCTGTAAAAAGCACATTAATAGATTTATATCGCTTGAAAAATATCTGTTATAATGATGTCAGTGAGCTTGGGTTTTGTTTTGGTTTATCTTATGATTCGTTCTTAGAATCCATAATGCTTCAAGTTTAAGTTGAAATGCTATTAGACACGTAGGTGTTTTATTGGGACGTCACAGTTACCTTAAATCAACTTTAATTAAATAAGATACTCATTTTTGGAGACTTGTTTTTTTTCTCTCTCTTAATAAGCTCTTTTTTAGAAAGTATTTAAATTTTCATAAGGATTAGAAACACTTTGCTTTCTCTAACCGTCTCTATTTTTTGAACTTGGTCTCATTTTAGAAACCGCTAATTTATATAAAAATTTGAAAACAAGAAGGTTGGATTCCCACCCTAATAGACGTATTCACTAATTATTTACTTTTAGATACTGAGAAGAAGAAGGTTGAATTCCCATATGTGAGAGACATATTCACTACGACTCTCAGGGGGAAGGTATTAAATGCGGTTTGCATAGACATATGGAGTAATTCGAATCTTTGTTTCCCCAATTTAAAAAGACCATTTTAAATTGTTGTTTTTTCCAACCGAACAACATACCAGTTTTCCCTCTTATTAATATTTCTCAGTATTTTATGAAAAATTATTTCAAATTTGTGTTTCTACTTTTAAGATGTACTTTTAACATATTAGACACATTTTTAAATTTAAGTTAATATTAATACACGTAATAAACATGTGTACTTGTACCTTGTAGTTTTTGTGTAGTGATATAATGGTTTATGAGTTTCCCCTGTTTACTCTTGAACATTTAGGCGGTCGAATTATTTCGTTGCATTTCCCATGTTTTTAAAATTTTACTTTTAAGTATTGTTCGTGGGTACAAAAATATTGTCTTTTTGGTTTTCTTTTTCCTTTGAAACGGTGTTACTTTTTTTATTAATTGTTTTAACCATACTCGTGTACCGTAAGTGTTTTTAGTGTGCTATTCGACTCTTTTCCTCTTTCATATTCTCTCTCGGGTCAGAATAACTTTACTCTTCCTTATCAAATTAATTTGAGATTCACTTAATTTGAGATCCAATTTATCTTTCATGAAATGTTCTTCAAATTCATCACGTGTTTATCCGATTCAGTGGATTGAATCTCTTGTGATAAGTTCGTATTAAGTTTACTACTACTTTCCATCTTTGAAAACAAGATAAATCAGAGGTTAATTTTCTAGATCTGAAGAAGGATGATGGTGATGAAGTATGCTAGGTGGGGAATCTCTGAATCGATCAAGTGTAGATGTGTTCAAAACTTCAAAGTTGGTAGAGTTGAGAAAACGCGTTTCCCTCAGGTATTTTTGATAAACATTTTGATTTTTTTTTCTTCCGAGTTTTGATTTAGATGCATAGATTTGTGAATTTAACATAATTAGGAATGGCTAATAATGCGGGTAACACATTATAAAAAAGTTTATTTATTAAACAGTAAAATTTCGATAAATTAATAGTGTTGGGACCGAAGAAATTATTAATTTAGTGAAGTTATATTGAGTTAAAAGTTGGCTTATAATAGCCTAGTTGGGACCGGAAAATTCTATTATTTTAGCCACGTAATTAATTTATCGAAGTTCTACTGTAGTAATTAATATGTAAACATAATTTTTTTTCTCAATTATTGAATTTAATAGTGGAGACTAATTTTTTGAATCAACCATTGTTGACGTGGTTAACGTAATACATTTTTCTTGTTTCATATATTGGAAAATCCTTGCAGAGACACAAGTTCTTGCATGTAGTAGTATTACAACATATTCAAGGTACAAGCAATTTAATTGTTTGAGATCCAAAACATGAAAAGCGTATTATATTTATTTTATTGTTTAGGAATGTTGATGACATTGCAATACATGTTTTTTGTTAATAAATTAGTTTGATCGTATAATTAATTATCGTTCATATTTTACCGCCATGTATGATTGAATTTTTATTGAGTAATGTGGCCAAGTAATTGAATTCATATTCATATCTAGAGATAAATTTGGATAATACACAAAAGATGACAAATCTTAATTGCAAGTAGCAGTGATTATAGGTTGTTGTGATATTTTCTCGTAATTGCATTTAAATTATCGGATTTGTTAAATTGACTACTCGGGTATGTCAACTTCATTGATTAGCCTATTTCACCATTCTTAAATCTCTTAGAGGGTTCAACATAATCGTGCGATGAGGTGGGTTATTTTCTATGTAGAAATCATGTTCAGGTTGTTACGTGTATATGATTTTCGGTAATGAGAGATTAAAATCTCATGATTATAATTCAAGTATAAGTTTGTGAATGAATGAAAATCCTCAACCATTATTCTTATCTCATTGATTACTATTAACTATTCTTCGGTTTCAATTTATTTTAAATTGCTTTCAATTATTCATAAAAAAAACTTTTTTCTTGCGTATGTCTTTGAATTCAGATGACAACAAATACCTCTTCTGAAACAAACTCGTTCTTATCATTTCACTTAATTTGTACTTATAAAAGAGATAACGGATACGACACTGGCCAAGTACTCACAAAATCAATTGATTAATCTTCTTATTGCTAGAATGTTGCTCATTTTCAGATGAATGAAATCCTTATACCATAAACGAGTAGCCATTTAGTTTTACTAAATGAAGTTATTCTACTGCAGAAGAAAATGATAGTTTGATACTTTGAGACAACCAAGTTGTACTAGGACGAGTGTATACCAAAGTATTTTTGAACCAAAATTGTGTAATCGTAGTATACTTAATAACCGATTTATTTTCTCAAGCGTGTTTTCTTTCAATTCCAGTGTATTGGTTTCCATTACGAGTTCGAAATTGCTATATATCCATCTGAATAACAACTTAGTAACAACACTTTCCTATGTGGCAAACTATACGGCGGAGAGAGATTGTAACCATAACTTATTGTTCTTCATTAAAATAGTTTTTCCTAGAAAAATCAAGCCTCCAATTAAAACAAAAACCCCAAATAGAGTAATTAACTTTTCTCATAATACATGATCGATTGAGAGAAACACTTATAGAGATGGAAAAAGTAAGATAGTCAATTTCAGTGAAATTGAATTATTTTTTATTTTAGTTTTTGTACCTGATTCATGGTCTTAGTTATCATCTGGTTGCAAATATGTGGATCTGGAAATTCTAGTAACTTTATTGATGGGAATTTCGATTTTGGAGTCAGTGAGTTTATACTACTTTGCCATAAAAACAGAAGAAGGGAAGGATTCAAACTTTTTATCTTATCGAAATTCTAGAACTTTGAATGTTTTTTTCTGTAGCTTTTTTTCTACTTGAGTTATGCTATGTGGCAGAGATAGAGAATCGCCTGTTTCCTAGATATAGCTGCCATATCATCACCGTTGTTATTAAGCTGAAAACCGGTTGTTTATGTGGCACGATTGTTATGACTTCTCCTCTCAATATAGAAGACGAAAATGCCTAAATCTTCATTGTATTTTTGTCTTCTACACTTCCATATGTTGAAATCTATACCCTGTATATTCTGGTTACCCTTATTTGCTAGTGTTGGATATTGATTTTGCGAGGCCGTTTGTCGAAAATACCTCCCAAAAAATTGTAATCTATAAAGTAATCACATTTTTTCTTTCTAATCTATAAATTACACCTGGTTAATTTAGTCAACAATGTACGTATTATTTATTAGTTGGTACGATATATTTTTACATCAATTTTTAGGTTCGTTTCACCGTTTTCACATTCGTTACATTATTCTCCGATCGTTACAATGTTCTAAGATTTGTCTTGCCTGATTCAAGATTATTACAACGATTTCAGGATAGCCGTATCATTTATTCTATCCAACAAGAAAATGTGGGAAATTTATACTTTAGTTACATCACGGGTATTTATAAATGTGGAGAAGTTCTTGAACAATTTTTTTCAGGTTACACTAAAAATTATTATAGCACCGGCAGAACAATTTTTTTCGGATTACACTAAACACTTTAGTTACATCATGGGTATTGTTAAGTTGACTAGCACGGGAAGTGCAATATTATTATTCAGCATGAAAAGGTGTAAATATTATTATAGCACCGACAGAACAATATTTTTATTTTTTATTTTGTATGGTAAATTTGTATTTAAATAGCACGGGAAGTGACTTTTTATCTATTGAGATATTTGGGGAAACCGCTCGTATGCATATCATGCTTGTTTGAATCGCAAATATTGTAGTACGAAATGTAACATCCGTGTTTTTCTTTTCATAAAATGTAATATTTCGATGATGTGCTCGGTGCTTGTTGTAAAAAAGCTTTTAATTGCTTTCTTATATTGTTCTACTTAAATTGTTTTTTCTTTAGAGTTTTTTAGTGATCTCCCAGTAGTTGTTCGTTTCCATTGAGCACCCCTTTTGAGAAAATGTGCTAGCTTGTTTTCTCTCCAGCTTCAGTGTTTAGAAGAGATGATGTACGTGAATATCTTCTCTTCCATAGTTTAAAGCTTTACCGAGTAAAAAAAATTGTGTATAGTTTATGTATAATTTAATCAAATATATTCTTTGTTTATCTGTAAAAAGCACATTAATAGATTTATATCGCTTGAAAAATATCCGTTATAATTAAGTCAGTGAGCTTGGGTTTTGTTTTGGTTTATCTTATGATTCGTTCTTAGAATCCATAGTACTTCAAGTTTAAGTTGAAATGCTATTAGACACGTAGGTGTCTTGTTGGGACGTCACGGTTAACTTAAATCAACTTTCATTAAATAAGATACTCATTTTTAGAGACTTGTTTTTTTTCTCTCTCTTAATAAGATCGTTTTTAGAAAGTACTTAAATTTTCATAAGGATTAGAAACACTTTTCTTTCTCTAACCGTTTCTAATTTTTGAACTTGGTCTTAGAAACCGCTAATTTACATAAAAAATTTTAAAACAAGAAGGTTGGATTCCCACCCCTAATATACGTATTTACTAATTATTTACTTTTAGATACTGAGAAGAAGAAGGTTGAGTTCCCATATGTGAGAGACATATTCACTACGACTCTCAGGTGGAAGGTATTAAATGCGATTTGCATAGACATATGGAGTAATTCGAATCTTTGTTTCCCCAATTTAAAAAGACCATTTTAAATTGTTGTTTTTTCCAACCGAACAACATACCATTTTTTCCCTCTTATTAATATTTGTCAGTATTTTATGAAAAATTATTTCAAATTTGTGTTTCTACTTTTAAGATGTGATTTTAACATATTAGACACATTTTTAAATTTAAGTTAATATTAATACACGTAATAAACATGTGTACTTGTACCTTGTAGTTTTTGTGTAGTGATATAATGGTTTATGAGTTTCCCCTGTTTACTCTTGAACATTTAGGCGGTCGAATTATTTCGTTGCATTTCCCATGTTTTTAAAATTTTAATTTTAAGTACTGTTCGTGGGTACAAAAAAATTATCTTTTTGGTTTTCGTTTTCCTTTGAAACGGTGTTACTCTTTTTATTAATTATCTTAACCATACTCGTGTACCGTAAGTGTTTTTAGTATGCTATTTGACTCTTTTCCTCTTTCATATTCTCTCTCGGGTCAGAATAACTTTACTCTTCCTTATCAAATTAATTTGAGATTCACTTAATTTGAGATCTAATTTGTCTTTCATGAAATGTTCTTCAAATCCATCATGTGTTTATCAGATTCAGTGGATTGAATCTCTTTTGATAAGTTCATATTAGGTTTACTAAAACTTTTCAGCTTTGAAAACAAGATAAATCAGAGGTTAATTTTCTGGATCTGAAGAAGGATGATGGTGATGAAGTATGCTAGGTGGGGAATCTCTGAATCGATCAAGTGTAGATGTGTTCAAAACTTCAAAGTTGGTAGAGTTGAGAAAACGCGTTTCCATGATAATCAGGTATTTTTGATAAACATTTTGAATTTTTTTCTTCCGAGTTTTGATTTAAATGCATAGTTTTGTGAATTTAACATAATTAGGAATGGCTAATAATGCGGGTAACACATTTTAAAAAAGTTTATTTATTAAACAGTAAAATTTCGATAAATTAATAGTGTTGGGACCGAAAAAAATTATTAATTTAGTGAAGTTATTAATATATTGAGTTAAAAGTTGGCTTATAATAGCCTAGTTGGGACCGGATTCTATTATTTTAATCGAAGTTCTACTATAGTAATTAATATGTAAACATAATTTTTTTTCTCAATTATTGAATTTAATAGTGGAGACTAATTTTTTGAATCAACCATTGTTGACGTGGTTAACGTAATACATTTTTCTTGTTTCATATATTGGAAAATCCTTGCAGAGACACAAGTTCTTGCATGTAGTAGTATTACAACATATTCAGGGTACAAGCAATTTAATTGTTTGAGATCCAAAACATGAAAAGCGTATTATATTTATGTTATTGTTTAGGAATGTTGATGACATTGCAATACATGTTTTTTGTTAATAAATTAGTTTGATCGTATAATTAATTATCGTTCATATTTTACCGCCATGTATGATTGAATTTTTATTGAGTAATGTGGCCAAGTAATTGAATTCATATTCATATCTAGAGATAAATTTGGATAATACACAAAAGATGACAAATCTTAATTGCAAGTAGCAGTGATTATAGATTGTTGTGATATTTTCTCGTAATTGCATTTAAATTATCGGATTTGTTAAATTGACTACTCGGGTATTCAACTTCATTAATTAGCCTATTTCACCATTCTTAAATCTCTTAGAGGGTTCAACATAATCGTGCGATGAGGTGGGTTATTTTCTATGTAGAAATGATGTTCAGGTTGTTACGTGTATATGATTTTCGGTAATGAGAGATTAAAATCTCATGATTATAATTCAAGTACAAGTTTGTGAATGAATGCCAATCCTCAACCATTATTCTTATCTCATTGATTACTATTAACTATTCTTCGGTTTCGATTTATTTTAAATTGCTTTCAATTATTCATAAAAAAACCTTTTTCTTGCATATGTCTTTGAATTCAAATGACAACAAATACCTCTTCTGAAATAAACTCGTTCTTATCGTTTCACTTAATTTGTACTTCTAAAAGAGATAACGGATACGACACTGGCCAAGTACTCACAAAATCAATTGATTAATCTTCTTATTGCTAGAATGTTGCTCATTTTCAGATGAATGAAATCCTTATACCATAAACGAGTAGCCATTTAGTTTTACTAAATGAAGTTATTCTACTGCAAAAGAAAATGATAGTTTGATACTTTGAGACAACCAAGTTGTACTAGGACGAGTGTATACCAAAGTATTTTTGAACCAAAATTGTGTAATCGTAGTATACTTAATAACCGATTTATTTTCTCAAGCGTGTTTTCTTTCAATTCCAGTGTATTGGTTTCCATTACGAGTTCGAAATTGCTATATAGCCATCTGAATAACAACTTAGTAACAACACTTTCCTATGTGGCAAACTATACGGCGGAGAGAGATTGTATCCAATTCTTCCATGTCATTTTAAATTTGAAAAAAGTTAAACAAATATAAACTATAAAACTGATTAGTTTCTCTTCGTCGTTACAATTACCTTAACTAGTCGTTGGGTTTCAATGGAACAAATTTAACGTAGATAACCTAGACTATTGAATAACAACGGAAAATATATCAAGTTGAACATCATGCACTAGCAATACTTCGTTTGATTTTTTTTTCTTTTCTACCTCCGGAATCTTTATTTCCATATATCACAGTTTGTGGTTGTCCGCCATCAATGGCATAACTACCATAACTTATTGTTCTTCATTAAAATAGTTTTTCCTAGAAAAATCAAGCCTCCGATTAAAACAAAAACCCCGAATAAAGTAATTAACTTTTCTCATAATACATGATCGATTGAGAGAAACACTTATAGAGATGGAAAAAGTAAGATAGCCAATTTCAGTGAAATTGAATTATTTTTTATTTTAGTTTTTGTACCTGATTCATGGTCTTAGTTATCATCTGGTTGCAAATATGTGGATCTGGAAATTCTGGTAACTTTATTGATGGGAATTTCGATTTTGGACTCAGTGAGTTTATACTACTTTGCCATAAAAACAGAAGAAGGGAAGGATTCTAACTTTTTTTCTTATCGAAATTCTAAAACTTTGAATGTTTTTTTCTGTAGCTTTTTTTCTACTTGAGTTATGCTATGTGGCAGAGATAGAGAATCGCCTGTTTCCTAGATATAGCTGCCATATCATCACCGTTGTTATTCAGCTGAAAACCGGTTGTTTATGTAGCACGATTGTTATGACTTCTCCTCTCAATATAGAAGAAGAAAATGCCTAAATCTTTATTGTATTTTTGTCTTCTACACTTCCATATGTTGAAATCTATACCCTGTATATTCTGGTTCCCCTTATTTGCTAGTGTTGGATATTGATTTTGCGAGGCCGTTTGTCGAAAATACCTCCCAAAAAATTGTAATCTATAAAGTAATCACATTTTTTCTTTTTAATCTATAAATTACACCTGCTTAATTTAGTCAACAATGTACGTATTATTTATTAGTTGGTACGATATATTTTTACATCAATTTTTAGGTTCGTTTCACCGTTTTCACATTCGTTACATTATTCTCCGATCGTTACAATGTTCTCAGATTTGTCTTGCCTGATTCAAGATTATTACAACGATTTCAGGATAGCCGTATCATTTATTCTATCCAACAAGAAAATGTGGGAAACTCTGGGGCTTTATGCCATTTTCCACATGAAATAACTGCCACTTACCACATTGACTATTTGTCAACCAACTTAGGGATACTTATTATACTTTTCAAGGATATGCCTTATTGATCATTAGTTCAAATGGGGATATTTTACAAATTCCCCATTTTTGTATTTGTGTTTCGAAAACTTCCCATTATATTTTGTTGTCGAAAATAGACCTTTATAATATTTTTTTTTATTGGCTTGATTCGAACCTATAGTTATATTAAGATGTTAACTGAACTAAAAAATTCATAATTTATCGATTTTATGAAATAATAATCCATACATGTTAGCGATTTCCCAGACTACTGACATATAATGCTAAAATTATTTGTGAATTTGCAAAGAAAAAATAACAAACAATGGAGGTGATAAAGCTTGTAATTGCCATTTCCCTCCATTTTCTACCAAGTCCTAACCTCATACATTGCTATGTGAGTTATCTTCAAGTCACCAAGTTAGACTACGCGAAACACCAAAAAAATCTTATAAAATTTTCAAACATTTTATTTCATCCAATGTTTTTGAAAACTAGCAAGATTGAGAGTCCACATGTTTTGGTGAGTTGAGTAAACTTCGATACATGTCATTTTAAAAAAAAAAATAGAAATTTTAGGAGATTTTACAAAATGCTCATACTCATCACTAACTCAAAAATTTTCATTGCCGCAAGATAAAATCACATATTTCAAACACTCAAAGCTTCTATCATATCATATAAATAATATAATATTTAGTTCAAACATTATGTTGATAACATATCTATTGTATTAGTGCAATGATCAATTTCGACAAAATTTTAATCTTAATCTTGTTAAAAACAAGATAGGGGGAAACTGGATTCTTTCTCATTTTGGTGGTATGAACATCTTTAACAAGATAGTTCTACCCGAAGCAAACTTTTGAGACCATACCAATACTAGGAATCCTACAGATATGAGTTAACTCAACATCACTTTATTTTAAACGATTTGGTTCAACTTTTGTACCATAACCTATCAAAACAAACAATATATATCAACCTCTCAGCGTATCCACATTTCACATTAACTTAGCTTGAAAATAATTGTTGATAACATTTGATATTCTTGCAATGCCATATCATAAGACTTGGTTTAACACAAGCATATCAAATAACTTCATAATTAAAATTATGTTCATTTCTTGGTGAGAGTTGGTATTCATATTTGTTTTGACTAGGTTTCTTATTCTTTCGGTTTTGGTTTGGTGTCAAATTTTATCTCATAAGTTTCAAACCTATATGAGTCACACATATATTTTCATAAACAATGATTCTCAATATCTAGTTTTCATACAACTCATTCTAAGAATGAACAATCAATTTATTTCAATCTAGAATGCAATTATTTAATCACCACAATAACTACACATAGTTCATCAAACATACCTGATATGCTTTGAAATCTCAATTGGTCACAAACCATCGTCTACTCTTTCAACACAGGAAAATTGCTCGACAAATTGATTAATCCCGGCTCGTAATTTTTATTTGATTGGAAAATAAAAACTTGCTCAAGTAAGTGAATTCTTACCTGTCATAATTACTTACATGTGAGCATTTGAAAGCAAAAAAAATAAGCAAGGTATGCACCTATATAATCACTTAAAAATCAATACTTCAAATTGCTCGTCAGTTTCAAACAAAGATTCAAACTTTTATTGTTATAACATCATATATTTATAACTTTCTATCAAGAATATTATTAAACATATGTGGTGCACTAGTTTGATTGCTAACAATAATCTTATGTTTTATTACTAGAACAATAATATGAATCATTAGAATCAAAACATGATTTTTAATGTAATTTCTTACATCTCTAATCTCTAATCTGAAGCATCACATGAATGCCATTTCTTTGAACATAAATTAAAAAATTTAAAACTTACATATCTTTCAAAATACACACCGGATTTTTGCAAAATCAGTACATTTGGAAACCTCTTTGAATTATCTACGTAATGAGTACAATTAAGAATACTAAATTTTCATTTTAAGAATTTTATTTCATTATTATCAAATTTGGTGTTGTTAAAAGAATCAAATTTAAGCATGCGCATCGGACATGTGGTCTTTCTAGTTAAAATAAAATAAAAGATGATACTTATCGTGTTTCAGCAATACTTTCTCGTTGAATCTCTATGGCAGAAGAAAACGTCTTAAAATTGTTGAAACAATTGCTAAAAATAGCCTGCAAAACAATCATTAACAAAAAAAAAAATTTAACGCTGAGTCACGACCAGGTCGCTCTCTTTAAGACGTTTTGTGGCTCTGCCCAAGATTGTGCAAGCAGTTCTTCTATGTCGCGTGTCCCCAGGATAAAACATCCGAGTAAATTCTCTTTCACAATCACTCTTGCACTTGAGATTATGTGATACTTGTACACTTCTATTCTTGTTCATAATCAAACTTATAGAAAACAAGTGATAATCATACACTAGTTTTCTTTCTCTCAAAAATTCTGAATTTTCTTTAAAAAACTCCAAAACATTAAAGAAAAAACTCTCTTCCATTTTTTCTTCAACCAAAAATCTAATTTATAGTTAAGGGGTTTTTAATAAAGTTTTTAACGAAAACATTAATATGGTTTAATATAAACCATTACTTTTGTTACATGAAATGGTAAAAGAATTTATGACAAAAATAAATTTCTTTTATGAGTACCATTAAAATTATGAAAAATAACTTTAATAAAAAATAATAAATGTAAATAAAATTTTGTTTTAAACAAATATTTAATGTAACAAATATTTAATGTAAAGCCCCACATTAACATTAGTTATATACCTCATGTCTTGATTCCCGCAGTACATAGACATAACCAGATCATTTAAAATAAAGTGATGTTGAGTTTCCCAACATATTCCCGCAGTACATAGACATAACCTAAGGTTTCGGAGGTCGAGGTGTACACTGTCGGGAGTGGTAAGGGATGGAGGCACGTTGGAAAGTTTGATTTTAGTTTTAGCGTTCACATATATTGTGAGAATAAACATGGTGTGTTTCTGAATGGATGTCATCGGAGAAATCGTGAAGGAGGTATGGTTGTGGTTTTTGATTTGTCTGATGAGAAGTTTCGTGAGCATATTTCACCACCTCCTTTCCTAAAGGACATCGATTATGATGATGCTGTCTGATAGGCGTTTCTGGTGGTGGAATCTTATATTATGCTGTTTGTCAGTTCATAGATGAATTTTTTTTTTTGATGTTGATGGTTGTCATGAAAAATAATGATAATCTTGAAACTGAGGAACACCAGTCATGGGGTTGGATTAAAGTTACTAGTCTTGACCAAGAAGAGCCATTTTCCTTTTTGTAGTGTGGCAGCGTTATACGTTATGATCAAGGTAATTTTAAAATGTTTGTTTCGGAAACTTCAACCTGGGAAAGCTGTGAGTTTTAATGATATATCTCGTCAAGTGTTTCCGCAGCAGCATACCTTAATTTCTTTGAAAGAATTAGGAGAAGACGGAGCGGAAATAATGGAATCAAGAGGAGATGAGGAAACAAATAGCAATGAATCCGGCAACTATTAGCAGACAAGTAACCTTTCGAAACTGGTAATAATCTTCATTTTGGTTTTTCAAGTCATACTCATATGCTTTATTGCTTGATGCATGTTTTCTTTTGGTTGGCATATAAGTTGATGCGTTTGTCTTTTCATATTATCTTTCTTTCTTCTTGTGAAGAAAATTAGGGTTTGCTTAGTTTTATCTTTAGTTTCAGGAGATGTGGAATCTATATGTCTCTGAATACTATTAGAATACTCGTCTGTTGAAAACATTATTGGTTATACACATGTTGTTTTTGCTTGTCCAGGATAAAATCTTGGTGTTTTTAAATACTTTGCAGAACTAAAGCTATAATGTCTAAGAAGACCCGTTGTAATAATGGTTAACCGGATAGCTTACACTTAGGGGCCAGGGAATACTGTTACAGACTTTGAAATGAGTATCTACGTGCGGTTTTCGCTATACCTTAACACGACCATCATCTTTTGCTTGTGCAAATCTCACCCCTTACATCAAGTAAGCTTCTAACTGAGCTGAGGGACAGTTAAGAATTTGAACCCCGAGGCTCACACGGTATTTGTATGCTGATTGTATATATTGATTAATATGGCTCAGCAGGGATACCTTTCCTAGGTCTGATGATTTACTATGATTTTCGTACAGGTTTCCCCGAAAAGAATGTTTAAATTGCATATGAGATAGGGAATATAAGGATGTTAGTCAGTTTTCTTGGATCCAATTCTGAGTTACCACACAACTAGGTATTGTGTTGTTTTTCTCAAGGATGTTCCTTAGTTTTCTTAAATCCTGTTCTTGAGTTTAAGATATACAATCATACAACTTTTTAATAAATCTTCAAATATCTAATGGAAATTTCTATGCCAAACATCTAAAAAAATAGATGACATTAAAGACTTTTTGTGAAAATTACCGGTGAATAGTGCAGTATAAAGTCTTTAGTGCGCTATTCGCCAAACAAAATAAAAAGGATATGTTGACACCTTCGGAGTTGTCTTGTCAGTTTTCTGGTTGTCATTCCAAACAGTAGATTATCGACATAGTTTTTGGTTTTTTAAAAACCGCACAGTAAAACAAAAATGTTAAACACAAACATCAATCTTTTATCAGAACAACCAAAAACCAATTTCAGTCTCAATATTCTGATCTAGTTCTACAAGAATAACATTCATCTTTATCTAGATGATATTCTCGTTCGTGGGTATCATAGCTGCATAAGACAACAATATGGCTCCGTCAACCTGCACATCCCTAAAGAGCGTGCATGCTACTAGAAATCCACAAGGCTAGTCATCATGGCTGACAAAACAAAGGTCTTAAAGATCAAACCAACTACACCAAAAACAACACCAGCAACATCTTCTACCCCTGATTCAAAGTACCAAAAAAAAAAGAAAAAAAAAAAACAATTTCACTTTTCATTTTGCATCAAAAAAATCAATGCTCTTCTATTCAAATGGCTCAATCCAGTTTTGCAAAGATGGCATTTTTCTTTATATCACTGATCTTTTTGGATTTTTCGGTATGGCTGCTGCAAAAGAGAGCATGGCTCCGTCACCTGCACCTTCTATGAACGAAAGTTCTGGTTTTGGACTTCAGATTTCAAATGTTGATGTCTTTGGCTCGATCTCTGTTGCAATCTCTTGTTGCTTTCTTTTTGAAGCACTAAAATTTGATCCCAACTACCAAGATTATATTATTGATTTTGTAACTAACTTAATTATATATACATTGTCATGGTTTGAAACATAAATGATCAATAAAGACTCGATTTATCTATAAAATCGAGTAGGGCGTGATTCAGAAGATGTAAAATATTTCGTGAGGGTGTTCCTGTCACACTATTCTGGTACAGAAAAATGAACACAAAGTAGAGAATGAAATAAAAATAACACAACTTATTCTGACTAAAAAACTCAGCAAATGCTAAACTCTTCTCCTCTTCGGGTCTGATTTGAGAAATTAACCTTGTTTCTGTTATTAGCTCTACAAGAGCTATTATGAAGCTACAGGTATCACTTTAGAGTCTTAGGCCTTGATACAGTCATGTGAAAACTTTCGTGAAAAGGTGGTCTCAAAAAGCTCTCTTTTTTTCTTTTCTTTTCTTTGAACAAAAGGGGTAAAATGGTATGCAAAAGGAAAAACTAGAATGAGATACAAGAAGAAAAAAAAACTGGAGCCTAAAACCCCAGCTCAAATAACAACTTATAAAAAAAATAACAGTCCAAAACTGTCGCAACTTATAATCGAGTCCTTGAATTGGGAGCAAAGATTTATATTAAATTATAAGATCTCTTTTTCAATAGAATTGGTGGGATCAGGATTGTCAGTTGGAACATCTTGACATGTCCTTTTTGATAGAATTAATAGAATTGGTTGAAATTATTTTCTAATTTCAATTGATTTTTGGATTGGGTTATGCTTTTCTTTTGATTTTCAGCGAGGGAGTAATAGTTTCTTTTGAAAGTCTCCTAGAACCAACAGTTTTTCTACTTATTTTTGTATACTGCAGCGACGACTTAGCAAGAAACGAAAAGAATTAACCCCGCTTCATAAATTGAAGAATCATTGGCCTGCGATATCATTTATATAATCCACCGAACAGAACAGGATAATTTATTTAGACAAAAAGGATTGAACATTCTGTGTTTGTTTCTGAATCGCTGTTCACAAAAACATGTAATTCACCCGTTACGACTAAAAGAAAAACATGATTTTACTGCAGAACAACGTAATTGATACAAGACGCAACAGAAAGAAATTACAAAAAACATAGCAATTTCATGAAATTGATTAACCTTAATTAGAAAAGCCAACAACTTGTTCACGGAACCTACTACAAAGGAACCAGAAATGAAAGATAGATTTAACCCTTGAGGCCAGGACCATAACAAACTATCATATGTATGCAAACAACAAAACAAAACAAAAAAAATAATCTGGGGACCCCTAAGATACGGGAGCCCTAGGCTTTCGCCTAGCTTGCCTATTCACAGATAGGGTTGCAATTGCACTGACCACCTCCATCACATGTACCACAGTTGAAGCCTTGCACATAACACCAGTAATCACACCAATTTACACAGGGCCCTATGATTGGTTCGCATAAAACGACTTGGATGCATCTGTGCGTATAATCAATCAATCAGTAAAATAATTAATATTAGCATTTACATGCCTAGTGTACATATGCAACTAAAGAGAAAAAAACATAATAAGAGGAATAGGAATAAACTTACGCCAAATCTGAAACAAGGAAAACTAAGAGAACCCCGAAGAGAAAAGGAGCGAAACCTAGATGATGAGTTTTTGACATTACTTTAATTTGTTGGATTCAATTATCTTTCTTTCGATTTATATAAGTTCTTAAGCTAGGAGAAAATTTCCTGACACCTACCTTTTTATTTATTTTTACATATGATCGTGATAGGACGTTAGGTAGAATCATCTTATTGTAATTATTGGACTAAATTATTATTGCAATATAATATTACTCGAAAAAAGTCATCGAGTCTTGATCCAAGGTATACAGAAGCTACCAACATAACTTCTCTCGGACCAGACTGAGCTAATTTGATGAAATCTTAGACCAATGGATCACAGACGGAGAGAGAGCACAGAAAGGCAACTGCAGAAAGGAACAGGGGTAGGCAATGGGTGGGTGGATGCAGATTGGGTATTTTCTGCATCTACTCCATTTAAATGGCAGATTTTAGATTGAGAAATTTCCCGTTACTCGAGATTAGTGTGTAGTCCAGCAGGATAGAGAAATTATCCGGTAGTCCAAAAAGGTTTAAAAATACCTAAAATTACTAGCCTATCCTCACTACTCACGTGTGGACCGTATATCTCTTTCTTCTTCTTTATTTTTCAGACGAAAACTTCATCTACTTTTTCAGAAGAAAACTATTCTTGTTTCTTCTTCTCAATCAACAACACCAACGACTAATTCAACCCTAAACCCATGCTTAATCATCTCTCAAAACTCATCATCATCAGCAATAGAAACCAGATTCATCGGAAAGCTAAAAGGATAATCTAAAGAGAAAAACCGAAAACAAATATGGAGAGAAACCCATGGAGAAAGAGAAAAAACCGAAAACAAGTGTAATTATTCAACGTGTTTTCGTTGGCGACGGCGATTTATCAAACAAGGAGTAGTTTTGGCTTGGTGGTAATGGTGGCGTTGGAGAAATTATGGTTATGTATCTCTGTAACAACAATATTTGTACTTTTTTCTTTCTAACATTTTCATTTTTTATTTATTTATGTAGTGATCCTACAATACATATTAATATGTATTTGAAGAATTCATTGATTTTTGTATGAACCTTTTTGTTCTTTATGATCCTGTAATACGTATTGATATGTACTTGTACGAATATCAATAGTTTATATTGATCCGACAGTATATTCGTTTGTGTTGTAGAAAAAAGTGATTGATTGATATGTAGGAGTACATATTAGTATGCGTATGAATATACTGCAGAACATATTTCGTTGTACTGACGAAACTGGATAGTTTTTTGACGGCAAGATCAACGACAATAGCTTAAAGTTTGGCATTTGAATGTTTTTCCTAAATTTGAATATGTACTAGCTAGTAAAAATTGCAGTACATATTTGGTTGTATTGACGAAACTGGATGGTTTTTGACACTGTGAACTGCCGGTACATATTTGAATGTACTGTGAAAAGTTGGGTGCTTCTATAATATATACGGATATGTATTGACTGAGTGACTGAATGTTTGAATGTTGTACAACCAAATCAATATATTGCCTTCATGATATATTGCCTTTCAAATCTTATTTACATAGATTTGGAGCTGTCTCTGACATGTTGTGTCCTCTATGTGGTTTGGCCGATGGAACTTTAGATCATCTTTTCTATCATTATGATTTTTCCTGAGCAGTATGGTTTGCTCTCTACCCACATGTGTTTTCTGCCCTTGCCTGTTTTCGTAGCCTCAGAGATTGGTTTTCTTCTATTTTGTGTGTAAACTTATCAGTATGTAGTGGTGCATAAGTAACATATTAGTTTATGTGTAAAACTTTCCAGTATGCAGTGGTCCATAAGTAGCCTATTAACACATTGAAACTACATATTGACATGTGAAAACCTATCAATACGGATATGTTGTATGTGAAAACCTCATTTACCCTGTCAATATGTAGTGTTACTTATTATCAATACGTATTTTGCAGGATTAAAAATTTGTTGAATATAATCCTACAATACATATTGTGATGTACTAATTTTTCCACTATCTAATCATGTCATACGTATTACAGTGTACTACTGAGACATTCAAAAATGTTAACCCCTTTAATTCTTGCGATAAAAAATGAGACATTAATCATAAAGTTCAAACCTTAATACAAGCATTCCTTTTCTTAAATATTAACAAAATAAAAACTAAATACCAGTTTACTTTGACTAATAAATATATCAAACATTTGAATAATCACGACAAGATATTAACAAAAGATTGCCAACTTTAGTACATATATGTATGTACTGAGTGAAAATAAGTGGAACCCTAGTACATATCAATGTTTACTTAGTAGCAGACTAATATCAAGTTCACAGACCCGTTCGCAGACCGTTACATCTATCCACAGTAGCGATGAACCTTTCAGATCATGAAGTACAACAGGCTCAGTCACAGAACTTCACAGCAGAACCAAGCCATTGATAGCAATTTGAGCAGCTCCTTCCTGAAATCAGTTAATGCTCGTACAAGTGAGATACTCTGAGTGTATCTAAAACTCTAAAAATCTAGTAGATATAGATATGTACTTGGTAAAAACCTAGTAGATATCAAAATACATATATGCATGTATGGAAGAAAACAAAATATGTACTCAATTGACAAAATAAAATATCTGCTCTATATCATTAATAGAAAGATGTCCTTCAAAGTTAGTGATTTTATCTCCATTCTCTTCCATAGTGCATATTCAAGTATATACTCAATACATATCTTGCGGTACATATTACTCGAGCGCTAAATTTCATTGTTAATGATAGAATGCAGAGAGAAGAATTTGTTATGCAGTGGATTTCTGTGAAAGAATTTACAAGGAAGCTTCTTGCAGCTACACTTGCATTGTCTCATATGGTATTACTTCATAACGGCAGTTGATGCTAGCAAGTGCTTATTAATTAGTGACGCATCCTTGAATTGTGGTAAATAAAAAGAGAAGAGAGTGAACTACAAGTAGTCTTTCCAAAGAGCGACCAACAAAAAGGTATAATGAAACTATAATTAGTGCTGGTATCAAAACTATCAAGTAGTGCGCAGGGGTTAATGCTAGAATACCATTAAAGTTTGGAAGGATGCACAGGGCACCACATCAGTTTATTGAGAATGCATGCATTATCTTAGCAAAAAAGGATACTCATAACAGCTCAGACAACACAAAGATTCAAACCTTAGCATTGGCACCAGTACATATCGATATGTACCGAGTAAAACCCTGGTACATATTGATATGTATTTTTTAGAGTCTACTACACTAGTTTCACCCTTTAGCTTCTTTTTCTTATATTAGTTCTCTTTTGTTTTCTGCAATTACAAGCTACACTGACGCAAAAATCTACCACATTATTATAAGCAATGTTGAAAACTCAGAAAGGCTACTAATAAAAAGGTTAGACCGGTTAAATCTCTTTAACAAGTGGTTTCAGTTCAATAACCTCCAAACTTATCGATTTTTGAGAATAATCCTTTTACCACTAAAAGAAAAAAAAAATGAAAATCTAACTAGTAGATTTTGATATGTACTGAATGAAATCTTAGAGATATTGATGCACACTAAGTGAAAACCTAGTATATATTGGTATGCAATGAGTAAAAACCTACAATTTATTGATATGCGCCAAGTGAAAACCTAGTACATATTGATATGAACCGAGTGAAAACCTAGAACATATCATAATACATATATATATATATATCTTAAAGTAAGGTGCATGTTGTTAGAAACAAAGCACTAAAATTCAAGCACGGAGAAATTTTTTTTCAAAATCATTAAAGTAAGGTGCATGTTGTTAGAAAAAAATCACTAAAATTCAAGTACGAAGAACAAAAAATGAAAAGAGCGTCATGTTCCACTTACCCGCACTTCATTTTAGTAGCATGTGCATGATCATCATCATAAGACAATCCAACTGATAGATGTATCATACGTGTTAAGGTGATCACTGTTACTTAGTAAAATGTATGTTTTCCTGCAATATGTGGAACGTTGACCTCATACCGACAAATAATGCATACAAACAGAAAGTATCATTTCTTGTTTGGTAGCTTCAAAAATACAGTTTTCAATTTATCATGGTACATATTAAGAAACTCTTTAGGATGTCTCATAATGTCAATGAAGATTAGGTCGTAGTGTCAATCTATTTTTTTTCAGAAAATTTCAGAGGGGTTTGCAAATTAAGTCATGATAATCATCATTCCAAATTCATATTTAGAATCGACGTATATTCTTAAGAGATCGGTCGAATATAAGCAAACACTCGATCTTAAAATTTTGGAAAAAAAATAAAAAATTCTACACTAAAACGATGAGAACGTTAAATTGATTACGAATCTCCGTTCTAATTTCAAATCAGATTCATGAACTAAAAAAAGAAATAAGAGATTTTGGTTTTTATAAACCCAAAAATGAAATATCCAGAACAATTTATTTTGAAAGAACAATATACCTAGAATCAAAATCAGAGAGATTAGAAAGAAGTCTTATCTTTTTCATATTTCATATACCTAGAATCAAAATCAATATGTACTAATTTGAAATGAAAACAACGATGATTTACCATTATCGACACCTACGTATCTAGTTTGTAGAGAGAGTTGGAATCTCTGATTTTTTTCCTTCAATCTCCATCGCCATCGCCAGAGTTCTCCAATTTGTGAAGAACGAACTGATAAAACTGAATTAGATTTGAATAGAAGGGTTGTTTAGGCATTTACAAAACTACACATCATAGCTTCCACACGTATTTGGACCATCGATTACAATATTTGGTCCAAAAACATGTTTTTGGACCAGCGAGTAGAGTTATTTAGTGTTGGACTTCACACTAAACAATTCTTTCTAAACTGGATTAACTAGTAATTCCTAGTTTTAGATTCTCCCTCGCGTCCAATTCATTACCTGTCGGATGTGGTATTCACGGGTAAGCGGATAAACTGATTGGATTTGCGGATCTGAGAAAATTATGAAAATGCATAAATATATTGATCACATGTAATATAATCTATCTTTATCATCAAGTGGTCTGGTGATTAGTATGCTTCCTCCCACTATGAAGGTAGGGCTTCGGACCCTATAACTGCTGAAATCCACGCCAACTCAAATTTAATGAAATCCACTCCAATTCTAATTTAATATTTATTAATACGAAGGCTTCCGATCAGTTCAAAATTAGTACTTTTGGAATATCATTAAGGATTTTCGTTACCTCTCAAAAGCAAATTATAATATTATCTACCAATTTTCTTTAATGACCTTCGTATATGTATGATATTAACATTACATATATATGCACAAAAATCCCAAAGCTTTATTGAATGTCAACGGATGGGTGATATTCCACCTACGCCCAACCGTGAAAATGACCGATTAAAAAGTTCACCTGCATCCAATCCAAAGAGAAACGGATTAATAGGCCTCCACCAGTTTGGATAAAATTCGTTGGATTTAAATGTTTTTCCCTAGAAAAAAAGAGAGAAAAAAAAACCTGTTTTGAGGCATACTGTTTTTTTAGGCATACTAAATATCCTTATAATGGTGTCCAAACCATACCAAAATTAGTAGGTTACCTTTTAATTAGATTATATTACTTAATTTCCTTTCAATTTAAACTAAAATTTATTACATTACTTAAATATCTTTTGACTAAAGAAAAACCTAAACTAAAACTACTCAAAACCAAAAAATCAGTCAACATTTTTTTCTTATGTAATTCTTCTTCTTCCTTCTTCTTATCCCTTTGAGAAGCAGCCCCCCCCCCCCCCCCCCCCCCCCCCCCCCCACGCACATTTTCATAACTCGATTAATCGTTCGATGAAAAATCTTTGATCGTCGATTAAAATTATAACTACAAATGTATGATAAAACGAAGCGTTGTGCTAGAGATATACGTCCAGACACGTATGTTGAAATCCATTATAATTAAGCAAGTAATCAAGCAAAGGAATCCCTAATCGATGTGAGCGCCGGTGAAGAGCGAAATCCGAAACCCGACGACATTAAGATGTATATTAGAAGGTATTTATAACAAACCTGATTCGAGTATGTTTTATCGATTGAATAGGATTTAGAAATTGAAATTAGGGTTACAGTTTTATGTTCAGCCCAAAATTTTCGGACGAACCTAGGCTTTAGAAGAACAATTCATCAAATTTTGTAAACATGATTTTGAGCCGAACATTACTCTGGCCTAGGTAAGGTTTATTCGATTTTGGTGGATTTTTGGACGAACATTAGTCTGGCTTAGGTACGGCTTATTCGAGTTTGCTGGATTTTCGACTGAACCTTAATCTGTCTTAGGTACGGCTTATTAATTCTCGTTTGCTGGATTTTGGGCCGAACCTTGATCTGTCTTAGGTACGACTTATTCGACTTGGGTCGATTTTAGGCCGAACACACGAGTTGAGTAGGTACATAAGTTTCATGATGTTCATCCAATTTTAGTACTCTTATATTTTTAGCCGAACATTGCCCTGGATGTTCAGTAACGCATAAATATCATACGAACAATATTTTTAAAGCCGAACATGTTATATTTATAGGCGAACCTAGTATTTTTTGCCGAACCTTGTGTGTTTGTTGTACTTATTTTTTTTATTTTTGTGTGTTAGGGGACAAAAAGTTAGTGGTCGTGGTAGAGTTCTATGGAAGTAACTCCTTCAAGTGATAAAACTTCCCAACCTCGAGTAGGCAATAAAAATTTGGGAGCACAAGAAAGGGGCTATACAACCTCCGATGCAGAGAAGCGAGATACAAAGAAACAAATACAAGGAGAATTTGAAGGAAGTGAAGCTAACAAGGGAAATTCTGCAAGTAATGAGACTGGAGATGAAGAACAAGGAGTACTAGGTAACCTAAATGGAGATGAAGAATAAGAAGAAGATGAGCAACAACGACCAAGAAGTAAAGTAAAGACAATCATTGAAGATGAAGATGAAGGAGATAAAGATGAAGAAAAAGAAGATGAAGATGAAGAAAAAGAAGAACCACCACAACTTGTGTATTATTTGAAGAAGGTTCTTCATCAATATATTCGTCCTCTGGATTTGGCTCATAAAAACCATCATCTTGAGTTTTAGGTTGAGGTTGAGTTAAAGTTGGAGCAAAATCATTCTCATAATCCAAAAAATTATCCAAATACGGATCCTTGTAGAAGTTGATGTGTATTATATTGTGTCTACGAGATGAAGATTCACCCGGATCATCCATTTAAATTACAAAAATCATCCAAATCTCAAAAACCCTTGTCTTTTTTTCACTTTTTCTTCCTCTCTCAAAAACCCAACTCTCTCACTCAAAAGTCAGATTTTTTTCAACTAATATAACACTAACAACTTAACCTAGTCAATCATTAACATTATTAACTAATCATTATCATTATTAACTAAGAACGGGAACCTAGCTCAGCTGGTCATCCTCGTTTCCCAAAGTTTCATGCGTTCCAGGAGGTCCCACGTTCGAGCCCCCAATGGCGTAATATTGCAAAAATCAACATGGCAGGTAGAGTTAGTTTGCCCCCTTTGGCTAGGTTACCCATGAGGCTGGCTGGTAGGATAACACAAAAACCTGTTCAATTAATGTAGTGCTATGTCGTTGGAGATTAGCTTGTTAGGCTTCCAACTAGTTTCATGTAATAATCGTTATCCAATAATTTAAATCATTATTATTAAAACTAATAATAATAGGGTAAATATGCCATTATAAAAAAGGATAGATAAGGGGTGATGGTATTTTTTTATTTAGTGACCCTATTTTACCATTATTCCGTATGCGTAAAAAAAACTCAGTATGCCTCAAAACAGGTTTTGAGAAAAAGGGTATTGAGTTAAGAGTTGAGACCGTCTTCGCCTCTCTAAAGATACATGAACTGAGGCCCATGGATAAAAACTCTTGCTGGGTTTAAATTACCTGCCCATTACCAATTGAATAGTGGTACGCTAACTAGTAGCGACTAGTTCTTCGATTTTAAATTTTTAACAGCAAGCAAATCTTAAGGGATGAAAGATTTTCATTTTGAAATACCTCTTATGGTCAATGAAATACAATACAATATTTTGGGTAAAAGCTCTGTCTCTTCTATAAAAAAATGGCCTTAAGAAATTATGGAGCTTAGCCGTGTCGAGCAATGTGTATCTGTTTCTTCTGTGGTCAAATAACTTTGTTTATTAAGACCAAATGGCCACTCGTTTAGTTACAAAGAGTTGATTCATATGAAAATGAGCAGCATTCTTGAGATAGACAGGCAGCTTCATATTAATCCAACTGGTTCTACTCTGGAAACATAATGAAAACTATTGTGGAGAATACTGATAAGGAACTTATGTAAACTGAATACACTGTGAACAATTGATAAGGTGCTTTCTTCCTCTCTTCAAGAGGTCAGGCCCTTCGCCTCCCTCCCTGTTTTATTTTCATCTTCTTTAGTAGTATAATCCTCCTTGAGTTTGTTCGGAAAAAAAGGGAAAAGTAAAAGAAAAAAACCCTATCGACCTTCAAATGTGACTTGAGGAGTTACCAGGATTATCTGAAAAGTTCTTTGGAGATGGACGATCAATATCACAGTTAAGCATGAGATCCATTTCAGCCATGGTCGGCCTATCTACTGCTCTATTCTGACAACATAGCAGACCAATATGTATGCATTTCATCACTTCGAAAGGAGAACCTAGATCACCCAAATCCTCATCGACAATATCTGACCATTTTCCTTCATTTCAAAGACCCCAAGCCTGAAAATAAAATGTTGAAGCATAAAGTTCATTTAACACATTTATATAACACAACAAGGAATTCATATAGTTATAGAATATATACTTACATGAAGAAGAAGGTTTGAAGGTTGTTCGGAACTGTAGAAGCTGTTATTTCTCTTGCCACTTACAAGTTCAAGCACTAATTACACTCCAAAACTGAAGACATCAGACTTCTCCGAAAATGTCCCTCCCATTACGTACTCCGGAGACATATAACCACTGCATTTATTTGCCAGGGCATGTCATATAGTGGATGACTAGATGAGCTATCAAAATTTAAGTTGATGATAAAGAGAATAGAATGGTGCTCACAATGTACCAACGACCCGGTTAGTATTATCGATAGTTTGTTTCCCACCAAATATCCTTGCCATCCCAAAGTCTGAAATTTTTAGGGTCATGTCTTCATCCAAGAGAATGTTAATGACTTTGAGATCTCGATGAATAACTCTTAATATTATTAAGAGTTGGGCATGAACTCATATATTAACATGTTCTCTTCTCCTTCTATGCAGCAACCGAGCAACTTCACAAGGTTACGGTGCTGAAGTTTGGGAATCAACATAACCTCATTTTTGAACTCTTCAATACCCTGTCCAGAGCTTTTCGAAAGTCTTTTCACTGCAATTTGCTGCCCATTTTCTAATTTGCCCTATAAACCATACTCCAATGCCCATACAGAAATTGTAGTAAATAGAAATGTGCAAAAGTTCATCACAATTATTATAATAATCAAACATACCTTATAAACTGGCCCAAAACCCCCTTCTCCCAATTTATTTTCCATGCAGTAGGCATTTGTGGCAATTGCTAAACAGGACAGGTTAAACATTTGTAATTCATGTGATTCCCCTTCGCTTTTACCACCATTAAACATGTTTCTATTTGGTGTTAGGCTGTCGGTAGTGTTGGTTTTCAACACCCCCTGTAGTGTTGGTTTTGCCGACGAACTTATAGTTGGCAACGTCGACAAAAGAATACCCTGCCGATTATAGGATTTTTGGCATACAAAGAAAGGTGTTATAAATACATGATTAGTCGGCAAGGTGTTAATTACATAACCTGCCAACTAAATTATAGTCGGCAAGGTATAAGGATGAATACCGTGTCGACCCTGTAAATGCTAATTTCAGAAATGAAAAGTCGTTACAGTATTCAATCTAGGAAGATAACGACTAATATTAGTCGGCAAGGTTGCCAAAAAATACCATGCCGACGTTTGGTAAGAATGTTGAATCATAAAGGATTTGTGATTGGGTATAAAATCATACCCAATCTCAAAACCCATATTTTTGAAAATTATTTTGATAGGTTTTAGTTTTAGTTTTAGTCGGCAAGGTTTAAATTTAGTTGAAAATAGTAAGGATGAATTGGTCTTTTAGAATCTTTTAAACACCCCTTAACACACCATTTTGGATGGGAACAAATAAATATACCCTAATTAATCTCGATACACCCCAATCTCACCTGGTAAAAAAAAACCCACAGAAATCATAACTATTACCATGAACGGACTCGTGACACTTTTGATTAGTTTGTGGTTGCTTATAATATTTTGCTACAGAGATTTAAGTGTTTGGGAAGTCAACTGTTCTGTGTCTAGCCTTAATTATTGAAAGCAATGTATTAACAGCATCAGTCATCATCTGCTGCAACCACTGTTACTCGTGTCGTGTGGAAAATCAATCATTTAATTACCAAAGATCAAAGAAATGATCTAGAGCATTTGATCGATCAAGTAATAGAAACGGTCACACTTGAGCATGTGTAGCTAGTTTTGGCTAATCAATATATCGACAGCTCAAATGATCTTATTAGTGAAGCAAAACAAAAATATACAACGAATACCTGAAAGAAATTGACTGAATTCAGGTATACCAGGACTAACACTGATATTGCTCTATTCAGAAATGAGTTTAATTTCAAACCTCCAGATTTGATTGTTTATTATCTATTCCGACCACTGTCATGAGTATTCCATACGGAAAAACAATCATGTATTCATTATGTATAATCATATTACAATCTCCAAGAGATCATCACACACGGTAAAACACGCAAAGAAAATTCAAACGAAATGATCAAGAGCATTTGATCTATCAAGTACTAGAAACGGTCACACTTGACCGTCTTAATTATGACTGAAGCAAAACAAAGATCATCGATTATTGCATAAAACAAATTGATTACATCCAGATACCAACACCATTACCACTAAAAAACAAGCAGAACTAACCACCACTAAATTAACAGCATACCGAATTATCGGAGCAAGTCACTTGATCACAATCGATGCAGATCCCCGACCAGAAGCTGTCGCAATGAACGTTATCACCACAGCATCCTCTGAACACCCATGGCAAAATTCCACAAGGCTGGCCAACACCAGCGGAACATCCTGCATTAACGGAAGCTAAGAACACCATAAAAATCATAGACAATACAAAGAACAAGCTCATGACTTTTTTGTTCCCCATGTCTTTAGAAGAAAATTCTTGTGTTTACGGTTTTTTTGTTGGTATGACTCGAGTAAATTGTTTGTTGAGATTGTTCTTATTTATACTACTTTTGCAGCCCAACTATTTGGAAAGTCAACTGTTTGGCCTAGCTTTTAATTAATGCATGTGGCTTTGTGTACATCTGAAAGGACAATTAATACTTTTGATGACAATTGCATCGATCAGAAGTGATCGTAATATTCTATTCCGAGACCATTGTTACGAGTATGATGCATGGAAAATCAATCGTACATTTTTGTTCACTATAATGCTCCGAAAAATACAATCACCTTACGAAATTAACACAAAAAAGAAACAATCAACGAAAATATCGAAGGAATTTGATTGATCAAGTACTAGAAACGCCGGACACACTTGACCATCTATCTAGCATTGGCTAACAGTATAAAAACACAGCATAAAATCGAATTGGTATCATTCCAATAACACCCATAAACATTGATCAATATGTCGTCGGTACAGATCTTTCATGTTAACTACAAATAGCATGGAGGAAAATCTCTACAACTCAAATGATAACAATCGATACGAGTCCCCGACAGAAAATTGTTCCACTTAATGTTGCCACCACACCACAGCATGCACGCAAGTTGAAATCAAATTGCTTAAAGAAAAAAAGTTGAAATCAATTACTGATAAACAGCGCTAATTGATTTTTTGGTAAAATTCGAATCGGACAACTAAATGTTATCAGAATTTGTTGTTCATATATCGTTTTTTTTCGGTACTTATCTGGATTAGCCAGAACTATATATGGTAAAATGAACGGAAAATGAGTTATTTGTCCAAAAAAAATTTAAAACAAAGTTCAAATGGACAAATAAAAATTAGTACGAGTGAAATTGACACTAAAAAAATTGAAAGGATGAAACTGGATTCATCCTGACTTAAACTTATAAAATAGTAAGGATAAAATTGGATGCATCCTGATGTAAATTAAAAATAAGAAAAAATATTTGAAAATGGATAGGATGAAATTATTTACATCCTAATTACTTTTATATTTTTCCCATTTAAACAATATCAAAACCTAATTATCCTTTTCATCTAAAAATTATTGATTTTTTATCTTTTTAACCAATTTTGTGTGAAATGAAACTATTGTAGTACTGGATCCATCAATGCTTACTTATGATCATTTTCTTGACGATAATAGATGATGAATACAGGATTATTATTATTATATTTATTATTCTTATTGTTTAATGGCGTTCAATATATAATATAAACCAAGCATCATTAACGTGTTATTTCATGTTAAAGAGTGGACTTTGTAGTTATCACTTACCTGCTACGCTGGATGCTCTAATTAAGATTCTTCCAATTTTTTGATCTTTAATTAAGGAGTTGAACCTACGGGAGGGTTTCCTTATCACCCGAAGGCCCACTTACTTCTCTTTAAAATGCTAAACTTAAGAGCTAATATCCCTTGAGTAAGAGAAAGAGCTGGTAGCCCAATTTTCCAGCACATGTCACCTTTCAATTTGCCATTATTTTTTTGTATTACTTTATCATTTTTCTTGGTATAATGTGGAAGTATCATTTTTACTGACACGATGTGGAAGCACTACTTTCCTGATATGGCGTTAAAATATCATTTTTTTGATATGGGGTAAAAAAAATATTTTACCTAACAGCGACGTTAAGATATCACTTTTCCTGACAATATTATTTTTTTCTGACACGGAATGAAAGTATCAATAGTCCAGACAAGGCACAAAAGTATCATTTTCTCTGACACAGAGTGAAAGTATCATTTTTCTTGACACGGCGTGAATGTATCACTTTTCCTGACACGCGCGTGAATGTATCATATTTCCTGACACGCTCGTGAAAGTAAAATTTTTCCTAACACGGAGTTAAAGTATCACTATTTCTGACACGGCGTGAAAATATCATTTTTCCTGACACGGTGTGAAAGTATTACTTTTCCTGACACAGCGGTGAAAGTATCATTTTTCAATGCATGACGTGAAAATATCACTTTTCCTGATACGCAGTGAAAATATCATCACGACACGTGATGGTATCACTTTTCCAGACGGTATCATTTTTCTTGATATGGAGCGATAATATCATTTTTCGTGACATGGTGTTGGGCTAGACTAATCGGCACTGTAACACAGCACATCACATCCTCAAATACGACACAACACGACACCCCTTAATTTCTGTCTCGGCACACACACAGTACGGCTAGCTCACCTCCAAATGGGTTGTGCTGTGTTGTGCCAGCACATTTTACGCCTCTACAAACTACCTTTAACTGTAAAAACATTATTACTTCCGGTTTGGTTTATTTATTATAGTCCAGATATATAGAAAATTAATAAGATCGTGCAATTAATGCAGCTCAGCTATAGCCAACTAAGAAGATATTCTCAATAAAAGATTTGATCATTAGTTTGGTTTAATTTTAGTTAATCCATGCCAACCCTGAAGATTTGGCTATTCAGTTTGGTTCACACATCTATTGTACATCAGATAATGCCAATTTGATTTGGCTGAATAGCTCTCTTTAAATCTTGAGTTTTCTCTTTCGCTGGAAAATTTTACGATTCGAAGAGGAAGATATATTAATAAAAGAAGGAATATACAAGAAATTATGCCAGAGTTAGATGAGACATTGCCTGCCAATTGGACATTACAGTATCAGAGAAGTTCAGGTGAACTCCGTGACCTGCAACTGCTGCCCAAGTTAGAACCGAAGTCTTGGATCCAAAGATGAGATCGTCATCTGTTTTGAACATGTAGTTTGCTTCAAATCTTTTACGATTCCTCTCTTTGGATAACGTGTTAATGATTGCTGTTGGGATCAATCTTCACATGTAGTTTCCAGATTCAGAGAGTTGTGTTGTATGCCATGATTTCGCTAATGCTATCATTCAACCTGGCAATAAACAAATCCAACCCGTAGAAGGTGTTAAGTTATACCAAATCTTGTATGCAATCATACAGTGCAACAAAAGATGGTCATGTGTCTCGTCTCCTCCACCACACAAAGCACAATTATTATTGCAGATTCATAGCTTTCGGTTGAAACATAGCTATAGTGTTAAACTTGCTATGAACCAAAGACCACGTAAGGAAATTGATTTTCGGATGGATTGCCTGCTGCCAGATGAATAAATATCCTCATAAATGAAGAAGCTTATCATAATAAAATGATAATTTTCCTGCTGGAGATCGATAACATGTTATTTAACGTTCAAGAGAGGACTTCAGCTCTAATATCACCTAGCAACTAGTATACTAATGGCTCTAATTAATATTTTTACAACTTTGGGTTTTTATTAAAGAGAATCTCAAGGTTTCATTATCACCCAGCAGTATATACTAACCACTGACATTTCTTAATTTTACTGGAAAATAGAAACAGAAGCTTTCGCATCTTATAACAATTTTTGAACAATTATTAGTTTCAAATAATTTTCATGCATGACAAAGTAATTGCTTTGAAAATTCAGATAGAGAAGGATATGAATAGAATGGCATGTTCTATGTAGTGTTATTGTTTGGCATATTTGAAAAGCGAGACGTAGTGTCGCTTTTAAGAAAAAAAGTCAAAATGGTGTCCTCATGTCTAAAAACATTGTTAAATACATAAAAGACTACATGACATTGGAGAGCACATGGCATAACATAATGCAATCTCTATTTTATAACCCCTAAATGATGAAACTCTGAAAGTGAAGAATTAAGCTGGAGGGAAAACAAAAGGATAGACATAAAGATCAACAACGCATTGTCAATGATGAACTCTAATGCTAAATATGGAATTGGTCTGACTATGTGTGATTTCACAAGGCAATTCGGAGAAGGTAGAGGGTCGTTTTCATCGCAGCAATCATAGACCAACTTGAGAAAGAAGGAGCTGACACAATTTTTAATTGGTCCAGGGAGTGGAGTGGGAATATCATTACCTTCGCAAGTAACTCAGAACCTACTCTTTTGTTTCTTATAAGAATGTATGCAAAGGAAAGACAAAAAAGATACAAGATTAGTGCAACACCCACCAAATTCGATATCAACTTCTTAGTTCAATCCTTTATTTTGGTAATGAGATCTTATATAAATTGGACAGCCATTTTAGTTGTTTTTTGTAACAAGTATTCTATCAAACATAACCGGACAAGAAATGCTCTATGGACGATTCTAACTTATTTGATCTTGCAGAACTTGAATCAAAACGTAATGATTTATAGAACCTCCAACTATGGACCTTATGGTCCCCTTTTACCTGTAACACGAGGAAACCTCTTTTTTCTATGTTAAAAAAAAAGAAGACAATTGAACAATATTTAATTATTATCAAATAGAGATCACCAAATTTTTTATTTTAACTCACAACAATTGTTATTAGTCTATATTAATTTAAATATTGTTCCACAGTTTGGATCTAGTTAACTTATACATTTTGGTAAATGGTAATGCTTAAAATGAATGTTTCTCCGATTGCTAAACATTGTAGCAATAAACATATGTTGACTATAAATCATCTAACGATATCTATTCCGACCAATAAACATATGTTGGTCATAATGCCGGCATTGTTTATTTATACAATACTACGCCGGTAGCCACCCCGGCATAGTATTTTTATACACGACCATGCCGACGTAGATGGATTCAAAAAAACAGCTAGTTTTTTTTTTACAAAATATGACCGTTGGAATTTCATTCTACATAATACACAACCATTCCATGGTAAAAATATACTTAAAGCACCAACCAAATAACAAAAATCATTCTCCCAAGAATGCAAGAGCGAGAAAATTGATCAAGCAATCACGGTTCGAGTTTCACAAGCGATGGCGATTCATCAGAAAGCTCTTTAAACAAACTATCATCAAGCTCTATCTGCAAAGTAAGTACACTCGCCATTCCCATGTTCAATTGATACCTATACTTTGGTATCATTATTGCTGGGGAAAAAATAATATTTTTATCTCATGATATATATGTCCCTTTTCACATGCTTTATATGAGTCGGTACGTCTAACCCTCATTACTTTGGGGTTCGTTACATTTTCAATTTTGCTACATTTAGCTTAATTTGAGAAATTTCTTTATCTCAATAGGCCAAGAGAATATCAATATACATGTGAATCACTTACTTTAGGTTGAATATATTACTAAAAATAGTTCTTTTGTTGTCATATTTCAAAATATACTGTTTCGCTAGTATCATGGACGAAATAGAGAAATGAAAAAATTATGACTCATATATCATCTTTTATGAGTTCTTCCACAAAATTTGGAATACTTGTGATTTTATTTGCAATGTATCTTTTGAAAATACTGACTCTTAATAGTCGAGCCAGTGGATTATATCTCACGGGACATTCAAATTTAGGGAAAATATCAAGTATGCAATAATGGTGCTCAAGTACTTTTAATCCTCAAATGAAAACATTGGAATTAAGTTGGTACAACCAATTGAACAAAAAATAAATATCATTCAACTAGCCAATATCATATTCAAGAGAACAAAATAACAACAAAATTCTTAATGGTCGAAATCAACAAATCATAGTTTAAGTTGACCGTTTATATGATATGCACTTATCTTAAGACAAAAAAATATAACTATACATGTTCTAAAAACTTCGAAACAGATAATCCCAACAAATATTCAGTGTAAAAAAACGACATTAGTTAGTTACATACCTCAATTTTTGGTTCCCGTTGTATATACTATATAGATAGAACTGGAACAAACTTGGTCGCGCAACCTAAAACCACGCCGGAACAGGACACCAGAACCGGGCTGAATAGGACAAGATGGACCTGACCGGGACGATTTGGGCTGGACCGAACCGGTCGGGTTGGGATGGATTAAACCAGGTTGGTTGGTATAGACCGGGACGGACTGGTTGGACCTGTTGGACCGACGTAAGATTTATTTCACAAATTCACGAGAAATCGAACAAACTTTCTTTCACGATTTCACGGAAGATTTTCCTTCACAAAAGGTAATGCACAAGGATTAGTGTCTGGTTTGTATAGTAAAATACCGTCAATCATCATTGTACATTTAGATTTGATTAATATTACTATCTATCATAAAATCCGATCAATCATCATCTAATAGCTACGATGGCAACAAATACTTACAATCAACCTAAAAAACCGGATTCAAAGAATCAAATCAATTCCTAGTGATTTACAATCAACGGATTTTAACAAAATCAATGGCAATATAAACAAGCATACAAATAATGTAATCAATCGCTTTAATATGAAATTTGCCAAAATCTATTCAATAAAAAAATGGAAAAAATAGATCCAACTTATCTGATTTGGGATGACGATTTCATTGATTCCAATGTAATGTATTTGATTCAAACAACTTGTGTTTATCATCTATTTAGAAGAAGAAAAAATCTATCGCTATGCGGTAAAGCATCAGACATGATAACGTGTTTTAGTATAAAAGATAGGGAAAAAGAAAGAGATGGAGAAGGTGAAAGATTCTCTATTGATGGATATTCTCTTGGTTATATGGACATAATACATATGTATACATCAAAAAGGGAAAACCAAAAGGACATCCATAAGCATGGACCCTTTAACACCGTTATTTATTCGACTATTGTACGTTTGCTATCTTAACACTGTTTCATGTGTATATTCTTTATAATAAATGTTTACCATCCAATTTTAACCCATGATCTATTTTTTTATTTTTCAAACACGATTCCTTTGGTCATGTATTATTGTACTGCTTTCGTGCTGTATGATTGTATGCTTTCGTCCTATACTGCCTTCGTCCTATATGATTGTACTGCTTTCGTCCTGTACTGCAAGTCCCTTTACTTTTACAATGTATTATGTTTATTTGGTGACTATAATGAGTATGTGATGCTGATGCTGACGCTAATGCTAATGTTGTGTTTGTGATGATCTGATTACTCACGAGGAAATCTTCTGGGAAAGAGGATAAACGAAACGTATGGAAAAAAGGAGAAGTGAAACTCTGGGAAAAGATGGAAAACCATATTATTACATGTTGTTGAGATCCTGGGAAAGTAGAGAAGGAAAGCCATGTTTGTTCCAAATAGGTCCGGTCCATTCAACCCTGGTCCAACCAGATCCGGTCCATCCAACTGGTCCATCTAACCCGATCCATCCAACCAGGTCCTATATGTCCATTCTAATCCGGTCCAACCAGATCCGGTACATGACCCGACGTGACTAAGATTTTTCGGGTTTTGTCCATCTACGACGGGAACCAAAGTGAAAAGTGAGAAGTGCTTGAGCGTCACTATTCGATATTCGATATTTGTCCCCAAAATTTGAATATTCTGAGGGATGTAATCCATTTGCTGGCATTGTGAAATATGTGCAGAGGGAGATACGTATCATATGACAAAGATATAATTTTGTCTTTGGTAGTAATAATGCCAACACACAAGCATCACCCGAACATGGGATCAACTAAAATGTAATTCTAGCTCCCATCATAAATGAAAGAGTTGGAAATGCACCTGGTCATAGGTGTTGATACATACAATGCAATGTGTATATCATAGTAGCAACCAATGTTGACATCAACTTTAATGGCAACAAAAACTTTGCCTAGCAAATTGACTATCTTATTCAGTTGAAATAGATCCAATGTTTGTACTTATGGAATGAAAACACGAGACATAAATTCTCTAAAGAACTTGAGATATATTGGGTGAAACGTAATATATATACACTCTAGAGTTGAATCCCATTTTTGTTACGTAATAAGTCCACACCACTTATTAAAACTCTCAAGACCCAAATGTGTAACTGATAGTTGTTTTTCTTCCACTAATTTAAAGAATATTCACTAGTTGTTGAACTAATTCCTTATAATGTAACTACGATGATTAGATTATCGAGAAAAGCACTGCTCAATTTTTTTTTGCCAAGATGAAACAAAAAATAAAAGTCGCATAAGCTCTGTATGTATTGAAGGATAATCACCTAGTTAAGTGCAAAAGGTATTCCTACCTACCTTTCTAGAAACTTACAAGGAGAATGGAGTTGATTGCAGCAATAAATTATGGAATGAATATGGAAGGGGTGTTTTTGCTTGAATCTATATTAACCCCAACAATGAACTGATTGGGATGGATTCATAAAAACTTTGACATAGCCATAAGACACATTGGTTGTGACACGATGTTTTGTTTTGAAAGTACTAGCACAGGCATCACTTCATTTGAGCGTACAAGACAATGAGATAATGGAATGCAAAGTTACGACATCTATTACAATCAATGATTTCTAAAGTTACTAGATTTGCACAGCCTCTCCCCATTATGCTTTATATTAAGAACACACGTCACTCGTCTTACAAAGTCTTTATTTAATAAAACATGATTGAGACCATCCTATTTTACCTTGATGCAAATGGTAAATAATTCATTCTTCAAATAAATAAAGTTTTGTTAGTGAACATATATCCATGAAGAATGCGAACCATTCAAGTGATTTATGGATCTGGTGGTGATTCGACACATTGAATCAGTTATTGCTCACAACAATGTGTTTAATTTTTTTAAAACTCCTAGCACATATCACACAACGCAAAGTGCAAAGGCTCACCATCCTTGTTAATGCTAGAGAATTTACATCGAAAGGACTTGATGAATATTGCATGTTTAATGGGATGAATATAGAGAATCTTATACCCAATAGTCTCGTAGAGGCTACCATCAAAGGTTATAGACGGTGAAAAAACGAGGGTACCCAAATATACCTCAATCTAAAACTTTTCCACCTACAAGTCCTTTATCCGAAAGTGATTGTCTAAGGACTGAGTCGATACAATACAAAAAATTGGTATTCACACTTTGTATGATCTTCTATAAATAAGAGATCGAGACAAGACAACAACAAAGTATGACTACCTTACAATAGGTTCGGAGTTAACCAAACACTATAGAATTTTTATCAAGTAACAAGGAATTAATGTCTGTGTAATTTACTTTAAATTATAATAAAAAAAATTATAATTGCGGAAAGTAAAAGTAAATCATACAACAATATTTTGTTAATGAGGAAACCGCAAATGCATAAAAACCTCGGGACCTTGTCCAGAATTGAATACTCTCAGAAATAATCCGTTATACAAAATCTAAATCAACTTCATATAGTTGAGACCAAGCAACTACACTTATAGTTCACGTAGTTCCCTCAGTATACCTGCGCCTCCAACTTGTATAAGTCACGCACTTGGAACAATTCTTTTAGTCCGTATTCAAAAAAGTAAAGGAACAACAAACCTGTACTGTAACAACTCTCTTTAGTCCAGAAAGGCCTATTAATCACACTTTTAAATGACACATCAATTCCGTGATTATGATTTAACAAATAAATTCTTTCATACAACATTAAAAATTGTCCTTCTAAAACGTGATAATTTACTAGGTGTGTGATTCAATAATAAACCACTAAATAACGGAATATGTCCGACAAATAAATTAGGTTTATATATGCATACCATCAACTTTTAATTTTGTGCCCAAAACCGGTTAGCTACATTTTCCTATAAGTTTGTAAATGGTTAGCCGACATATTTTCCACGGGTCTTTCCTTTTTTAGGTCGGTTTGGTTTGCATGATCTAAGTCTTTCACACCATACTTGATCACAAAGTCTCAGACCCAAAATTTATCGCTCGCTCTTCTTCCTCCTCTCTAACCTAACCGCGCCTCTCTTTTCTTCTTCCTCTTCATTTCTTCTCCTCTCTTACGAGCGAAGAGTTTGGAAGATTTTTCCCTTTATTTCGTTGATATATTTTTCAATCGTATTCCTCAGTTGTATAAAAGTTGAAGAGAGAATTGTTGAGTTTTCTTTCTCTTCAAAGTTTAGAGGTCGAATAATACCAAACCCTAACCATGAATCACTCAAAATACACACACAATTTTACCTAATTCATTACATTTTATACACGTACTTGTTCATACTAATCCGAACCTAATTTTCGTTTACCAAACCCTACTTCCAGTTTATTTGGTCTCTATAGAAGTAGAGGGTAATGATCTTCGAACCTTTAATTTTTCATTATCAACCTCTTCCCTAAACATTTCATCCCTAGATGTTGTTTAAATCTCACTGATACTGATTTGATGGTTGCATATGTTTGCTAGTAGTTGATGGTTTCCCGACTCTTACGAGGTAAAAACCACTCTTTTTTCATTCAATACCTATTACAAGTACCAGATCTAGAATTATCTTCTTGCTTAGGTTTCAATTTTTATTTGTTTCATTCATTCACCGATAATTGTGATTCTAATTACAATTACAATTCTTCTGGTAACAAGAGATGAGGACACGAATGTATTTTTATTCTGTTCTTGTAATTAAAGGGTATATTTTAACTTGGGTTTGGGGTTCTTCAAAATTCTTGGTGAATATAATCTATTCACTGATCTCAATCCAATAATATAAGTTTATATTGCAAGATTTGCTAATTTTTATCTCAAATGTACTGATCTTTTTAATTATGTTTTATACCAGGACATTGTTGAGGATTTGGTGTTGGTGTGTAAGTGTTGAGGGAGGACGATCATGTTATAGGAGTTACTTTTTGGTTTTTATGGAAGATTAGGAGGTGTTGGTGATGCAGGCGATGGTGGGCTAGCAGAGGTTATTGGTGGAGGTAGACGCATTGGTATCTGAAGTAGAGTTATCAATTCTTAACTCGGCTTGCAGGTTGACCGTAACACGGTTTGTTTCAACCTGGATCGACTTGGCTTTTGGATAAATTGGTCGGATTAGGGTTGTTATATCTAACCTTACTAGAAAACAGTTGGGCTAGGGTTAACCCGGGGGTTACCTGCCAACCAGTCGTTTGATTAACACTAGTTATTTTTCTGATTTTCGGAAAGTTTAACGCTGGTTTCCCTAAATCATAGAAGGGTATTTTATCTAATTTACTCTTTGAATATTTAATATGATATAATAAGATAATCACACTCAGATATACACAATAGTCTAATCTAAAGGAATTTTTTACAACCAATATATGCAATTAACAACAGTGAGAACACATACTGATTTTATTCGAAGAGATATATGAAACAACTTACTTATGAGAGGAGAAATCATTGTGCAATCTAAGATCATTGAGTATATGAAAAGATTTCTAAACAAAGTTAAAATTCACTACAAAACCCATTAGATTGCACTTGTGAGTTTTCCTCGGTAGCGGATGCGACAAAGAGCATAAGGTTTTCTGAGTTCGTTTCGAAGAGAAATTTGGCCATTGCATTTCTGTTGTTGTTCTTGATGCCAAAAGCAGATCCCAAGTTTCAGCAGTTAAGGTTGTTGTAATTCCTAGAGGTTGAGCTAAAGCCATAATTGTTCGTGCTTCAGAATCTCTACAAATGAAACACACATCTGCAAAACCTGGAAGCCCTCTGGCTTCCCCATCTGTGTTAATCTTAATCCAATTCAAGTTTGGTGTGGACCATCCTACCGAAATTGTTGAGATTCTTGTGGAACTTCTTGAGTGGTTAATTACTAGTGAATCTCCTGGTAACAAAGGAGGTGAAAATTCTATTGCCATGGAATATTATTTTTGTTGTTTTTTCGCCCAAGCTAGGATTGTTCTGATGTTGTTTTTTTTGTAAGTAAACTAGTTCATTCCTTGCCAACCATAAGGTCTAGAGTAGAAAGCAGACAGAAGAGATGACCGATACTGGTGTTGATTGTTGTAGAACTTGGGAAATGGTTGTTTGATGCGTTAAATGGAATGTGGAGTTATAGTTGGAATTTGAGGTTGATAACTGAGTGAATAAGGTATTCCAAGATGAAGTCGCAGTTGGTCAATGAATTAGTAGGTGAGATGTTGATTCCTTGTTAGCTTTTGGGGAAAATTTCAGAGTTGGTTAGATATATGTGATGTAAAAGAGAGAAGGTTGGTAGACCCTCATTGATTGCTTTCCACAAGAAAAGCTGAATTTTTGGGGACACGGTAAAGTCCACAAGAATTGTATTGGTGGAAGGGGGTTTTGAGTAGGTTGACCTTGGGTTAGACATTTGTATCCCGAAGAAGTAGTGTATTTTCCAGACTTTGAGTGGTGCCAGACTATTTTGCACTGGACTATCTTGGGGTAGGTGGATGTTTATTATTTTTTGAGTTGCAAGATTGGGTAGGGCATTCAGTTTTTCCTGGTTTCAATTATGAGAGATCAGATCTATGATATCAACTACTTTCCAGATGAATAACATTGAGCTGGATCTAGGTTTGGGGAGTGCAGAATCCAATTGGCTTTTATTGGTGTTGATAATCCATTTCCAATACGATGAAAAATAAGTTGTTGCATAAGAAGGAAGAAAATCTAGTTGTATCCATTAAGCGCTGGAGGAAGATGGTATAGTATCAATGCCATGTAGAATTTGGTTGCTGGCTGAGATATTTTTCACTGCACAAACTTCCACAGATGGAGTTAGATTGTTAATGTAAATTGAAGATTCTTTTCATGAGAAGTGCCTTGTTATGATCACTGCTTTTTCTTATGCCTAGTCCTCCTTCAGATATTGGTTTTGTTACCTTATCCCAACCAATAGGACGAATCTTTTTAACTGACGAATCAGGTACCCAGAAAAAATTCCTGATGATATAATCTATTTGTTTGTAGACATTAATGGGTAGATTTTGTGTTTGCATGAGGTGGTTTGATGTGGGGGTTAGGGAGGTTTTAATGAGTACCAATCTTCCATCTTGAGTCAGACATTTTGTTATCCACCCTTTAGCTTTTCGAGCTAATTTTTGAAGAAGAGGCGCAAAGGTGTGATTAGATGCCCTTCCTTGTTTAAATTGGATTCCAAGATAGATTGGAAGTTTTGATGTGGACGAAATATTGAAAAATTGTTCCAGATTACTTATGTCTACCAGATTCAATCTCGAGTGATGATTAATTACTGATTTGGAAGTATTAATTACCTGGCCCTGAAGTGCAGTAAGAGTGAAGAAGGTTCTTCAAATGGAGATTACTATGATCAGAGGACTTATAAGTGATTAGCAGGTCATCAGCATACATTAAATGAATAATGGTTGGCACTTTTCTTGAAATGTTAAGTCGAAAAAACTTTTGGTTTTGAAGGTTTCCAAGATTTTTGCACATATTATGAATATATAGGAAGATAATGAGTCTTTTTTTCTAATACCTCTAGTTGGGCTGATATATCCATGAGGTTTACCATTTATGTTGACCGAGTATGTAACTATTGTGATCGACGCATAGCATAATGTAATTTACAAAGATTATTGGAACTCCAAGTTTACTGAAGGCAGTTTTGATGATTCCCCAATCTAAATTGTCGTAGGCTTTATGGATATCTAGTTTTAGAGCTATTTTTGGGTCACTGGTGAGGCTTGAAGTTTTTATATGGCGGAATAACTCTCCAGCAATCGCTATGTTATCATCAATTGATATTTGTGGTTCGAAGGCACTTTGAAAGGGCTTATTAGAAATGAGAGAAGGGGTCTAATTAACTAGGATTTTTTCAATGATTTTATATGTGACGTTTAAAAGTCCTATGGGTCTGAATTGAGAAGGCTTTGATGGGTGGTCCAGTTTGGGTATTAGTGTTAGGTTTGTGTGATTCGTGAGAGGATGTATATTAAGATCATTGAAAAAACTACGAACCATAGCAATCAATTGAGGATGAGTTGTTTCAAAAAATAATTTGAAAAACTTACTCGTATAACCATCTGGACCAGGAGCACTCTTGGAGTTTATGGAGAATAAATCTTGTTTGATTTCTGCTACAATTACCTCCTTAGTAATAAGGTCCTTTGTATGGGAGTTAATCTGAATTGATATTTACGAAAATATCTTCGTCTATGATTGTAGGTTGACTCGTGTATTGTTGGGAGTAGTGGTCAAGAATGAGTTGAACCACATTTTCCTTCTTGTTAACCCAATTATTATGTGGGTCTTGAAGTTGTTGTATATTGTTGCATGCTCGATGGATGGTGCTTTAATGTGGAAGAAGGTTGTGTTGAGATTGCCTGATTGTAGCCATTGAATCATGGATCTTTGTTTCCAGCATTTTAATGACATTGTAGCAGTCTGTGTGATCTCTTCTTATTTGTTTTTCCAGACCCATCCAGAATTATAGGTCGTTACCTAATTGGGTAGCTCATTGATGTTGAGCCTGTTTTATTTTTGTTGTCGATTTTTTGATCATAGTTGGAAGATGACCAAAAGTTTCCTTGTTCCGTTCCATGAGGGTTTGTCTAGTAGTTATAAGTTTTAGTTGAAGGTCCAAGGTAGGTTCCGAATCTTGTTGTTGTACTAATGCCGAACCTTGTGTGTTTGTTGCACTTATTTTTTTCTTTATTTGTGTTAGGGGACAAAAATTTAGTGGTAGGGGTAGAGGTATAACCTCCGATACAGAGAACCGAGAGACAGAGAAACAAATACATGAAGAATTTGAAGGAAGTGAAGCTAACAAGGGAAATTCTGCAAGTAATAAGACTGAAGATGAAGAAGAACAAGGAGTATCAGGTAACCTAAATGGAGATGAAAATGAAGAAAAAGAAGAAGATGAGCAACAACGACCAAGAAGTAAAGGAAATACAGTCACTGAAGATGAAGATGGAGGAGATAAAGATGAGAAAGATGAAGAAAAAGAAGAACCACCACAACCTGTGTATTATTAGAAGAAGGTTCTTCATCAATGTATTCGTCCTCTGGATTTGGCTCATAAAAACCATCATCTTGAGTTTTAGGTTGAGGTTGAGTTAAAGTTGGAGCAAAATCATTCTCATAATCCAAAAAATTAGCCAAATCCGGATCATTGTTGAAGTTGATGTGTATTATATTGTGTCTACGAGATGAAGATTCACCCAGATCATCCATTTTGAATCACAAAACTCACCCAAATCTCAAAAACCCTAGTTTTTTTTTTACTTTTTCTTCTCTCACTCAAAAGTCATATTTTTTTTCAACTAATAAAATTAACAACTTAACCTAGTCATTCATTAACATTATTAACTAATCATTATCATTATTAACTAAGAACAGGCACCTAACTCAGCTGGTCATCCTCGTTTCCCAAAGTTTCATGCGTTCCAGGAGGTCCCAGGTTCGAGCCTCCAATGGCGTAATATTACAAAAATTAACATGGAAGGTAGAGTTAGTTTACCCCATTGTGACACAATCTCAACCCCGCTTCGGCTCCTTTGGCTAGGTTACCCATGAGTAAAAGGGTATTGAGTTAAGAGTTGAGACCGTCTTTGCCTCTCTAAAGATACATGAACTGAGGCCCATGGATAAAAACTCTTGCTGGGTTTAAATTACCTGCCCATTACCAATTGAATAGTGGTACGCTAACTAGTAGCGACTAGTTCTTCGATTTTAAATTTTTAACAGCAAGCAAATCTTAAGGGATGAAAGATTTTCATTTTGAAATACCTCTTATGGTCAATGAAATACAATACAATATTTTGGGTAAAAGCTCTGTCTCTTCTATAAAAAAATGGCCTTAAGAAATTATGGAGCTTAGCCGTGTCGAGCAATGTGTATCTGTTTCTTCTGTGGTCAAATAACTTTGTTTATTAAGACCAAATGGCCACTCGTTTATGTTACAAAGAGTTGATTCATATGAAAATGAGCAGCATTCTTGAGATAGACAGGCAGCTTCATATTAATCCAACTGGTTCTACTCTGGAAACATAATGAAAACTATTGTGGAGAATACTGATAAGGAACTTATGTAAACTGAATACACTGTGAACAATTGATAAGGTGCTTTCTTCCTCTCTTCAAGAGGTCAGGCCCTTCGCCTCCCCTCCCTGTTTTATTTTCATCTTCAGTAGTAGTATAATCCTCCTTGTGAGTTTGTTCGGAAAAAAAGGGAAAAGTAAAAGAAAAAAACCCTATCGACCTTCAAATGTGACTTGAGGAGTTACCAGGATTATCTGAAAAGTTCTTTGGGAGATGGACGATCAATATCACAGTTAAGCATGAGATCCATTTCAGCCATGGTCGGCCTATCTACTGCTCTATTCTGACAACATAGCAGACCAATATGTATGCATTTCATCACTTCGAAAGGAGAACCTAGATCACCCAAATCCTCATCGACAATATCTGACCATTTTCCTTCATTTCAAAGACCCCAAGCCTGAAAATAAAATGTTGAAGCATAAAGTTCATTTAACACATTTATATAACACAACAAGGAATTCATATAGTTATAGAATATATACTTACATGAAGAAGAAGGTTTGAAGGTTGTTCGGAACTGTAGAAGCTGTTATTTCTCTTGCCACTTACAAGTTCAAGCACTAATTACACTCCAAAACTGAAGACATCAGACTTCTCCGAAAATGTCCCTCCCATTACGTACTCCGGAGACATATAACCACTGCATTTATTTGCCAGGGCATGTCATATAGTGGATGACTAGATGAGCTATCAAAATTTAAGTTGATGATAAAGAGAATAGAATGGTGCTCACAATGTACCAACGACCCGGTTAGTATTATCGATAGTTTGTTTCCCACCAAATATCCTTGCCATCCCAAAGTCTGAAATTTTTAGGGTCATGTCTTCATCCAAGAGAATGTTAATGACTTTGAGATCTCGATGAATAACTCTTAATATTTATTAAGAGTTGGGCATGAACTCATATATTAACATGTTCTCTTCTCCTTCTATGCAGCAACCGAGCAACTTCACAAGGTTACGGTGCTGAAGTTTGGGAATCAACATAACCTCATTTTTGAACTCTTCAATACCCTGTCCAGAGCTTTTCGAAAGTCTTTTCACTGCAATTTGCTGCCCATTTTCTAATTTGCCCTATAAACCATACTCCAATGCCCATACAGAAATTGTAGTAAATAGAAATGTGCAAAAGTTCATCACAATTATTATAATAATCAAACATACCTTATAAACTGGCCCAAAACCCCCTTCTCCCAATTTATTTTCCATGCAGTAGGCATTTGTGGCAATTGCTAAACAGGACAGGTTAAACATTTGTAATTCATGTGATTCCCCTTCGCTTTTACCACCATTAAACATGTTTCTATTTGGTGTTAGGCTGTCGGTAGTGTTGGTTTTCAACACCCCCTGTAGTGTTGGTTTTGCCGACGAACTTATAGTTGGCAACGTCGACAAAAGAATACCCTGCCGATTATAGGATTTTTGGCATACAAAGAAAGGTGTTATAAATACATGATTAGTCGGCAAGGTGTTAATTACATAACCTGCCAACTAAATTATAGTCGGCAAGGTATAAGGATGAATACCGTGTCGACCCTGTAAATGCTAATTTCAGAAATGAAAAGTCGTTACAGTATTCAATCTAGGAAGATAACGACTAATATTAGTCGGCAAGGTTGCCAAAAAATACCATGCCGACGTTTGGTAAGAATGTTGAATCATAAAGGATTTGTGATTGGGTATAAAATCATACCCAATCTCAAAACCCATATTTTTGAAAATTATTTTGATAGGTTTTAGTTTTAGTTTTAGTCGGCAAGGTTTAAATTTAGTTGAAAATAGTAAGGATGAATTGGTCTTTTAGAATCTTTTAAACACCCCTTAACACACCATTTTGGATGGGAACAAAATAAATATACCCTAATTAATCTCGATACACCCCAATCTCACCTGGTAAAAAAAACCCACAGAAATCATAACTATTACCATGAACGGACTCGTGACACTTTTGATTAGTTTGTGGTTGCTTATAATATTTTGCTACAGAGATTTAAGTGTTTGGGAAGTCAACTGTTCTGTGTCTAGCCTTAATTATTGAAAGCAATGTATTAACAGCATCAGTCATCATCTGCTGCAACCACTGTTACTCGTGTCGTGTGGAAAATCAATCATTTAATTACCAAAGATCAAAGAAATGATCTAGAGCATTTGATCGATCAAGTAATAGAAACGGTCACACTTGAGCATGTGTAGCTAGTTTTGGCTAATCAATATATCGACAGCTCAAATGATCTTATTAGTGAAGCAAAACAAAAATATACAACGAATACCTGAAAGAAATTGACTGAATTCAGGTATACCAGGACTAACACTGATATTGCTCTATTCAGAAATGAGTTTAATTTCAAACCTCCAGATTTGATTGTTTATTATCTATTCCGACCACTGTCATGAGTATTCCATACGGAAAAACAATCATGTATTCATTATGTATAATCATATTACAATCTCCAAGAGATCATCACACACGGTAAAACACGCAAAGAAAATTCAAACGAAATGATCAAGAGCATTTGATCTATCAAGTACTAGAAACGGTCACACTTGACCGTCTTAATTATGACTGAAGCAAAACAAAGATCATCGATTATTGCATAAAACAAATTGATTACATCCAGATACCAACACCATTACCACTAAAAAACAAGCAGAACTAACCACCACTAAATTAACAGCATACCGAATTATCGGAGCAAGTCACTTGATCACAATCGATGCAGATCCCCGACCAGAAGCTGTCGCAATGAACGTTATCACCACAGCATCCTCTGAACACCCATGGCAAAATTCCACAAGGCTGGCCAACACCAGCGGAACATCCTGCATTAACGGAAGCTAAGAACACCATAAAAATCATAGACAATACAAAGAACAAGCTCATGACTTTTTTGTTCCCCATGTCTTTAGAAGAAAATTCTTGTGTTTACGGTTTTTTTGTTGGTATGACTCGAGTAAATTGTTTGTTGAGATTGTTCTTATTTATACTACTTTTGCAGCCCAACTATTTGGAAAGTCAACTGTTTGGCCTAGCTTTTAATTAATGCATGTGGCTTTGTGTACATCTGAAAGGACAATTAATACTTTTGATGACAATTGCATCGATCAGAAGTGATCGTAATATTCTATTCCGAGACCATTGTTACGAGTATGATGCATGGAAAATCAATCGTACATTTTTGTTCACTATAATGCTCCGAAAAATACAATCACCTTACGAAATTAACACAAAAAAGAAACAATCAACGAAAATATCGAAGGAATTTGATTGATCAAGTACTAGAAACGCCGGACACACTTGACCATCTATCTAGCATTGGCTAACAGTATAAAAACACAGCATAAAATCGAATTGGTATCATTCCAATAACACCCATAAACATTGATCAATATGTCGTCGGTACAGATCTTTCATGTTAACTACAAATAGCATGGAGGAAAATCTCTACAACTCAAATGATAACAATCGATACGAGTCCCCGACAGAAAATTGTTCCACTTAATGTTGCCACCACACCACAGCATGCACGCAAGTTGAAATCAAATTGCTTAAAGAAAAAAAGTTGAAATCAATTACTGATAAACAGCGCTAATTGATTTTTTGGTAAAATTCGAATCGGACAACTAAATGTTATCAGAATTTGTTGTTCATATATCGTTTTTTTTCGGTACTTATCTGGATTAGCCAGAACTATATATGGTAAAATGAACGGAAAATGAGTTATTTGTCCAAAAAAAATTTAAAACAAAGTTCAAATGGACAAATAAAAATTAGTACGAGTGAAATTGACACTAAAAAAATTGAAAGGATGAAACTGGATTCATCCTGACTTAAACTTATAAAATAGTAAGGATAAAATTGGATGCATCCTGATGTAAATTAAAAATAAGAAAAAATATTTGAAAATGGATAGGATGAAATTATTTACATCCTAATTACTTTTATATTTTTATCCATTTAAACAATATCAAAACCTAATTATCCTTTTCATCTAAAAATTATTGATTTTTTATCTTTTTAACCAATTTTGTGTGAAATGAAACTATTGTAGTACTGGATCCATCAATGCTTACTTATGATCATTTTCTTGACGATAATAGATGATGAATACAGGATTATTATTATTATATTTATTATTCTTATTGTTTAATGGCGTTCAATATATAATATATAAACCAAGCATCATTAACGTGTTATTTCATGTTAAAGAGTGGACTTTGTAGTTATCACTTACCTGCTACGCTGGATGCTCTAATTAAGATTCTTCCAATTTTTTGATCTTTAATTAAGGAGTTGAACCTACGGGAGGGTTTCCTTATCACCCGAAGGCCCACTTACTTCTCTTTAAAATGCTAAACTTAAGAGCTAATATCCCTTGAGTAAGAGAAAGAGCTGGTAGCCCAATTTTCCAGCACATGTCACCTTTCAATTTGCCATTATTTTTTTGTATTACTTTATCATTTTTCTTGGTATAATGTGGAAGTATCATTTTTACTGACACGATGTGGAAGCACTACTTTCCTGATATGGCGTTAAAATATCATTTTTTTGATATGGGGTAAAAAAAATATTTTACCTAACAGCGACGTTAAGATATCACTTTTCCTGACAATATTATTTTTTTCTGACACGGAATGAAAGTATCAATAGTCCAGACAAGGCACAAAAGTATCATTTTCTCTGACACAGAGTGAAAGTATCATTTTTCTTGACACGGCGTGAATGTATCACTTTTCCTGACACGCGCGTGAATGTATCATATTTCCTGACACGCTCGTGAAAGTAAAATTTTTCCTAACACGGAGTTAAAGTATCACTATTTCTGACACGGCGTGAAAATATCATTTTTCCTGACACGGTGTGAAAGTATTACTTTTCCTGACACAGCGTGAAAGTATCATTTTTCAATGCATGACGTGAAAATATCACTTTTCCTGATACGCAGTGAAAATATCATCACGACACATCGTGATGGTATCACTTTTCCAGACGGTATCATTTTTCTTGATATGGAGCGATAATATCATTTTTCGTGACATGGTGTTGGGCTAGACTAATCGGCACTGTAACACAGCACATCACATCCTCAAATACGACACAACACGACACCCCTTAATTTCTGTCTCGGCACAACACACAGTACGGCTAGCTCACCTCCAAATGGGTTGTGCTGTGTTGTGCCAGCACATTTTACGCCTCTACAAACTACCTTTAACTGTAAAAACATTATTACTTCCGGTTTGGTTTATTTATTATAGTCCAGATATATAGAAAATTAATAAGATCGTGCAATTAATGCAGCTCAGCTATAGCCAACTAAGAAGATATTCTCAATAAAAGATTTGATCATTAGTTTGGTTTAATTTTAGTTAATCCATGCCAACCCTGAAGATTTGGCTATTCAGTTTGGTTCACACATCTATTGTACATCAGATAATGCCAATTTGATTTGGCTGAATAGCTCTCTTTAAATCTTGAGTTTTCTCTTTCGCTGGAAAATTTTACGATTCGAAGAGGAAGATATATTAATAAAAGAAGGAATATACAAGAAATTATGCCAGAGTTAGATGAGACATTGCCTGCCAATTGGACATTACAGTATCAGAGAAGTTCAGGTGAACTCCGTGACCTGCAACTGCTGCCCAAGTTAGAACCGAAGTCTTGGATCCAAAGATGAGATCGTCATCTGTTTTGAACATGTAGTTTGCTTCAAATCTTTTACGATTCCTCTCTTTGGATAACGTGTTAATGATTGCTGTTGGGATCAATCTTCACATGTAGTTTCCAGATTCAGAGAGTTGTGTTGTATGCCATGATTTCGCTAATGCTATCATTCAACCTGGCAATAAACAAATCCAACCCGTAGAAGGTGTTAAGTTATACCAAATCTTGTATGCAATCATACAGTGCAACAAAAGATGGTCATGTGTCTCGTCTCCTCCACCACACAAAGCACAATTATTATTGCAGATTCATAGCTTTCGGTTGAAACATAGCTATAGTGTTAAACTTGCTATGAACCAAAGACCACGTAAGGAAATTGATTTTCGGATGGATTGCCTGCTGCCAGATGAATAAATATCCTCATAAATGAAGAAGCTTATCATAATAAAATGATAATTTTCCTGCTGGAGATCGATAACATGTTATTTAACGTTCAAGAGAGGACTTCAGCTCTAATATCACCTAGCAACTAGTATACTAATGGCTCTAATTAATATTTTTACAACTTTGGGTTTTTATTAAAGAGAATCTCAAGGTTTCATTATCACCCAGCAGTATATACTAACCACTGACATTTCTTAATTTTACTGGAAAATAGAAACAGAAGCTTTCGCATCTTATAACAATTTTTGAACAATTATTAGTTTCAAATAATTTTCATGCATGACAAAGTAATTGCTTTGAAAATTCAGATAGAGAAGGATATGAATAGAATGGCATGTTCTATGTAGTGTTATTGTTTGGCATATTTGAAAAGCGAGACGTAGTGTCGCTTTTAAGAAAAAAAGTCAAAATGGTGTCCTCATGTCTAAAAACATTGTTAAATACATAAAAGACTACATGACATTGGAGAGCACATGGCATAACATAATGCAATCTCTATTTTATAACCCCTAAATGATGAAACTCTGAAAGTGAAGAATTAAGCTGGAGGGAAAACAAAAGGATAGACATAAAGATCAACAACGCATTGTCAATGATGAACTCTAATGCTAAATATGGAATTGGTCTGACTATGTGTGATTTCACAAGGCAATTCGGAGAAGGTAGAGGGTCGTTTTCATCGCAGCAATCATAGACCAACTTGAGAAAGAAGGAGCTGACACAATTTTTAATTGGTCCAGGGAGTGGAGTGGGAATATCATTACCTTCGCAAGTAACTCAGAACCTACTCTTTTGTTTCTTATAAGAATGTATGCAAAGGAAAGACAAAAAAGATACAAGATTAGTGCAACACCACCAAATTCGATATCAACTTCTTAGTTCAATCCTTTATTTTGGTAATGAGATCTTATATAAATTGGACAGCCATTTTAGTTGTTTTTTGTAACAAGTATTCTATCAAACATAACCGGACAAGAAATGCTCTATGGACGATTCTAACTTATTTGATCTTGCAGAACTTGAATCAAAACGTAATGATTTATAGAACCTCCAACTATGGACCTTATGGTCCCCTTTTACCTGTAACACGAGGAAACCTCTTTTTTCTATGTTAAAAAAAAAGAAGAACAATTGAACAATATTTAATTATTATCAAATAGAGATCACCAAATTTTTTATTTTAACTCACAACAATTGTTATTAGTCTATATTAATTTAAATATTGTTCCACAGTTTGGATCTAGTTAACTTATACATTTTGGTAAATGGTAATGCTTAAAATGAATGTTTCTCCGATTGCTAAACATTGTAGCAATAAACATATGTTGACTATAAATCATCTAACGATATCTATTCCGACCAATAAACATATGTTGGTCATAATGCCGGCATTGTTTATTTATATACAATACTACGCCGGTAGCCACCCCGGCATAGTATTTTTATACACGACCATGCCGACGTAGATGGATTCAAAAAAACAGCTAGTTTTTTTTTTACAAAATATGACCGTTGGAATTTCATTCTACATAATACACAACCATTCCATGGTAAAAATATACTTAAAGCACCAACCAAATAACAAAAATCATTCTCCCAAGAATGCAAGAGCGAGAAAATTGATCAAGCAATCACGGTTCGAGTTTCACAAGCGATGGTCGATTCATCAGAAAGCTCTTTAAACAAACTATCATCAAGCTCTATCTGCAAAGTAAGTACACTCGCCATTCCCATGTTCAATTGATACCTATACTTTGGTATCATTATTGCTGGGGAAAAAATAATATTTTTATCTCATGATATATATGTCCCTTTTCACATGCTTTATATGAGTCGGTACGTCTAACCCTCATTACTTTGGGGTTCGTTACATTTTCAATTTTGCTACATTTAGCTTAATTTGAGAAATTTCTTTATCTCAATAGGCCAAGAGAATATCAATATACATGTGAATCACTTACTTTAGGTTGAATATATTACTAAAAATAGTTCTTTTGTTGTCATATTTCAAAATATACTGTTTCGCTAGTATCATGGACGAAATAGAGAAATGAAAAAATTATGACTCATATATCATCTTTTATGAGTTCTTCCACAAAATTTGGAATACTTGTGATTTTATTTGCAATGTATCTTTTGAAAATACTGACTCTTAATAGTCGAGCCAGTGGATTATATCTCACGGGACATTCAAATTTAGGGAAAATATCAAGTATGCAATAATGGTGCTCAAGTACTTTTAATCCTCAAATGAAAACATTGGAATTAAGTTGGTACAACCAATTGAACAAAAAAATAAATATCATTCAACTAGCCAATATCATATTCAAGAGAACAAAATAACAACAAAATTCTTAATGGTCGAAATCAACAAATCATAGTTTAAGTTGACCGTTTATATGATATGCACTTATCTTAAGACAAAAAAATATAACTATACATGTTCTAAAAACTTCGAAACAGATAATCCCAACAAATATTCAGTGTAAAAAAACGACATTAGTTAGTTACATACCTCAATTTTTGGTTCCCGTTGTATATACTATATAGATAGAACTGGAACAAACTTGGTCGCGCAACCTAAAACCACGCCGGAACAGGACACCAGAACCGGGCTGAATAGGACAAGATGGACCTGACCGGGACGATTTGGGCTGGACCGAACCGGTCGGGTTGGGATGGATTAAACCAGGTTGGTTGGTATAGACCGGGACGGACTGGTTGGACCTGTTGGACCGACGTAAGATTTATTTCACAAATTCACGAGAAATCGAACAAACTTTCTTTCACGATTTCACGGAAGATTTTCCTTCACAAAAGGTAATGCACAAGGATTAGTGTCTGGTTTGTATAGTAAAATACCGTCAATCATCATTGTACATTTAGATTTGATTAATATTACTATCTATCATAAAATCCGATCAATCATCATCTAATAGCTACGATGGCAACAAATACTTACAATCAACCTAAAAAACCGGATTCAAAGAATCAAATCAATTCCTAGTGATTTACAATCAACGGATTTTAACAAAATCAATGGCAATATAAACAAGCATACAAATAATGTAATCAATCGCTTTAATATGAAATTTGCCAAAATCTATTCAATAAAAAAATGGAAAAAATAGATCCAACTTATCTGATTTGGGATGACGATTTCATTGATTCCAATGTAATGTATTTGATTCAAACAACTTGTGTTTATCATCTATTTAGAAGAAGAAAAAAATCTATCGCTATGCGGTAAAGCATCAGACATGATAACGTGTTTTAGTATAAAAGATAGGGAAAAAGAAAGAGATGGAGAAGGTGAAAGATTCTCTATTGATGGATATTCTCTTGGTTATATGGACATAATACATATGTATACATCAAAAAGGGAAAACCAAAAGGACATCCATAAGCATGGACCCTTTAACACCGTTATTTATTCGACTATTGTACGTTTGCTATCTTAACACTGTTTCATGTGTATATTCTTTATAATAAATGTTTACCATCCAATTTTAACCCATGATCTATTTTTTTTATTTTTCAAACACGATTCCTTTGGTCATGTATTATTGTACTGCTTTCGTGCTGTATGATTGTATGCTTTCGTCCTATACTGCCTTCGTCCTATATGATTGTACTGCTTTCGTCCTGTACTGCAAGTCCCTTTACTTTTACAATGTATTATGTTTATTTGGTGACTATAATGAGTATGTGATGCTGATGCTGACGCTAATGCTAATGTTGTGTTTGTGATGTGATCTGATTACTCACGAGGAAATCTTCTGGGAAAGAGGATAAACGAAACGTATGGAAAAAGAGGAGAAGTGAAACTCTGGGAAAAGATGGAAAACCATATTATTACATGTTGTTGAGATCCTGGGAAAGTAGAGAAGGAAAGCCATGTTTGTTCCAAATAGGTCCGGTCCATTCAACCCTGGTCCAACCAGATCCGGTCCATCCAACTTGGTCCATCTAACCCGATCCATCCAACCAGGTCCTATATGTCCATTCTAATCCGGTCCAACCAGATCCGGTACATGACCCGACGTGACTAAGATTTTTCGGGTTTTGTCCATCTACGACGGGAACCAAAGTGAAAAGTGAGAAGTGCTTGAGCGTCACTATTCGATATTCGATATTTGTCCCCAAAATTTGAATATTCTGAGGGATGTAATCCATTTGCTGGCATTGTGAAATATGTGCAGAGGGAGATACGTATCATATGACAAAGATATAATTTTGTCTTTGGTAGTAATAATGCCAACACACAAGCATCACCCGAACATGGGATCAACTAAAATGTAATTCTAGCTCCCATCATAAATGAAAGAGTTGGAAATGCACCTGGTCATAGGTGTTGATACATACAATGCAATGTGTATATCATAGTAGCAACCAATGTTGACATCAACTTTAATGGCAACAAAAACTTTGCCTAGCAAATTGACTATCTTATTCAGTTGAATAGATCCAATGTTTGTACTTATGGAATGAAAACACGAGACATAAATTCTCTAAAGAACTTGAGATATATTGGGTGAAACGTAATATATATACACTCTAGAGTTGAATCCCATTTTTGTTACGTAATAAGTCCACACCACTTATTAAAACTCTCAAGACCCAAATGTGTAACTGATAGTTGTTTTTCTTCCACTAATTTAAAGAATATTCACTAGTTGTTGAACTAATTCCTTATAATGTAACTACGATGATTAGATTATCGAGAAAAGCACTGCTCAATTTTTTTTTGCCAAGATGAAACAAAAAATAAAAGTCGCATAAGCTCTGTATGTATTGAAGGATAATCACCTAGTTAAGTGCAAAAGGTATTCCTACCTACCTTTCTAGAAACTTACAAGGAGAATGGAGTTGATTGCAGCAATAAATTATGGAATGAATATGGAAGGGGTGTTTTTGCTTGAATCTATATTAACCCCAACAATGAACTGATTGGGATGGATTCATAAAAACTTTGACATAGCCATAAGACACATTGGTTGTGACACGATGTTTTGTTTTGAAAGTACTAGCACAGGCATCACTTCATTTGAGCGTACAAGACAATGAGATAATGGAATGCAAAGTTACGACATCTATTACAATCAATGATTTCTAAAGTTACTAGATTTGCACAGCCTCTCCCCATTATGCTTTATATTAAGAACACACGTCACTCGTCTTACAAAGTTATTTAATAAAACATGATTGAGACCATCCTATTTTACCTTGATGCAAATGGTAAATAATTCATTCTTCAAATAAATAAAGTTTTGTTAGTGAACATATATCCATGAAGAATGCGAACCATTCAAGTGATTTATGGATCTGGTGGTGATTCGACACATTGAATCAGTTATTGCTCACAACAATGTGTTTAATTTTTTTAAAACTCCTAGCACATATCACACAACGCAAAGTGCAAAGGCTCACCATCCTTGTTAATGCTAGAGAATTTACATCGAAAGGACTTGATGAATATTGCATGTTTAATGGGATGAATATAGAGAATCTTATACCCAATAGTCTCGTAGAGGCTACCATCAAAGGTTATAGACGGTGAAAAAACGAGGGTACCCAAATATACCTCAATCTAAAACTTTTCCACCTACAAGTCCTTTATCCGAAAGTGATTGTCTAAGGACTGAGTCGATACAATACAAAAAATTGGTATTCACACTTTGTATGATCTTCTATAAATAAGAGATCGAGACAAGACAACAACAAAGTATGACTACCTTACAATAGGTTCGGAGTTAACCAAACACTATAGAATTTTTATCAAGTAACAAGGAATTAATGTCTGTGTAATTTACTTTAAATTATAATAAAAAAAATTATAATTGCGGAAAGTAAAAGTAAATCATACAACATATTTTGTTAATGAGGAAACCGCAAATGCATAAAAACCTCGGGACCTTGTCCAGAATTGAATACTCTCAGAAATAATCCGTTATACAAAATCTAAATCAACTTCATATAGTTGAGACCAAGCAACTACACTTATAGTTCACGTAGTTCCCTCAGTATACCTGCGCCTCCAACTTGTATAAGTCACGCACTTGGAACAATTCTTTTAGTCCGTATTCAAAAAAGTAAAGGAACAACAAACCTGTACTGTAACAACTCTCTTTAGTCCAGAAAGGCCTATTAATCACACTTTTAAATGACACATCAATTCCGTGATTATGATTTAACAAATAAATTCTTTCATACAACATTAAAAATTGTCCTTCTAAAACGTGATAATTTACTAGGTGTGTGATTCAATAATAAACCACTAAATAACGGAATATGTCCGACAAATAAATTAGGTTTATATATGCGTACCATCAACTTTTAATTTTGTGCCCAAAACCGGTTAGCTACATTTTCCTATAAGTTTGTAAATGGTTAGCCGACATATTTTCCACGGGTCTTTCCTTTTTTAGGTCGGTTTGGTTTGCATGATCTAAGTCTTTCACACCATACTTGATCACAAAGTCTCAGACCCAAAATTTATCGCTCGCTCTTCTTCCTCCTCTCTAACCTAACCGCGCCTCTCTTTTCTTCTTCCTCTTCATTTCTTCTCCTCTCTTACGAGCGAAGAGTTTGGAAGATTTTTCCCTTTATTTCGTTGATATATTTTTCAATCGTATTCCTCAGTTGTATAAAAGTTGAAGAGAGAATTGTTGAGTTTTCTTTCTCTTCAAAGTTTAGAGGTCGAATAATACCAAACCCTAACCATGAATCACTCAAAATACACACACAATTTTACCTAATTCATTACATTTTATACACGTACTTGTTCATACTAATCCGAACCTAATTTTCGTTTACCAAACCCTACTTCCAGTTTATTTGGTCTCTATAGAAGTAGAGGGTAATGATCTTCGAACCTTTAATTTTTCATTATCAACCTCTTCCCTAAACATTTCATCCCTAGATGTTGTTTAAATCTCACTGATACTGATTTGATGGTTGCATATGTTTGCTAGTAGTTGATGGTTTCCCGACTCTTACGAGGTAAAAACCACTCTTTTTTCATTCAATACCTATTACAAGTACCAGATCTAGAATTATCTTCTTGCTTAGGTTTCAATTTTTATTTGTTTCATTCATTCACCGATAATTGTGATTCTAATTACAATTACAATTCTTCTGGTAACAAGAGATGAGGACACGAATGTATTTTTATTCTGTTCTTGTAATTAAAGGGTATATTTTAACTTGGGTTTGGGGTTCTTCAAAATTCTTGGTGAATATAATCTATTCACTGATCTCAATCCAATAATATAAGTTTATATTGCAAGATTTGCTAATTTTTATCTCAAATGTACTGATCTTTTTAATTATGTTTTATACCAGGACATTGTTGAGGATTTGGTGTTGGTGTGTAAGTGTTGAGGGAGGACGATCATGTTATAGGAGTTACTTTTTGGTTTTTATGGAAGATTAGGAGGTGTTGGTGATGCAGGCGATGGTGGGCTAGCAGAGGTTATTGGTGGAGGTAGACGCATTGGTATCTGAAGTAGAGTTATCAATTCTTAACTCGGCTTGCAGGTTGACCGTAACACGGTTTGTTTCAACCTGGATCGACTTGGCTTTTGGATAAATTGGTCGGATTAGGGTTGTTATATCTAACCTTACTAGAAAACAGTTGGGCTAGGGTTAACCCGGGGGTTACCTGCCAACCAGTCGTTTGATTAACACTAGTTATTTTTCTGATTTTCGGGAAAGTTTAACGCTGGTTTCCCTAAATCATAGAAGGGTATTTTATCTAATTTACTCTTTGAATATTTAATATGATTAATAAGTAAGATAATCACACTCAGATATACACAATAGTCTAGATCTAAAGGGAATTTTTTTTACAACCATATATATGCAATTAACAACAGTGAGAACACATATTCTGAATTTTATTCGAAGAGATATATGAAACAACTTACTTATGAGAGGAGAAATCATTGTGCAATCTAAGATCATTGAGTATATGAAAAGATTTCTAAACAAAGTTAAAATTCACTACAAAACCCATTAGATTGCACTTGTGAGTTTTCCTCGGTAGCGGATGCGACAAAGAGCATAAGGTTTTCTGAGTTCGTTTCGAAGAGAAATTTGGCCATTGCATTTCTGTTGTTGTTCTTGATGCCAAAAGCAGATCCCAAGTTTCAGCAGTTAAGGTTGTTGTAATTCCTAGAGGTTGAGCTAAAGCCATAATTGTTCGTGCTTCAGAATCTCTACAAATGAAACACACATCTGCAAAACCTGGAAGCCCTCTGGCTTCCCCATCTGTGTTAATCTTAATCCAATTCAAGTTTGGTGTGGACCATCCTACCGAAATTGTTGAGATTCTTGTGGAACTTCTTGAGTGGTTAATTACTAGTGAATCTCCTGGTAACAAAGGAGGTGAAAATTCTATTGCCATGGAATATTATTTTTGTTGTTTTTTCGCCCAAGCTAGGATTGTTCTGATGTTGTTTTATTTTGTAAGTAAACTAGTTCATTCCTTGCCAACCATAAGGTCTAGAGTAGAAAGCAGACAGAAGAGATGACCGATACTGGTGTTGATTGTTGTAGAACTTGGGAAATGGTTGTTTGATGCGTTAAATGGAATGTGGAGTTATAGTTGGAATTTGAGGTTGATAACTGAGTGAATAAGGTATTCCAAGATGAAGTCGCAGTTGGTCAATGAATTAGTAGGTGAGATGTTGATTCCTTGTTAGCTTTTGGGGAAAATTTCAGAGTTGGTTAGATATATGTGATGTAAAAGAGAGAAGGTTGGTAGACCCTCATTGATTGCTTTCCACAAGAAAAGCTGAATTTTTGGGGGACACGGTAAAGTCCACAAGAATTGTATTGGTGGAAGGGGGTTTTGAGTAGGTTGACCTTGGGTTAGACATTTGTATCCCGAAGAAGTAGTGTATTTTCCAGACTTTGAGTGGTGCCAGACTATTTTGCACTGGACTATCTTGGGGTAGGTGGATGTTTATTATTTTTTGAGTTGCAAGATTGGGTAGGGCATTCAGTTTTTCCTGGTTTCAATTATGAGAGATCAGATCTATGATATCAACTACTTTCCAGATAGAATAACATTGAGCTGGATCTAGGTTTGGGGAGTGCAGAATCCAATTGGCTTTTATTGGTGTTGATAATCCATTTCCAATACGATGAAAAATAAGTTGTTGCATAAGAAGGAAGAGAAAATCTAGTTGTATCCATTAAGCGCTGGAGGAAGATGGTATAGTATCAATGCCATGTAGAATTTGGTTGCTGGCTGAGATATTTTTCACTGCACAAACTTCCACAGATGGAGTTAGATTGTTAATGTAAATTGAAGATTCTTTTCATGAGAAGTGCCTTGTTATGATCACTGCTTTTTCTTATGCCTAGTCCTCCTTCAGATATTGGTTTTGTTACCTTATCCCAACCAATAGGACGAATCTTTTTAACTGACGAATCAGGTACCCAGAAAAAATTCCTGATGATATAATCTATTTGTTTGTAGACATTAATGGGTAGATTTTGTGTTTGCATGAGGTGGTTTGATGTGGGGGTTAGGGAGGTTTTAATGAGTACCAATCTTCCATCTTGAGTCAGACATTTTGTTATCCACCCTTTAGCTTTTCGAGCTAATTTTTGAAGAAGAGGCGCAAAGGTGTGATTAGATGCCCTTCCTTGTTTAAATTGGATTCCAAGATAGATTGGAAGTTTTGATGTGGACGAAATATTGAAAAATTGTTCCAGATTACTTATGTCTACCAGATTCAATCTCGAGTGATGATTAATTACTGATTTGGAAGTATTAATTACCTGGCCCGCTGAAGTGCAGTAAGAGTGAAGAAGGTTCTTCAAATGGAGATTACTATGATCAGAGGACTTATAAGTGATTAGCAGGTCATCAGCATACATTAAATGAATAATGGTTGGCACTTTTCTTGAAATGTTAAGTCGAAAAAACTTTTGGTTTTGAAGGTTTCCAAGATTTTTGCACATATTATGAATATATAGGAAGATAATGAGTCTTTTTTTCTAATACCTCTAGTTGGGCTGATATATCCATGAGGTTTACCATTTATGTTGACCGAGTATGTAACTATTGTGATCGACGCATAGCATAATGTAATTTACAAAGATTATTGGAACTCCAAGTTTACTGAAGGCAGTTTTGATGATTCCCCAATCTAAATTGTCGTAGGCTTTATGGATATCTAGTTTTAGAGCTATTTTTGGGTCACTGGTGAGGCTTGAAGTTTTTATATGGCGGAATAACTCTCCAGCAATCGCTATGTTATCATCAATTGATATTTGTGGTTCGAAGGCACTTTGAAAGGGCTTATTAGAAATGAGAGAAGGGGTCTAATTAACTAGGATTTTTTCAATGATTTTATATGTGACGTTTAAAAGTCCTATGGGTCTGAATTGAGAAGGCTTTGATGGGTGGTCCAGTTTGGGTATTAGTGTTAGGTTTGTGTGATTCGTGAGAGGATGTATATTAAGATCATTGAAAAAACTACGAACCATAGCAATCAATTGAGGATGAGTTGTTTCAAAAAATAATTTGAAAAACTTACTCGTATAACCATCTGGACCAGGAGCACTCTTGGAGTTTATGGAGAATAAATCTTGTTTGATTTCTGCTACAATTACCTCCTTAGTAATAAGGTCCTTTGTATGGGAGTTAATCTGAATTGATATTTACGAAAAGATCTTCGTCTATGATTGTAGGTTGACTCGTGTATTGTTGGGAGTAGTGGTCAAGAATGAGTTGAACCACATTTTCCTTCTTGTTAACCCAATTATTATGTGGGTCTTGAAGTTGTTGTATATTGTTGCATGCTCGATGGATGGTGCTTTAATGTGGAAGAAGGTTGTGTTGAGATTGCCTGATTGTAGCCATTGAATCATGGATCTTTGTTTCCAGCATTTTAATGACATTGTAGCAGTCTGTGTGATCTCTTCTTATTTGTTTTTCCAGACCCATCCAGAATTATAGGTCGTTACCTAATTGGGTAGCTCATTGATGTTGAGCCTGTTTTATTTTTGTTGTCGATTTTTTGATCATAGTTGGAAGATGACCAAAAGTTTCCTTGTTCCGTTCCATGAGGGTTTGTCTAGTAGTTATAAGTTTTAGTTGAAGGTCCAAGGTAGGTTCCGAATCTTGTTGTTGTACTAATGCCGAACCTTGTGTGTTTGTTGCACTTATTTTTTTCTTTATTTGTGTTAGGGGACAAAAATTTAGTGGTAGGGGTAGAGGTATAACCTCCGATACAGAGAACCGAGAGACAGAGAAACAAATACATGAAGAATTTGAAGGAAGTGAAGCTAACAAGGGAAATTCTGCAAGTAATAAGACTGAAGATGAAGAAGAACAAGGAGTATCAGGTAACCTAAATGGAGATGAAAATGAAGAAAAAGAAGAAGATGAGCAACAACGACCAAGAAGTAAAGGAAATACAGTCACTGAAGATGAAGATGGAGGAGATAAAGATGAGAAAGATGAAGAAAAAGAAGAACCACCACAACCTGTGTATTATTAGAAGAAGGTTCTTCATCAATGTATTCGTCCTCTGGATTTGGCTCATAAAAACCATCATCTTGAGTTTTAGGTTGAGGTTGAGTTAAAGTTGGAGCAAAATCATTCTCATAATCCAAAAAATTAGCCAAATCCGGATCATTGTTGAAGTTGATGTGTATTATATTGTGTCTACGAGATGAAGATTCACCCAGATCATCCATTTTGAATCACAAAACTCACCCAAATCTCAAAAACCCTAGTTTTTTTTTTACTTTTTCTTCCTCTCTCACTCAAAAGTCATATTTTTTTTCAACTAATAAAACATTAACAACTTAACCTAGTCATTCATTAACATTATTAACTAATCATTATCATTATTAACTAAGAACAGGCACCTAACTCAGCTGGTCATCCTCGTTTCCCAAAGTTTCATGCGTTCCAGGAGGTCCCAGGTTCGAGCCTCCAATGGCGTAATATTACAAAAATTAACATGGAAGGTAGAGTTAGTTTACCCCATTGTGACACAATCTCAACCCCGCTTCGGCTCCTTTGGCTAGGTTACCCATGAGTAAAAGGGTATTGAGTTAAGAGTTGAGACCGTCTTTGCCTCTCTAAAGATACATGAACTGAGGCCCATGGATAAAAACTCTTGCTGGGTTTAAATTACCTGCCCATTACCAATTGAATAGTGGTACGCTAACTAGTAGCGACTAGTTCTTCGATTTTAAATTTTTAACAGCAAGCAAATCTTAAGGGATGAAAGATTTTCATTTTGAAATACCTCTTATGGTCAATGAAATACAATACAATATTTTGGGTAAAAGCTCTGTCTCTTCTATAAAAAAATGGCCTTAAGAAATTATGGAGCTTAGCCGTGTCGAGCAATGTGTATCTGTTTCTTCTGTGGTCAAATAACTTTGTTTATTAAGACCAAATGGCCACTCGTTTATGTTACAAAGAGTTGATTCATATGAAAATGAGCAGCATTCTTGAGATAGACAGGCAGCTTCATATTAATCCAACTGGTTCTACTCTGGAAACATAATGAAAACTATTGTGGAGAATACTGATAAGGAACTTATGTAAACTGAATACACTGTGAACAATTGATAAGGTGCTTTCTTCCTCTCTTCAAGAGGTCAGGCCCTTCGCCTCCCCTCCCTGTTTTATTTTCATCTTCTTTAGTAGTATAATCCTCCTTGTGAGTTTGTTCGGAAAAAAAGGGAAAAGTAAAAGAAAAAAACCCTATCGACCTTCAAATGTGACTTGAGGAGTTACCAGGATTATCTGAAAAGTTCTTTGGGAGATGGACGATCAATATCACAGTTAAGCATGAGATCCATTTCAGCCATGGTCGGCCTATCTACTGCTCTATTCTGACAACATAGCAGACCAATATGTATGCATTTCATCACTTCGAAAGGAGAACCTAGATCACCCAAATCCTCATCGACAATATCTGACCATTTTCCTTCATTTCAAAGACCCCAAGCCTGAAAATAAAATGTTGAAGCATAAAGTTCATTTAACACATTTATATAACACAACAAGGAATTCATATAGTTATAGAATATATACTTACATGAAGAAGAAGGTTTGAAGGTTGTTCGGAACTGTAGAAGCTGTTATTTCTCTTGCCACTTACAAGTTCAAGCACTAATTACACTCCAAAACTGAAGACATCAGACTTCTCCGAAAATGTCCCTCCCATTACGTACTCCGGAGACATATAACCACTGCATTTATTTGCCAGGGCATGTCATATAGTGGATGACTAGATGAGCTATCAAAATTTAAGTTGATGATAAAGAGAATAGAATGGTGCTCACAATGTACCAACGACCCGGTTAGTATTATCGATAGTTTGTTTCCCACCAAATATCCTTGCCATCCCAAAGTCTGAAATTTTTAGGGTCATGTCTTCATCCAAGAGAATGTTAATGACTTTGAGATCTCGATGAATAACTCTTAATATTTATTAAGAGTTGGGCATGAACTCATATATTAACATGTTCTCTTCTCCTTCTATGCAGCAACCGAGCAACTTCACAAGGTTACGGTGCTGAAGTTTGGGAATCAACATAACCTCATTTTTGAACTCTTCAATACCCTGTCCAGAGCTTTTCGAAAGTCTTTTCACTGCAATTTGCTGCCCATTTTCTAATTTGCCCTATAAACCATACTCCAATGCCCATACAGAAATTGTAGTAAATAGAAATGTGCAAAAGTTCATCACAATTATTATAATAATCAAACATACCTTATAAACTGGCCCAAAACCCCCTTCTCCCAATTTATTTTCCATGCAGTAGGCATTTGTGGCAATTGCTAAACAGGACAGGTTAAACATTTGTAATTCATGTGATTCCCCTTCACTTTTACCACCATTAAACATGTTTCTATTTGGTGTTACGCTGTCGGTAGTGTTGGTTTGTAACACCCCCTGGAGTCCTTTAAATCTTCGTGCGCATTCATGAACAGGGTAGAGAAGTGATGAAACAGTTAGGGCTATGTAATTTATAAATACAACTAGCGTGAATTGGCGACAGTTTCTAAAAAATTTTCTTCTTTTATTAGTCCATGACAAGACTACTAGAATTGGTTCTGATGATGCAATATCCCCAGCCAAAATAAAGGAGAAGGTAGTTACCTCTTTCATTGGCCTTATTCCTCTTCCACAGATACATGTATCCTATTACACCCATGATAATTGCCACCAAAGAGACTGTTACAGGTACAATGATCTTCCAAATTACCCATGATAATTTACGGGTACTCAGTACCCGTTTGGTACTATTCACACGGCTACTGAGTAGCTGTTTTGTGTAGGGAAGGGATGAGAGAGCACCATAGCAAGCTTAGCTTCCTTTTGCTATCCCTTCCCTACATATGAGGGATAGGAAAGGGATGGGGCTCTCCATAGTGCTGGCTCTAAGGGATGAAATATTTTCATTGTGGAATGTCAGTTAAGTTAGCTAAAACTCTGAGATAAATGTTGGCCTCAAAATGTTATGGAGCTTATCAATGTGATCCTTTTCTTCTGTGGCCAAATAGCTTTGTTTATCAAGATCAAATGGAGTTAATTCATTTGTATTCCAACTAGTTCTACTATGGAAAGACATTGAAAACAATTGTGGAGAATGCTTATGGAAACTTAATACACTCAGTGAACAATTGTTATTTTCCCCTCTTCAGGAGGTCAGGCCCTTTGCTGCCCCTCCCTGTTTTATTTTTATGTTCTTTAGTAGTATAATCCTCCTTGTGAGCTGGTTGAGAAGGAAAAAAAAACAGCTTGTTAAGTAACCTATCGACCTTCAATTCTGGTCAAAGTGACATTGTTACTTGAGGAGTGACCAGGCTTATCTGAAACTGCTGGGACAGTATATGGAGGTTCTTTGGGAGATGGACGATCAGTCTCATAGTTAAGCATGAGCTCCACTTCAGCCATGGTTGGCCTATCTACAGCTCTATTCTGACAACACAACAACCCAATATGTATGCATTTCATCACTTCAAATGGAGAATTCAGATCACCCAAATCCTCATCTAAAATTTCTGACCATTTGCCTTCATTCCAGAGACTCCAAGCCTGAAACAAAAATGTCAAAAGTATGTCCCTAAGTTCATTTAACACAATCATATAATACAACTAGGAATTCAAATAGTTATATAATACTTACATGAAGTAGAAGGTTCAAAGGTTGTTCGGGACTGTAAAAGCTGTTGTTTCTCTTACCACTCACAACTTCAAGCACTAACACTCCAAAACTGAAGACATCAGACTTCTCAGAAAATGTCCCTCCCATTACATATTCCGGAGACATATAACCACTGCGTTTGTTTGCCAGGGCATGTTATTTAGTAGATCACTAGATGAGTTATCATAATTAAAGTTGATAAAGGGAGAAACATGGTGTTTACAATGTACCAACGACCCGGTTAGTGTTATCGATAGTTTGGTTCCCACCAAATATCCTCGCCATTCCAAAGTCTGAAATCTTTGGGATCATGTCTTCATCCAAGAGAATGTTACTGACTTTTAGATCTCTATGAATAACTCTTAATCGAGAGTCGCGATGAAGATAAAGAAGGCCACGAGCAATCCCTCCAATAATATCAAACCTTCTATCCCAATCTAGACATGATTTTTTCCTTGGATCTGCCATTAGTACCAATTTGAGATGAAGTATACCTTTTGTTATATTCAAAGATGAAACAGCGTTTGATGGTATATCATATGAGAAAAGAAACAAACCAAATAGAAACACATCCAGGCTTTTGTTGGGCATGAACTCGTATATTAACATGTTCTCTTCTCCTTCTACGCAGCAACCAAGTAGCTTCACAAGGTTACGGTGCTGAAGTTTGGAAATCAACACAACCTCATTCTTGAACTCTTCAATTCCCTGTCCAGAGCTTTTCGAAAGTCTTTTCACTGCAATTTGCTGCCCGTTTTCTAATTTACCCTATAAACAATGCGCATACAGAAACTTTTGTAAATAGAAACGTGCAAATGTTCATCAAAATTATTACAGTAATCAAACTTATGCAAACAGACCTTATAAACTGGCCCGAAACCCCCTTCTCCCAATTTATTTTCCACGCAGTAGTCATTTGTAGCAATTGCTAAACAGGCCAGGTTAAACATTTGTAATTCATCCCCTTCACATTCACCATCATTAAACATGTTTCTTGGTGTTTCGTTGTCGGTAGTGTTGGTTTTCAACACCCCCTGGAGTCCTTTTGATCTTCCTGCGTATTCATGAACAGGGTAGGGAAGCGAAGAAACAATTAGCAATGTAATTCGTAAATACAACTAGCTTGAATTGCTGACAGTTGCTAAAAAAATTCTCCTTCCATTGTTCCATGACAAGATTAGTAGAATTGTTCTGTGGTGATGCAATATCCCCAACCAAATAAAGGAGAAGGTAGTTACCTCTTTCATTAGCCTTATTCCTCTTGCACGAATACATGTATCCTAATACACCCATGATAATTGCCACCAAAGAGATTATTACTGGAACAATGATCTTCCAAATTACCACCTTTCTCGTTCTGACTGAAACAATTGTAGACTGAAGCACAGTCAATTATGTGGTTATGCACTTGTGTTGGAAATAAACCTGTGATAGTGAGGGAATACCCCTGAATATGATCATATATTTGGTATCTTATTAGGAGAACATATTGCTTACCTTCAGTGAGAAACTCCGAATCTGCACGTTTGAGATATAGATTCCCTGCTCTACCATCTGATTGTTGACTTACATTCATCATATCTCCCTGCCATATTTGACACACTGTGTTCTCATACGCATAACCATTGCAAGCACAAGAACTCTGGCAAGCTTATTTGCATTCTTCCGCACTGTTGACTTGTCGAGACTGGGAATCATCAGGCAATTTCGAGCTTCGAATTGGTGAAAAACCAATATCTTTACTCCCACATTGCAAAGACGTATTCCTAAGACACCCACCACTTGAATCCCGAAGATTCCAATCTGAAGGAGATCGTTCGACGAAACCAGGCAAACACTCACATTTCAATGTGTCCTGGATACAATTGCCAAATGGTCCACAGACACCATAAACATCACAAAAATGCTTCGGTTGAGTCCAATATAAAATCCATTTTTCGGCTGTATCTGACCATGTAAATTGTTTCATCAACCCAGAAACATCCATTAACATTCTCACAACAACCGATTTATTATAAAGATTATAAGTAACATAACTCTCATTTTCATTTGAAGTGTAACTAAAATTGTAAATGTAATTTCCTCTCATCTGGGGAATTAACGTGAAGTATTTTTCTCGTTCAATCCATTCCCCACTTGTCCAGACCTGTATGGACTTGTTCCACCTTATAAGATACTGATTGATTCCAGTTGGGTCTAGTTCTAGGTTGAACATTCGGGTAGCTGGATCTTCTTGATTTCTCCATGAAGTAAGCAACTTATTTACACCAACTTTCTTATTGAGCCCAATTTTCCCACCAGGTAACCAAGTATCAGTTGGATAATAAAAACTCTGCCAGAGTACAATAGACGGATCAGACTTATCTCTTAAAACTAGATTTCCATCATCACCTAAAACTGCTTCAGTAGTATTAAAAGTACCTAAAGTTGAATTGGTAGACCAAATTGAGGAATTTGACGGGCCATAGAGAACTAGATTACCATTTGCTAAAAGTTTGAGTTCAGAAGAATCTGGATCACTAAGCGGCTTCTCTCTATTAGCCACCGAAACTACTGTCTGCACCGACACCCTATCATAGTTATACCAGATACCTATGAAATAATTCCGAGACTCACCTGGTGAGAAGAATCCCATCATAAAGTTGCCATCTCTTGACGTAATTGTTTGATTTCCGCTAAGAGTCTCACCCGCCGAGAAGGTACCAGCTGCAAATGAATCAAGAGGCTTATTCAAAAGGACAAAAACAGAGAGTAGGACAGAGAAACAAGTCTTTTTGGCAGTATCCATATCGAATTATGAACAACGAAAATTCCAAAATTCAGGCAAACCCAGCAGCAAGTTGATGAAATTTCAACTTGAATGAGCATTTACAGTTTCCTGTCTCGTAATAATTTCCTGTCTGCAAATAATCAATCATTTTAGTTTGTGGTTGTGTCAGAAACAAGTCATCAGGTGTGTAATTGTAACTAGTGATCAATCAATTCATGCAGGTAGCTATAAATTCAATTAATGGAAAGGGACTCTGGTAGGAGATAAAAGATTAAATTTCACAACAATGAATAAAGAAGACCCGATCCATAATAAATTAAAGGAAAGAAAATTTTTTAGAGCAAGTTTTTGGTGGGACAAAGAAATAGACACACCTAGACTTTTAGTTCAATTGGCTTCTTCATTTGATTTTCACTTCCTCTTGGCTACAATTACAAACACGTTGGGTGCATTAAAAGAAGGATCAAAAAGTTAGCCAATATGACAAGACAAACAGCTGGAATAGCAAAGAGTACTTACTGGAAATCAGATTTACAGTGATCCATCCGTATCAAAATGGCAATCAATCCCTTTGGATGATAACTAGATACACCCAGAGCCAGCTATTTAGATACACAGTCTTACAACCTGGTTAAATCTGGTAATTTTAATGGATACCAATTTTATTTGGGGCATCTAGTACCTTCCACTTGATGGGTTACATTTTTCCATGACTTTCCTCTAAAATAGCCATTTACAATGATGTTTGAAGCACTAGAAATTCATACCCAAACTGTGAAGCAGTGTATACAATTGATTTGATTTTGTTCCATTTTCATGGTCTACAATTATCGACCACAAACAAATTCCAGTAAAAATCAATACATGTTTATGAAAAGTTAGACTCTACAAAATTTGAATGCACTCCCATAAAGTTTCCCGAAAACATTGATTTGATTTTCAATCAGCCAATGTGAATTCTAATTTGAATCGATTGTTAATCTTTTCTCTGTTGAATCAGTGAGGCGGTCATCACGTTATGATTCTGCTTTGATTTGTCTTGTAAGATAGTCAGCAACAGAGTAATCTCTGCAGATTTCAATCTTCCTTGCAACATTGGACGCCCTGAATTTCAAAATAAAAGTAAAAATCAACTTAAAGTAGGATGTAACATTTAGAGATCAAATAGAAAATCTGAAATTAAGTGAGCAGCAACCAAAAACATCAGAATCTTAACCAACTAAAACAAATGAAATTGCATTTACTTACTTTTTGAGAGGAGAAATCACTGTGTAATCTTTATTCATTGAGTTTGCCTCCAAAACACGCGACGAATCAAAATTCACCTGAAATTTATCAAACTAGATCTGAGATGAGAGAGAGGGGTAGAAAGCAGACATGTATATCCCTTTCATGTATATCCCCAAGACTAAAGAATGTAGGCAAATCCTAAAGGGCATAATGTCCTAAAGATTTGATGGGTTAAGCCCAAGGATAGAAACGGGTATTCTTAGTGACCCATAGATTAGGAAGCCTATTTTGAAGCAGACCAAAAAGTTTTGAGGCATACTCAAGGTCCGGCTGTATTTTTGTCTAGGTTTGGCTAATAACTTAAGATTCGGCGGATAACTTTTCAGCCGAACTTACACGAATGTAAGCCTCAAAAAAAGGTTTCTAGATTAGTGCGTGAACTTACCACCACCCGTTTGGGCCATTCCTTTGGCACTAATGGCAATTCAGGGATGTGAGCAACAAGTGAAATTTTCTAATGCCACCCGCATCCGGTCCATCTAAAAAAGCGGGTTCTAGATTTTTATTCGTGTTCAGTCCATAATGCTAGTAAACAGGTGTATGAACTAGATATGGGTGGCTTGGTGGTTTATACTTGAATTATCATACCAGCAAAAATGGTCAGTTTGGTTTCTATACTACAAGAGTCTTCCATCAGTGGGTAGGATATTTTCTTTACATTTCCATATGAAAGGTTGTATTTTAGGTACGATGTGAATACTCCAACAAATGGCTTTGTAAGTAAGTTGGTTAGGATGGAGATTCGGCAAGAAACTTAGCTCACCAATGAAAGCATTGTAGGCAGTTTTCACTTGAAAATCGGCAATTTTGGTATGCAATTCGAAATTACTATAAGCATTAACTAAATTTATGAAGACAGAAGACAACAAATTCTGGCTAAACCCTAAAGGCATCCATGTGAAGAACACAAGAAGGCGACATGAAATGAAGCCCATTCCTACGAATTGGAGACACTCTTAATGGGTTTTAATTGATTGAGATAGCCCTTACCAACTGAACGACATGAACTATGACACTATTACCCTTTTGTCTCGAGAAATTGTGCCGTGTGTGGTTCGGTGCCGTTGTCAACTATTTAACAATGCCTTTTCCAGGAACAACTATTATCTTCGCGGATTTACAATGATGGAAACAATGTTCACACACTTCCATTGAGAACACTGAAATTAAGAAAAATTAACCCTATCATTACACATGAACAAAATGTCAATTTTTTTGTGGTAAAAGTTGGAAACTCATCAACATATGTCCGAAATACGTGTGGGAGAGAAGGATAACCTTGGAATTAGACTTATTTCTTTGGTTCTCATGACTACAGCAACAGGCTTCAATCTATCAGCTTCTTTGCCAAATAATTTTGCCAACATCATGACCTTCAACAATGCTAGCAACAGTTTCCACCATATAAACTTGTAAACGTTCAACAGCTAGTTTCTCCATCAGTTCTTGGGTAGCTTCATATAGGAGTTCAGTATGATCAAGCACGATTCGAACCAAGGAAATGAAATTCCGATCAAAAGATAAGAAGCTGAAACTGAACGATTGGGGTCTTACTGTTAAGGTGTGAGAAAAATCGCTGGCTCTATATATGAATGTTAGTCGGATAGTTTCTTGGGTGCAATCCAATGAATCGATGAAATGCACATTTTGGTTCACTTTCTTAGTTGTTTGCTTTAATAATTAGTAGTACTACAACTACTGTAGTAGTAAAGGAAATATACTTTTTATTTCATATATTGGACTTGAAGAAAGAAGAATTGAACCTAGAGCAAGAAACCGAAGTTAAGTACTCTGTAATATTGTTAAGATCTCTTTTTTCTCTCCTAAAAGAGATTGCCCAAGAGCAAGACACAGAATAGCAGATAGAAGCTACGTTTCAAGGTACCTTGGGTTCATAAACTATGTTATGCTGAGTGGTATATTTACCTGAACTCCTATTATCTAATGACCTCCTTTTTCTTTCATTCCTCTGGCACTGATGGCACATGGTAGGAGCTGTTCCTCTTAACTTCTTTTCCCTGCAGGTGCATCCTCAACGTTAAATCTACAAGGAAAAAAAAGAACTTACAACCAAAAAAAAAAGAGCTAGGGTAAAAAGAATTTACTTACATTATTCCAAACCACTTTGTTAGAGGAAGAGTAGATAAAGATCATCAGGTCCTTTTAACTAGCCAAATCAATCAAACATGAATAACAATATGAATTGATGATGTCTCAAACAAACACCAACATAAAGAAAAAATATACTCTGGATCGTAATTCTTAACTTCAAAGATACAAGAGAATAAATCAATCAAAAAACAATTTTTACTTACCATTGAGACAACATAACATCATGCTATGCTATCACACTGACTCCCCCTCCAGGGTATGTGGAAAGGTTCACAGATTAAATCTAACTTTTCTCCAAAAAGTGAATCAAAAATCATAATGGTTTCGATTCCTCTAAAACTAAAAAAAGAGGTAAACCAAGAAAAACAGTTTGTTGGAAAAAGATTTTTGGCTATAAGGTCTTCTGGCCCTAAAGGGCATCATTGTGAAAATGGGAATATGAGATGAAGACGACGAGTGGAAATTGGAGAAAGGATCACAAAATGGATTGAAGACGGCGAGTAGAAAAGAGGTTCTGAGATTTATATGGTTAAGTAAATTAGTAAACCCTAAAGGCTAAAAGGGTTCTGTTTGGGCCTAACGAACGTTTTATCTTAAGAGGATAATAATCCAAATCCAGTTTCCCAACTTAGACGCAGGTCGTAGACTCGTAGTAGAGGCGAGAAATATATGCAGTGAAGAAGAAGTCTTATGAGATGAGTAGCTGTCGTTCCGAAGCATGCATCACCTTGGATTTTCAAAAATGGAAAAGCAACCTTTATGATTATTTGTAAATCATTATTCTCTGCCAGTTTGTCTCCATAGTCCATACCTGGCTGCGAATGAGAATTTTATTTGAGGCATTTACTGGCTGGGGCTGGGGCTGGCTTGCTGCACCTATTCACTTACAAAAACACTAAATGACGGTGTACAGTAACCTAGCTAGCACACCGTAATAGCATAGAGTGTGTATATTGTGCAAGTCTTGTGAGAGTCCAACCTCAAGTGGTCTTCTTACAGTCCACTAGAGATTGAGGGAGGGTAATAGCATAGAGTGTGTGTATTGTGCAAGTCAAGTGAGAGCCGTGTGCTATGCACGTGTGAGGTGTAAGAGACAGCAAAGATGTAGGATGTATTCATTCATAAATACAAATATGCAAGAGGTAGAGCCCATATCCAGAACCAATAAGTAGTACACACCATCAGCAACACACTCATGATATTCTGATGAATTGAATTGCTCACCTACATCCAGTTTCATTTTCAACTTCCTTATACATCATAATTAGCATGTATTTTGCATCTAATTTCTTTATCAAGATCTGCTATTCTTGATTCCTGATGCCGAGATAGTCTGAGCGTGTTCTAGTCCGCTACACTAGGGTCTAGTTAGGGCGAAAACTTAAAGTCGTTCCACCGGTTAGATTCAGCAGAAGATTGAGAAGTTGTTGGTCTCAATTCTTATTTCAAGGTAGTCCTCACTAATGTGTTGAAGTATCTTGCGGTTTTAATGATATTTCTGCGATTGAACATCGAATTGGAGTTTGTGAGTTACATTAAGTACAAATTGATATTCTTTTTGATGAGTCTACATTCAATTAAGATGTATCCTGGTTTAGTTATCTTTACTGCTATTTTTTTACTTCATATTGAAATCAGTTTCTTATTTTTCTGTTGGTAAATAATACGGGTACTTTGATAAGTACTTTCATAAGTTGCCGAATAATGCCAGACTATCCCTTGTTTGTTGGTTTCGTTATTTCATTGTTACGAGAGTATCTATTGGCAGTAAATATCTCCGATGTTCTTCGTCTCTGATTCATCTTCAAGAAGATTTGTTCCATAGTTTGATAAGGTTTTCTAAGAAGTGAAGATTTACAGGAATTGGTGTGGAATTGGATTTGATCCTGATGCTTACTGCAACGTCGTCAATTAGGATTAAGCGTGTTTTTTGGATCTAAAATTCGTTTTTAGAACTTGAGCTCTTGGTAATTTTGGATTTCCGGTTGGTTGTTTGGATCTGAAATTTCTCTACCTCAACAGCTAAAACTCGAATCTCTGCTGGTAATCTCCATCTTAATCTTTAGATTACTTTAGATTTGATCTCATGTGTTTAATTTCTACATCACTATCTCAACAAAATTCAATTTCGTCTGCAAGTTCTGTTTTCATCATAACTTGGTACGATTTTGACCTAGTTCTTTTATCAAATCCTACAGGTACTGATTCCCGGATCTATTCGGTCTGAGCATGCCTATTTCTGCTACAATAGTTAGTTAGGAAGAAGCTTAATGTTGTTCCATTGATAGTGGGGAAAGACTCTTCTTAAATCCAGCAGAATTTTGGGGTATGTGTGTGTTGATTGTTTGTGGCACCATTAAGTGCTTAATTTTGCTTCGGTTAGCTCCTCCTCTCAATGTTACTTTGATACATTTCTCACAGTAGTGGTATGTGAGTGAGTTGATTTGTGTGTGTAATAATGGAGTTGAGGATGATGTTTCGGAATTGAAATTGATGAGATATATTAAGTACAAGTTGAAGTTCTCTTTGATGCATCTGCATTCAATTGAGGATGTGGCCTGGTTCCCTTTATCTTTTCTCTTTTCATTTTAGTGCATAATAATGGTACTTTACATAGTACTGCAATAAGTTTCTTCAACTTTGGATTGCTGAAAACAGTCCAAGTATTGAATATTCATGAATAATTCAAGAGTGAAGATTGACAGTGAGACAACATACTTCAAATGGGTTGTTGTTGTTTATGGATTGCTGGTTGTTATAGTCTGCAGCTTTGAGTTTTTAGTGTGCTGAATAATGCAAAACAACTATCAATCCTGCTCATATGTTAGTGTAATTCCATCTGTTGCTCTCAATTGCTCTATCATGTCATGGTATTTGCAAAATGTGATGTTGGCAATGTGTCTGAGTTAGACTACGTCTTCCAAGCTCTTACTACTAAGTTGCTTCTTTAGTCAGTTGTTCTTTTGTTGGAGCTAAATTAGAGTGCAGATGGTTTGTTTTTCTGTGCCTTGATATGTAACATACTACTTCTACTTTATGTGCTAGTTCACCATCATTATCCTGCTTGATGTCTGCAATAAAGGATTATTTATGTTATGGATGTGTGATTGTTAGTAGGTGAGTGTGGTTACGGAAACCAGTTTTGCAAGACAAATACTCAAGAATCCAGTGGTGCAGGATTACTACACAGGTTACAACTTTCCAGGGGTGTAGTTCTTATGGTTGTAATTCGAGATATTGCTGCATTCATTTTCACTGGTGCTGATATTGGTGCTTGGAAATGCATACATACAAGATTTTTGCAGATTTTATGGTTTGTTTTTGTTGCTGCTATATTCCTGATTCTCCACTGCACTCTACAGCTGCATCAGCTGAGTAACCCGCTACTTCCTTGTGTCATGCTCAAGCTGTTTCTGAAGAACAAACTACATCTCAGCACCAGCAACAAGGACACACAATGGTAACTCGAGCTAAAGCAGGTATTACCAAACCAGTCCAAAAATTATGTCTCACCACAACTATGTATCCTTTTCAAGATGAAGAATTTATGGAACCCACATGCGACTCTAAGGCTTGCAAAATGCCTGAATGGAGAGATGCAATGGACAATCAAATTAATGCACTGATACGTAACGGAACTTACTCCCTTGTAAAGTATGAAAATGGCATGAATGTGGTTAGGTCTAAAGGGGGTTATCGGATTAAGAGAAACCTAGATGGAACTATACAGCGCCATAAAGCACGCTTGGTTGTTAAAGGGTTTACACAGCAAGAAGGAGTAGATTATGGTGAAACATTCTCACCATTAATCAAACCATGTACTATCAGACTCGTTCTATCACTTGTAGTAATGAATGGCTGGAAGTTGCGTCAACTAGATGTCGAGAATGCATTTTTACATGGTGTCTTGGAAGAGGAAGTTTGCATGAAGCAGCCTGCTGGCTATGTCGATCCAAACTTCCCTAGTCACGTCTGCAAGCTGCATAAATCCTTGTATGGCCTCAAACAGGCACTGCGTGCGTGGTTTTCTCGTCTCAGCAGTCATCTTCTGCAGCTAGGGTTCAAGGCATCAGTGGCAGACTCATCTCTATTTATCAGAATTTCTGGTGGTTCAACTACATATGTGTTTAATTTATGTCGATGATATCATTGTTACAGGATCTGAGTCTAAGTTGATTGATCAGCTGGTGACTGATTTAGGAACTGCCTTTGTTGTTAAGGACATGGGAGCGCTATCTTATTTCCTGGGTGTTGAGGTGTTAAAACAAGGTAACAAGCTGGTGCTTTCACAAAGGAAGTACATATCAGATTTGCTACATCGCACCAAACTAGATGGAGTTAAGCCGGTTTGCACACCACTGGATGCTAACGTCCAAGTTCGTAGACATGGGGCTGAGAAGTTTACCGATCCTACTCTCTACAGAAGTGTTGTGGGGGCGTTGCAATATCTTCACATAACACGTCCTGACATAGCTGTGGTTGTTAACAAGGCCTGTCAATTTATGCATGAACCGTATTTGGAGCATTGAGAACTGGTGAACCGTATCTTACGTTACTTGAAGCAGACAATCGACTATGGCTTGTTCTTCCATCCAGCCATAAATTATTCTCTCAATGCCTATTCGGATGCAGATCGGGCAGGGAATTTAGATGATCACAGGTCCACAAGTGGCCACTGTATCTATTTTGGGGGTAATCTTATCTCTTGAAGTGCCAGGAAGCAAAAGACTGTTTCAAAGTCAAGCACTAAACCAGAGTATTGTGGCATTGCTATTGCAACTTCAGAACTTATTTGGATTCAGTGTTTGTTATAGGAATTGGGAATTCATAAACCCACACCTTCCTTATGGTGTGATAATCTGGGTGCGACTTATCTCACAGCAAACCCAATCTTCCATGCACGAACAAAGCATATTGAGATCGACAATCACTTTGTTCGTGAAAGAGTGACATATAAGCAACTACGAGTGCATTTCATCAGTTCCAGGGATCAAATAGCGGACATATTTACTAAAGGATTATCTTCAACCAGATATCAGTTTCTCTGTGACAAGTTGAACATCCGTCAACTACAGTTCAACTTGAGGGAGGGTGTTAGCCAGAGTACTCAGTCAACTACAAAACAGTTGCAACTATCTTCATAGTCTACGCAAGATAAACCTTGAGTCAAGTCTCTCCAACTATTATCTAGGATCTTACTTGTATTTCTGTTATTCTGTTTTGACTACCATATCCAGTTTTTCATATAAATACAAGTGATCAATCTCCACAATATTATGTGGAAAATTTCTACCCAAATATCACTTTCTAGCTCTACCCATTAGGGTTCGCCAACACAGATGAACACGCATTAACCGAAGTCAATACAAGATAATGACCATAGCGATAACAAAAAAAAAAAAACTTGGAGGAAACTCTGGGAATCGAGCGAATGATGAGTTGATTCTTTATTCACCGATCCAAAATTCAAGATCATCTTCTATGAAAATTTCAAGCAGGATAAACTAAAATTTGCGAATCCTAATGTTTTTATAAATTTCTTCGTATGAATTTTTCTTTTTAATCTGTTTTTTTTATCGCAACGTTAAGGAAATTTGTTTTTCGATTTTGAATTAAACTTTGATTTCTTTGTTTTCATGGATTTATTTTCAGCCTGATTTTGGAGCTCTCCAGCAAGAGTTAGCCTTCCATGAAACTATTCTTCCTCCTACCGGATTCCATGGCGATGAAATCTGCTACGAGGGTTTTGCTAGATCCTCTCTAAGGATGTTGACTAGGTGGTTCAACTCAGTGATTTATGAAATTGACAGGAAGCAGATCGGCACGTGTAAGTCTGAAATGGAATATACAGTTGAAGAGTTTTCATGCAAAAATGGTCTATTGTTTTTGGAAATTACAAGGAAGGTAATCATTATTCTCTGCAGAATTAAGATTTCTATGGAAGTAGATAAAAGAATAAATCTTTGTTTAATTGGGGTAATTGTATTTTGCATGAAAATGTTAGAAAGTTTTATACAAGTGGCAATTAGCTTGGTAATTAGAGTGTTGTAGTATATTTCCCTCTCCTATATTTATGAATCTAGTCACAGGGATGTTTTTCTTTATCAATCTATTTGTCTACAAAAAAAATTGCTTAAGTAAAACTTATGTTCTGCATTTTCAATCTTCTTTTTCAATGAGAGACCTAATAATGTTTCTAGGTTTAAACAAGGTAGTAGACTTAATGGAATAAAAAGCTAATTTAATAGATAAGGGAAACATGAGAATGCTTGATTTCTTGAGGAAAGTTGCTAACTGTATCATAAATGGAGAATCCATGCATCTAGTTGGGAAAGTTTTCAGGGAAGTAGGTCTTTATCGCAGAGAATTCAAACATGATGAGGTGAGGAGAAGCTTGAAGAACAGGTGGAATCTTAATTGGAAACTGGAGGTAAGGGAATCAAGAGTTGAGAACATGTTTTTTCTTACTTTTGAAGATCCTGATGAGTTTGCTAAAATAGTAACGGTTGTAGCTTCTGTAGAAGGTAGACTCTTAACTTTTAGAGAAAAGATAGAACATGTTAGATTATCAGATTTAGATTTCTGTAAATGTTTTTTTTGGGATAAATTCACTTTTAAGTACATTTATGCTGATAGAGTTTATTTAGCAAGAAAGGTTGCTCCTCTGATTGGTGAAGTCCTGACTATGATTGGCCCTCATGATGGCGAGTATAAGGTGTTTGTCATTATTGATGTTAATAAGCCCCTGGTGAAGAAGGTTGATGTCTTGGTCTATTTAAGCTGTGTGAAAGATAATGTCAAGATTATTATGAAGGTCTCCCTGTAAGAACTTGCTCTTATTGCAATTGGTTGATGCATCCTGATGGATATGATTGTAAGAAGGATACTCCAAAGCTTAAGAGACAAAGTCCATTGGTTGTCAGTACAAAAGAAGAAGCTAAGGCATTTTTAACTCTGAAGAAGAACAAAGCAAACATGGGAAAAATTAAAGTTCAGTCCTCAAATGAGTTTATGAGTCTAATAGATAAAGAGGCAGTGAATAAGGCTAATGGCAAGAGGCAGAGGATGGAGATTGACTGGGTTAGTCCAAATCCTAATATCAAAGCAAAGGAAGTGGTCATTGAGGAACAAAAGGTTGATAATTTAGGAGACGAAGAAAATAAGACTGATAAGGAAGATAAGGAGTCAAATGTCAATGAAGAAATGAAGATGGAATACCAGAAACAAAGGGAGAAAGAAAAATTCATGGAAAAAGTGTTGGCTGGTAGACACTATCTTCAGGGTTATGCTTGGATGCTAGATGAATATTGAAATTTGGGTTATGAAAAGGGTAGAGAAGGGGTAACTAATGTGCCATTTGTGTAACCATGGGAATCTATTGATGCAAACCTCTTACCAGCTGTTTTGCTAGATGAGGAAAATAAGGAGGAAGTTGTGGTTTCGGACAAAGTGAGGAAATTAAAGCTAGGGGAAGGGAGCTCAAGTGCTGGAGGCTCTGATCAGGTTAGTTCTAAACTATTGCATTCTATGCTGTTTTTCTTAGTTTATCTCTTTCAGCTTATTTGTGTTTACTCTGTTTGTGTGGTAATATTGTTGTCTCTACTGGTACTCTTTCATTATTCTTTTGAAAATACTTGTGTTTACTCTGTTTGCTTGGTGATGTTGTATCTTGAGTTTACTCTGCATGCTAAGTTTCTCAAAATTTTTCTAGTTTTATCAGTTTTAAACAAGTATCATTTAGGATGAAAATAATTTTCTACAATGCTCAAGGATGTAACAGTCCTAAAGCATTTAATCATCTGAAATTTTTGCTTGAAAAGTATGCTCCTGATTTGGTCTTTATTTCTGAAACGAAATGGGTCGAGAAAAAAATGAAAAATACGACTAAAAAACTTCACTTTAGGGATTGGATTATAATTCCTTCAATTGGCAAATTGGGTGGTCAAATTGTGGCTTGGAATTCTAATTGCATGGCACAATTTTTAGAACTGAAGTTTAATATCATTACGGTGTCAGTCAAAATTAATGGGTTATTATGTTTTCTGTCGTGTATGTATGGGGATCTAAATACGGTTAATAGGAAGGATCAATGGGAGTATATACAAGGTCTTAGTGAGAATATTAAAAATCCTTGGATGTTGGTTGGGGATTTAAATTTCACCTTAGACATTAGTGAAAAGGAGGGTGGAAATGAAGCTTTAACCAGTGACTCAACTCTAATCCAAAATGTTATTCAACAGATTGGATTCATTGATTTAAAGTTTCAGGGTGATCCTTTCACTTGGTCTAATCAGAGAGAAGGCGATGCTAAATATAAGGGAAATAATTTATAGGAATTCGGTCAATGTTAGCTGGTTTGAAAATTTTTCGGATTCTATTGTGCATCACCTTATAAGAGTAGCTTCTGATCGTAGTCTCTTGTTTATTGAGACAGATCCAATTAGGAGGAGATTAAATAGACCATATAAATATTTTAGAGGTTGGAAAGAACATAAGGATTATAATATGTTTTTTGAAAATGGTTGGAGAAAAAATAAAGAAAATTTTGGAAATGATATCATTAATACCCTTGGGGTTTTGTGTGTGGATTTTAGGAATTGGAATAGAAATGTTTTCAAAAATATTTTCAAAAACAAAGAGAACATAATGAAAAGGATAGACAGGGAAAATACTAATCCAGGCCATCTAGTCTCTCAAAAAGTTTTGAAGGAGTTAGAAAACGAGTTAGAAAAATGGAATAAAATTGAAAATATTTATTGGCTAGAAAATAGTATGTATAAATTTTTTTAATGAGCATGATAAATTTACAAGGTACTTCCATGTGGTTGCTTCAATTAGAAAAAGGTATAATCATATTCCATCTCTTAGGAAAGAATCGTGTATTTGGATAGAGGGTAAAGAACAACTTGATCAATTGTTAAAAAATCACTTTGCTAGTATCAGTTCTACGTCTGGAAATCAAATTGATCAGATTTTTTATGCTATTAATCCTAATGTTATAAATGATGGGGAAAATTTAGATCTAGTTAAAATTTCAGATAAAGAAGAGATAAGTTCTATGTTGTTTGAAATGAATTCTTGGGGTTCTCAGGGTCCTGATGGATGCCCGCCAGGATTTTTTCAAACTCATTGGAGTGTGGTGGAAGAGGATGTTTCAAATCTGGTTATCAATTTTTTTGTAACAGCGAAATTACAAGATTCACTAAATGATTCTTTTATTTCTCTTATTCCAAAGATTGAAAATCTGGTTACTCCTATAGACTTTAGGCCAATAAGCTTGAGCAATGCCTTGTACAAGCTTATTTCTAAAATTATGCCCAACATGTTAAAAAGGGTGCTGGAGAAGACCATTTCACCTAATCAATCCGCTTTTATTCCAAAAAGACAAATTGTGGACAATATTGTTGTAGCACATGAAATGGTTCACAGTATGAAAACTAACAAATCTAATAAAGGGAATTTTTCTCTTAAATTAGATTTTTCGAAAGCCTTTGATAAAATGGGGTGGAATTTTGTGATTCATATCTTTAGAAAATTTGGTTTTAGTCACAAATGGTGTGATTTGATTTTAGAATGCATTTATACGATGAAGTCAACATTTTTACTAAATAGAATACCTGGTATTAAGTTATGTCCTACTAGGGGTCTTCCCCAAGGAGACCCGTTATCACCGTATTTATTCATTACTGCTCTAGAAGGTTTGTCGAGATTACTTCTTCATGCTGAATGAAACAACCATTTCTCGGGATTTAGAATCAAAAAAAATTGTCCTTTCATCTCTCATCTACTGTTTGCGGACGATTGATTTGTCTTTGGTAAGGCAGATTTTCCTGAGGTGAGAAATCTGATAAATTTACTGGAAATATTCTCTAGTTCTTCTGGTTAGACTATAAACTATCATAAGTCGTGGGTTTATTTCAGTAAAAAAATGCACAGAAGACATGAGAAAATTATAGCTAGTATGTTAAAAGTTCACTGAATTTCTAATAAAGAAAGGTATTTAGGTACTCCATTATTTTTCAATAGAAAGAAAGCTTTAAATTTTGAACCTCTTTTAGATAGAGCATATAGAGATTTGAGTGGTTGGAAGGATAAACTGCTATCTCAAGCAGGCAGAACAGTGTTGATTAATTCAACATTGTTCTCTTTCCCCTGCTATCAGATGCAATATTTTGAGTTCCCTAAAGGTACGTTAGATGAATTTGATAAGATTCAGAGGGACTTTTGGTGGGATAAAGACAACCCAAAAAAGTCTTATTATCCTAAAGCTTGGGATACTATCAGGACTTCTAAAATAAATGGAGGCGTTGGTATCAGAAATCCTCGTAATGTTAATTTATCCCAGCTTTCCAAGTTGGCATGGAGGATGTTGAATAATTCTAATGATCTTTGGGTGAAAATTCTGAGAGGAAAGTATTTTCCTAGAAATAATCCCCTTCATAAAAGTAAAAACTATGAAATATACTGGATATGGCATAGTATTAGGAAAGGATTAGAAATAGTTAAGGAGAATTATATTTGGGAAGTTGGAGATGGAAGAAATATTAATATAGGCCTTGACAATTGGATTCCGGGTATTAGACATTTACGGAATTGGCACAATAATGATTTGAAGTTTGTTTTAGATATGATTAATGAAAATGATTGTTGGGATGTCAACAAGATTAATGATGCTTTTGATCCAGTTGTTGTTGATAAAATTAAATCGATTTACATAAATGTGAATATTCATGACAAATTGAGATGGATGGGAACAAAAAATGGAGAGTTTACAACTAAGTCTGCTTATAGAATATTGTCTAATTTAGGGGATAATGAGGATAAATTTTGGTTATAATTGTGGAATTTGGATGTTTTTCCTAGAATTCGTTTGTTTGGAAAATGGCTGCTGGAGTTTTAAATTTAAAAGCAAAAATAAATGAACAAATAAAAAAAGGTGATCCTTTTTGTGTTCTAGGTAATGGAGGAATTCCAGAAACATATAAGCATGTGTTTTATGGAGTGTTGTTTGACAAGGGAAGTCTGGTTTGGTCTGGGTCTTCAACATCCACAACCAGACAACAATATGTTAAATTGGGTGAAGTCATGGTTTAATAGTCCTTTAAATGAATGGAAAAATCATTTTAGTGTAATATGTTGGGAAATCTGGAACCATAAGAACTTTGTTGTTTTTCAGGGTGTTAAAGCTGATCCTTTTGTATGTATAAAGTCCATCAAAAATTCTCTAAATAATAGGGAATTGTTTTTGTTGAAAAACAAGGGGATCCAAAACAAAGATTTTCAGACCTAAAGATCCTATTCATTGGAAGGATAACAAAATATCTAACATTAAAGTCTATGCAGGAAATACAATAAGCCCTTCAGCAGCAGAAGGATTAGCAATTAAGAAGGCGGTAGAATGGGCGAAGGAGCTTAATGAATCATATGTAAAAATAAGATCAGATTGCAGGGATGTTATAAACTTTTTGAATGGAATAAAGGTGAACTGCGAATGGAGGACAATGAAGATTTTGGATGATTTCCTCTCTTTTTGGGTAGTAATATTTTAGTAAACTTTAAATATGTAAATAGGATTGATAATAGTGAAGCAGATAAATTAGCTAAATGGAATAGTGTAAAGAAAGATTTTTTTTTGTTGAAACCAACTCCCAGCATAATGTGTTAAAAAGCAAAATCTTGAATGAAATTTTAAAGGGATAAGACATTATGATGTATAATTTCTAGTTTCTAATATAATATCTTTTCATTAAAAAAAAGGTAACGAAAAAAAACTCATGACATTTTTGTTGGTCATGTCTTCCTATGAAACTTGTAGTTTGATATATATGTATTTTTTTGAATATGATCCGAGTTGATGATATTGTTGTATTATATTGTTTATGATATAGAGCATGTCAACACAACTGTTTGGGGAATCAGCTGCTTTCATTTAGCCACTCTGTTTGTATATATCATGATGAAAATTGCTACATATTAGGTCTGAATGCTGTTTGGACCGCCATTTCACTGTCATCCAAATTTACCATCCAGTCAACCGACATAGCTTACTAAATTTCCCAGTCTGCCATGAAGTAAATTATAGGTCAAAATCGATTTTTCGACCATTTTTGATACAGTATACAATCCATTTTTCCATCCATTCCGCCAGCCATGTTGCCAACATGTCTGCCATCAAGAATGACATCCCATTATGTCTGTTAACCAGTCAAGTCAGCCTGCCAGTCAAAGCTCAAAGCGGCAGTCAACATGTAACTAACAAGAAAAAATCAATCGTCGGTCAGAGTCAAAGTCCACCGGTTACATCCGCTGGTTCATGACAGTTTGACCCATATCCACTGATCCAATGCCAGAATCCGCCAAGAATGGTTTAGAAGTTTCTGGATTGCTTGTTAACCAAAACGCTGCGCAGGAAATTCTGGAACGTTCTAGATGTCTTGCTGACCAAGTTATTTGCATATGAAATTTATCTCGCAATTAAGGTCTAACCCATATATTTGACTGTACAAATACAGGTGAATCTAAACCATAAACGACGGACCGGATAATACACCAGTAAATCCTAAAAGGATGAGAAAAATCATCGTAATCCATACATCAATAAAGTATCTCCCTACGGGGATTCCTTCGTGGACGTAGACACAACGCGGCGAACCAAATTAAATTCATGTCTCTTTTATTTATTTTCAGTTTGTTTCCGGTCCTAATTTCACATCAGCATCATATCACTCATGTTTTGTGCTAAAAGTATTTTTTGGTACAAACACATCCATGGAAAAGTACAATCAGTACTTCATATGAACCTAATAATCGCATCACCCAATAATCATGGATCAATGAAGTTTCTTTAACACGTTATTTCACGTTAAGAGTGGACTTTAGCTCTAATAATATCACCTACCAAATATGCATAATTTATACGAGGTTTCATTATCATTTATCAATTATCATATCAATACTCTATAGAGCTTTGTTATAAAATTAATGCGGAAATCTTTTGGATTATGGAAGAGACGGAATAGAGATGTGATTCATGTGAAAACGGAGTTTTTTATTAGAGGGAATAGGAGATAATGTAAACCTGAGTTTTTCATTATAGGAGACAGGAGGGAGATGTGAAAAAAACCCGGCACATAGAGTTTTTTTTTTAACCCATAAGAAAGAACATGGTGCTGACGAGTTTCGATTTAAGATACAGATTATTAGTATGGTCAGTTGATCACCAAACAATTTTACAACTGCATTTAAGAACCTTACATAGTTTGTAGTTAATTTTTATAAAGGTCCTTAGCAAAAGCAAAGCAGAGCTTGGAATTTAATCCGTCAAAGGACAAGGTCACACGGAAGACATTATTTATTTTAAAATAACAGGCGAATATATATCGGAAGAAATGAGAGTTACAATATTACTTCACAGTTGGCTAGTTACATTAACTTTACGCAATATTTTTGGCTCTCCTCTATATTGAGAGCCAAGAAATGTTGAACTCTTTAATGCCATTCCAAGACAGAGTTAAGAATGTAAACCATGAGCAGAGACAATGGGTACAAAAGGTATGCTATCAAAGATAACCAAATTGGGAATCTGGTGCGGAAACTTGAAATAAGCCCCATTACTAAGCAAATAACAAGGATTATCAAAACTTCAGATGAGAAATTCCATTCCAAGTCTCTTGCGTATACAATAGATAGAAGTGCAATTAATCCCAACACATTGTTCATGAAGACCGATGCATAAATCTGCAAAAATACAAACAAACAAATTAACCCAAGAGGGACACCTAAAGAAACGCAATGACGTGCATAGATTATTGAAAAACAACCAATAATTGCTCCATGTGAGTTTTGCTTGAAAAAAGAAGAAGGAAAGAGATGCGAACCTCAGAAATAGTCAATGAAGTAGTTCGAGGATTCTTTCGACTTGCAGAAGCAATGGCTGTAACTGCCCTTCTAGTATTAGTAGCCACAGGTAACAAGACAAACGAGACAAAGAAAGATGGTATATTCGCGGAATTGGAGAAATTCTGAACAACTTCTACAAGAGGTTCAGCAAGTAAAGATAGAAGTGAAATTCCTAAAACTAATAGTAGTGCAGCTTTGCAAGCTGCTTTTGCTTTGTTTTCGATAGCTCCTTCTTCCACTTCCTTAACCTTTTTCTTTGGTGCTTTAACCTGGAATTATTTATCAAATTAACATTACATTGTATTCAGTTCACGATCAAACCCATGGTAAAAACTATGACAACAATATCATTTACTTACATGTGCATCTTTGATAAACTTGGCGAAACCACTAAAGAAATCATCTCTATCTATCTTTTGATCACCATCGATATCTAACTCACTCATCAACTCTTGGACGGCATCATCCATATCCATCTCTAGGTTTCCAAAATCTATACCTTGTATTGTTGCTCGTAATTCTTCGTGCGAAATAATATTATCCCCATCTATATCAAATCTTTCGAACATTCTACACTCCAAACAACAATAGTAATAGGATTAGTACTAAGATAGATTATCAAGGGTCGTGATCATATCGTCATCGAAACGTTTGCAACCAGCAGTACTAACCTGGTGATAAATGATACATTTGGTGTATCTCCTTCAAAATTTTCGTCATTTTTAAAGTGTCTTAAAATTCCTTGCATTAGTAAGTTGCTCTTTGCTTCTTCCAGCTGCTTTTTTTCCTGCCAAAAAGAAGAATCACAATTTCATTGATGAATCTATGCCGCTCCCCAGCTAGCTTAATGTTTAGGTACTAGGGTATTGGATAAACCGGCATCCAAATAGTACTACCTTCGTCCAAGATTAGATGAGCTAGTAGCACAATTTAGAAATGATTTAACTCTCAAACTATACCACAAATATTCATACATTTCATATCATTGGAAAGCATTTTAAACACATGATTATCAAATGATATAATATCAACTATTAATAGGACAAATTTCGAAAATAATTAGCTCATCTAATTTGGGATGGAGGGAGTATTACTTAGCTCATAGTATCTGGATTTTACCTGGTTTAAGTCCTTAGCCCTAACAACCCATTTTGCAAAACCGTTAACAAACTCAGCTCTGGAAATCAATTGATCATTATTTTCGTCAAACTCTCTAATTATCTCAGCAATGATATCATCTTCGTTCATGTCTTTTGCATCGGCTATTAATTCTCTAATCAATTCCCGGATTTCCGAGGGACATATATTTGCATTGCCGTCCGCATCAACTTTGTCAAATAGCCTATCATTTCAAATAGCCATTCCAGATTAATTATAAAACGCCATACGTAATATAATATACAATGAAACTGAATTTATTGAGCAATACCCTTCTATGATTAGTAAATTTGGACTTCCATCTTCTGCCAAGAGTTTTCCGGCAGCTTGTTTTTCGGCATGTTTCAAGAAATTCGTCATTATATACTCGAGCTTCACGTATTCTAATCGTCTAACTTGGATCCAGGGCTGGAAGACCTGGTAGAGGAAGTAAAGAAAGAATATTGCAATGGACACGCCTAGCGTAACCACGGTGATGATATCTCGAACAAAAGATAACTTGATGACTAGTTCTGGTATTTGAATAAGAACAAATGGAATTATAGATAGAATCATAATCCTTGAAGTATAACTTGTTTCTCGATCGGTCGTAATACCATAACCTGTAAAGTATATTAAGAAAAGATATTGATTACATCGAAAGATTTAATATTGAACAAATGCAACGTTGACTTCGAATGAACTAACCAGTTATGTAAGATCGAACTTTCGAAATCCATGGTCGTCTAGCATCTAGTCGATTATTTCTCCGATTCAAATTCGAAAGTGAATTATCAGAAAGAATTTCGTTCCTGCCAACGATGACACAAGTTCCCCAGACGAAAGTCAGAAGAAAGACTGTGGATCCAGCAAGCAACCCGACACCAGTTAGAACTTTTTCTTCAGCAACATCCTTACTTTTGGAAAGTCCTGCCACTGAAAAATCAAACAAAATATATTCATTAGAAACAAGCGAAAATGAATATACACTTGCACAAAAAACGAAATCAAAATATATACCTACCCACAATCATCATGGATTCAGGGAATGCCCCAAGGATTTCGAAAACCGAATCACCAAAAATACCAGGTAGAATTTGGAACACAAGTTCACTTCCTTCAGTGACATATCTCTCACCAAGAAATAACAAGTACTCATAAACAATGATCTGAAATAGATGTCCTAAGAGATTGCTTGAACATGGTAAGAACCCATACATATGTTCACAAAATTCCTCGGCAGAATTAGTCGTCGTAGTTAACGTTGTATTTGTTGTTTGAACTTGCTGCTTCAACTGTTTGATGTACATCTTATCATGATAGGAATTCATCCCACCATCTGAAACAAAATCATCGTATTGCAGCAATGAGCGACTTCGACATTCTACGGCGTGTAGTACGAAGAAACAAACAAAAACGAAGAATCTAACTTTCGACATGAATCCCAGTTGAATGGTAATCCCAACTACTCGAACGAACTTTTACTCGATATGAGATAGGTAGAATAATGAATTTATATTTATATGCAGTAGAGAGACTATCCGCCAGGTGTTAAGTTTTTTTATCTTAATTTCGTGTGAACTATTATTGAGTTGAATGATTGAAGAAACCGGACGATATTTTCCCATGTCGTATTCATACTTCAGAGACATGAAATTGTCAAGGATTTCTTTTGATTTTATGTAATAAATAAAGAATCGTAGTTTGATCCACGATCACCCGATCAAATTTTTTGTACCGGTCCCTCATTTGTTAGGTAATAGAATTGACAATTAATTAATTTGTCTATGAAAGAAGCTTAACTATTGAATTGGCATTTCACAATTTCTTAACAAAATCTTATTGTTTAAATAATCATTGGAATTTGTTTCTTAGTTACAATAGTTCTTAACCATAATGAAGAAAATTCACCGCAATCATATTACTAATTTTCTTTTTTATTTTTTTTTTTGAAAAACTGGTAAGGGAATTTTATTGTAAAAAAATATAGGGGACAAAAACCTTATTCCCCAAAAATAAATAACAGAAAACAAATGAAAAATTCAGGAATATGTCACATTCTCACTATTTCATTTGGGGATCTATACCATAATAGAAATAATTAAGGGATCTATCTAGGAAAGTGGAAAAATACTATTAAATACTTAACATCTCATATGTGTGGTCATACGCATGCGACAAATTTACATTTTCACCCATCATCATCGTGAGTTTCGTACTATCATCTTCCCCTTCCCCTTTCTTTACAAATTCAGTATTATCATCTGGGTTACGATTGACTCCAATTTAACTTATCAACGTTTGTGCCACCGTGATGGTGAGCAATATTCGTGTGAGTGTCGGTTCTGTCCACCAAGTAGCTTGTGTAATAGTGGCTTCCAATTTAGCAATAAAATCCCCGCAATTAATATCGGTACAGCCTTACATGCAAGGGCCGCATGTCTCTATAGATGATTAGACATGCATGTTATTTTCTGCACTCAGATGGGTTAAGTTACCGGAAATGCTAGCCTCACCGATTCATTCTCCCAACAAGAATCCCGCCTCTCACAGCACCTGGCCCCACTTTCACTCGCTAGTAATCCCAATACAGAGAAGGTGATCTTAAACTATCGGATTTTCTATCGGGATGTTTTGCGGTAGAGGGATGCAGTAGGTGTAGCACTCCCCGTAATTTACCGAATTTGGAGCCAAAAGATATACAGCGAAAAGACTTGACATTGGTTGACTGTCGTAGGTTGTGACATGACAGCGGGTCTGACAATTAATTTATATAGGAATGAATCTTAAATCCCTGTTTGAAATCCTTTTTTCCAATCAAATCCTATTTTGCTCAAATAATCATGTCTCTTAAGAAAATACAAATTTGTGTAAACAGCTTGCACATTGATAATGATATTACTTGCACATGTTACTTGCAGTTTGACTAAAAAGATTTGATTCGATCACCTTGAGTTATAATCAAATCCACGCCAACCTGATCCATCGAAGTCTCGAAGAGCTGATTAACTCACAGCTGTGCTCGTCTGAGAAGGTTCTCGGTTATTCTGTGCGTACATGTCAACAACCGGAAGAAGATTTGTTCATCTTTGAGGTAATTAATTAGGGTTCCCATTTTTGTCTCATTTATACTGTGATTTGCAAAACTGTAGCAGGGGCTTCCCAGATTTTACAGCAGGTTACCAATCCAGTGGATCACGTAAAGAGGTTTGATTTGTCGGTATCCCTGTACGTTCCGATCATATTGATTTGAAATCAAGAGGCTTGATATTAGTTGGCCTGTCCTGCGACAAAGCAATCGGACAATTTCCTCACGCATACGCTCCTTTCTACGTCGAAGAGGTTAATCAGGTTTTAATAATAAATTAATTAAAATATCTCTTCAATTTTTTATTGTTGAATAAAGAATTCGATCTTAAACATCTATTATTATAAAATTTTATTATTACTAATTAATAACAATAATGAAGAAAAGGATATCGGAACCTTTTGGGATTATAAAAATTCGTTGGAAAGTTACCAAAAACAAAATCGTTGGAAAGTCTACTACTATTAATGTTATGCTTCAAAAAAAAAGAAAAAAAAAGGCTATTAATGTTAGTTTGCATCCCTTGTGACACAATCTCAGCCCCATAAATTGCATCGATTTTTTGACTAGGTTATTTATGAGGCTCGCTGGTAAGCTAGCACAACAACCTGTTTAATTAATGTAGTAATATGTTGTTGGAGCATAGCTTGTTAGGCTTACAACTAATGTAATATTCTTTATCCATTAAAATAATAATATTTTGAATTAATGTTATGAGTCATGAAGTGATCAACCCATAAATTACTTGTTTTATCATGAATATCATGCTTAACATGTCTTAATCTAGTTTTATTCATGGTTAGGGCCCGTATTTCGTTTCCTACACGAAATTGATTTAAATCAAACACTTCATTCAATGCAGCCAGCACTGCGTAATATAATGGTTACGAATTCTTAATCACTGACGTGGATAATAAGCTACGAGGTAGGAGTCTATGCAAAAACATAACCAACATGGTGCCAACAGTAAAGAGCATGGGAAGATTCACGGTCTGAAAGAGGAAAAGCATTCGTTTTTGGAAGAACCAATGGCTAGTTTGGGAAGATTGCAAGACTTGTTCCTGGTTGTATTCCAGGCCGCCAGGGTGAATGATACGGGTATTTCTGAAATGTTAGTAAATGGAGATTGGTTCTGTGAGTTCAAGAGACCCTTAAACTTGATTGAGCAACTATAATGGGATCTATTAAGGCGAGATTTAGCACATTCCTAAGCTGGTGGAGTCGGCTGACGAAATGGAGATGATGAAAATTTTTAGCTCGTAGAGGTGTTATGAAATTTTTACATGTGGTCTGGATGAGGGGATTCAATAAGTTTCTTTGTAAAGGAACCAACAATGTAAGTTTTATGCTTTGGGATACATTCCACGACCCTTTCCAACCAGGGATATGTTGTGTCGTTGTGGTATAGTCATTGCTAGCGATCTGTGTGTTTCGTGCAGTGAAGACAGTGGGAAAACCAAATGTTCATGCACTGTCACTACTCATTAAGATTTGGAGGTATTTCATTAATACGTATAATATGGCTTAGCCTATGCCAAGGACGTTGCTTCAATTGTTTGAAGCGTGGTCGATGAATGTACTGCAGGGTAGAGGAAACGATGTATGATAATTCTCACAATACGCAATATGTTGGATTTTTAGGAAGGAGAGGAATGGAAGGGTTTTTGGAGGTCTGACACAAGTGTGCAACAGAAAGTATTTATTTGGTTGAGAAACTAGTAATCTTACGGTCTTGCGATAACGATACTTTGAAGTATGTCGATCCTCGTTTAGGTTGGAGTAATTTGGATGCTCTAACGTGTATGTAACCTTCTATGTTTTGACCTTGGTTTCATTCGCAATTAGCAACGCAAAGCAGCAATTGCAAAATGGACTTGCAATAGCAGCCAGCTCTTGCGAAACGTGGCGTTATATCTTTTGAAACGGCATCCAAGCATTGCGAAATTTTTTCGCAAATGTTCTCGGTTCACCCAGGACTTTTTCCGGGTTTGCAACGGCAACGGCTGTTGCGAAAATGTTTAGCAACAACTTCTAGCTGTTGCTATATTATTGTCGCAACAGCTTCAAGCAGTTGCGAAATTAGAAATTGGCAACCTCGAATCCGTTGCGCAATTCGGAACCAAATAATTAGAACGAATCAATTTAGCCAGTCCGGATTTTGTTATTCTGGTTCACAATTTAGCAACAGTTGACAATGGTTGCTAATTTTTTCAAACAGAAAAAAAGTCAGGTCAATCCGCCGTTGACCTAGTCAACTGGAGTTCCCTGCAACATTTTCAGGCCAAAATTACCCATATTTGCAGGCCGTTTTCAATGAAAAGATATTTCGGAAGTATTGCTACAACCTAAGAAACATATCACAAAAATCATATGGTACAGTACAACAATACTTGCCATTTGGAAGATATCTATTTACTCCAAATTACACAAGGAAATCTTACATAATTTTGCAGAGAAAAAAAAAATATCTTAGATTGGATGTCTTCAACTTAAAAAGAAATTTCAAATACACAAAGTGTTTGCCCATCAATCAATGGCCTGACATCTGCAAACACAGCTTTGAAACCCACCCAGTTGTTACAACCGTCTTGCTTAAACAAAAAATGTTCTGCAAACAAGATAGTAATAGAGTGAAAAGAGATTGTTTTATTTCGTGATTCGGTAGTGTAAATGTTAGATGATCAAGCTACAAAAACAACAAACGATGCAAGTTTTCTTTACTCACTTGACGTCATTACACATCTTCAGACTTTATCATTGCGCAACGAAATAGACCATTTTCTCCATCTAAAATCGAAGAACATTAAAATTCAGAAACAAAGGTACACTAAGCTTTCTGCATCGTATAACAAGTAAAAACAGAAGGAGCAGGGATAGTAGGAATACCATATGATAAAACAGTGTGCGAACTCTTAAACCCAATTCCTCTCGCTGTTAAGTTCAACAACCTGCCCATAGCAAGTCAAAACCGAATGCTTGTACCAGATGCAAAACAAAAAAAAATAATCATTTGTGGGGTATACAGTCATAACAATTGATAACTTCTACTTGGGGCTGATCTGCAAGTAAAATAACATATCAAAAAACTTGTCAAATTTGACACCAGGCCATGGAGAGAAATACCTGTTATGTGTAGGTAACAGTTTAAAGGACTTACCATGAAATAGATGCAAGCCGTGACACTAAGTCCTTAACTACTGACGTTAGAGACGAAAAGTAAACTAACGTTAAAAAGGATATATGCTTGGCATATGCTCACAATCATTCCGAAAATACAAAATTCTAGCATACACCGAGGATGCACAAGTTACGGGAGTAAATGACAAAAACAAGTTCCATGACCACCAAAAACTATGAAGGTAAAGAAAATCACCATAGCTATCGACTTAACATTAGGTCCAGTTGACTCGCTATTAATGAAAATGAGCACAAGATGACTTCTGATCTCTTCAATATTACTTAGTGTACAACCAAGTGTTCCAGCGATGACAAGTGTTGGCGCAATGCGAAAGTGTGATGAGTTTATGGAAATGATTTGGGAAGAGAGTTTGGTTAATTGGAAAGTGAGGCTTTGATTAATATGAAAATGAAAATGTTACAAGAGGCTTGTGTAGCAACTTTGGCTTACACTAGTTGTTTACAAAGAGGCACTTTGGCTCTTACTCTAACTCTAGCTCTCACTCTAACTCTTGTTTACTCTCTTGAGTTTTTGATGGTTTGCAAGTGAACCATTGTTGCCTATTTATAGGCTTGCACACCAACCACTTACTTCTCTCGATAGTTCTATCTAAACTCTTCTTTACACTCTTCACTTAGATATTACAAGAAAATTCTAGAGAAAGAATTCTCTAGATAACACTTGATGTCAAGAAGGCCTAGAAGATTCTAGCATGTGTTGGGTTTTATTTAGTGTAGATGATTATTGGGCTTTACTTATTGGGATTTCTAGAATAATCACAGATTAACTTATGTTTTTAACACCCCCTCTTAATTTGTGATGTTAAGCTTTTCTCTAAAATGATTGAATTTGTCCACTGCGACTGCTTTTGTGAAGATGTCGGCATTTTGTTCTTGTGTTAGGCAAAATTGGAGCTCAATTTCCTTGTTTTCGACCAGCTCTCTGATGAAGTGGTGTCGTAGCTCTATGTGCTTCGTTCGTCCGTGGAAGACTGGATTCTTTGTCATTGCAATTGTAGACATATTGTCACAGTAGATAATCGTTGGTTTCTTTTGCCTTTGTTGTAGGTCGGTCATTATTCTTCTCAACCATACTGCTTCACATGCTGCACTTGTTGTTGCTATGTACTCTGCTTCGGATGATGATAGTGTCATTGTATTTTGTTTTTTAGAACTCCAAGAGATAACTTTTGTGCCTATGCAGAAAACATAGCCTGATGTAGTCTTGCGGTCTTTAATGGAACCTGCCCAATCGCTATTTGTGAAGCCAATTAAATCATTATCTTTTTCTCTTGTATACTTGATGCCAAAATTCTTTGTTCCCTTGATATATCGAAGAATTCTCTTCGCGACAGCACAATGTAACTTGCTTGGCTCGCTCATAAATCGAGAAACAATGCTGGTTGCATTGACGATGTCTGGCCTTGTATTTGTCAAGTAGATCAGTGAGCCAACTAGACTTCTGAATAAGGTTGGATCAACTTTTGTTGCTCAATCATTTTTTACCAATTTCTCATTGGTACCCATTGGAGTTGCAATTGGTTTGCAATCCATCATGTTGAACCTTTTCAGCAAGTCTTCTACATATTTTTCTTCAGAAATGAATATTTCTTCTGGAGATTGTTTTACTTGAATCCCAAGAAAATATCGCATAAGTCCTGAGTCTGTCATCTCATATTCTTTCATCATCTCCTTCTTAAATTTTTCCGCCATCTCTTGTTTTGTACTGGCATAAGTTAAATCATCAACGTAGAGACAAACAATTAGGAAGTTCGTATCTTATTTTCTGATGTAGATTGATGGCTCACTTGGAATTTTCTCAAATCCATTATCTCGGAAATACTTGTCGATTTTGCTGTTCCATGCATGCGGTGCTTGCTTAAGACCGTATAGTGTTTTGCGGAGACAATATACCATTTTTTTCTTTTCCTTTTCGGATATATCCTTGAGGTTGTTCAACGTACACCTCTTCTTCAAGTTCTCCGTTTAGGAACGCCGAATTTACGTCGAATTAGTATACTTTCATTTTTAGTTGAGCTGCCAAAGCTAACACCATCCGGATTGTTTCCATGCGAGCGACTGGAGCGAATGTCTCGTTGTAGTCAATTCCTGGTTGCTGGGAATATCCTTTTGCAACTATCCTTGCCTTGTGCTTCTGAATTGATCCATCTTAATTATATTTTGTCTTGTAGACCCATTTCAGACCAATTATTTCTTTGTCAATTGGCTGATTAACAAGATCTCATGTCTTATTTTTCTCGATTACTCACATCTTCGTCCATGGCGTTTCTCCATTTTTCTTCTTTTGTCGCTTCCTCATTTTTTTGAGGTTCTAGTGCTATAAATGCACAATTAGATAGATTATAAATATCTCTTAGGAATGCACCTTTATAGGTGGGGCACTTGATTCAGATGAACTTGGACTTTGTTGTGTTGGACTAGGAGATCTCGGACTTGCTGGTGGAGTGTTTTCTTCTTTGTGTGGCAGATCTGGCTCTTCTTCGATGAGTAGTGGAGACTCATGGTTATCTGATTCATCATTCCAATCCCAAGCTTTGAATTCATCAAAGATAACATCTCTTGATATTACCAGTTCCTTTGTATCTGGCTTTAGAAGTCTATAGGCTTTAGACTCCTCGCTATATCCGATGAATATTAGCTTTTCTCCTTTTTATTACCAGTTCATCTGATAGTGTCATTGTATTACCAGTTCATCTGATGATGCTGGGAAACTATATGGAGGTTCTTTGGGAGATGGACGATCAGTTTCATAGTTAAGCATGAAATCAACTTCAGCCATGGTTGGCCTATCTATTGCTCTATTCTGACAACATAACAGCCCAATATGTATGCATTTCATCACTTCAGATGGAGAATACAGATCATCTAAGTCCTTATCGACAATCTCTGACCATTTGCCTTCATTCCAAAGTCTCCAAGCCTGAAACAAAAATGTCAAAATATATAAGTTCCTTAACACTGAGAAATTAATGGTTATTTAACTTACATGAAGTAGAAGATTTAAAGGTTGTTCGGGATTGTAGAAGATATTATTTCTCTTCCCGCTCAAAACTTCTAATACTAGCACTCCAAAACTAAAAACGTCAGACTTCTCCGAAAATGTCCCTCCAATCATATACTCCGGAGCCATATATCCCCTGCATTTGTTTGCAAAGAAGAGTTTTATAGTAGACGACTAGATAACTAATTGATATTTAAAGGGATGTTAAGGAAAACATGGTGCTCAGTTGCTCACATTGTACCAACTACTCGGCTAGTATTATCCATAGTTTGGTTCCCGCCGAATATTCGTGCCATTCCGAAGTCTGAAATTTTTGGGATCATGTCTTCATCCAATAGAGCGTTACTGACTTTGAGATCTCTATGAATAACTCTTAGTCGAGAATCACGATGAAGGTAAAGAAGCCCACGAGCAATCCCGCAAATAATACTAAACCGTTTATCCCAATCAAGGCATGCTTTGTTCCCTGGATCTGCCATCAGCACAGAATCCTAGAATTAGTTGTGGTGGCAGATGTGGTGAGAAACAGACTCATAATGAATGTAAAAAATATGTGAACGTTGGAGCTAATTTGACAGAAAATTTGAAAATGTTAAACATGCAAGGCCAGACTTCAAGAAGGATTCATGTATTTGTATTTCATCTGATAAAAGAAACAAACCGAATAGAAATGCATCAAGGCTTCTGTTGGGCATGTACTCATATATTAACATGTTCTCTTGTCCTTCGATGCAGCAACCAAGCAGCTTCACAAGGTTGCGATGTTGAAGTTTGGATATCAATACTACCTCATTTTTGAACTCTTCAATTCCCTGTCCAGAGCTTTTCGACAGCCTTTTGACTGCTATTTGCTGCCCGTTTTATAATTTACCCTATAAACCATACTCGAATGCATATATTGAGATTCTTGTAAAAGAAATGTGTGATAAGTTCACCATAACATCTATCATAAACATATATCAACATACCTTATAAACTGGCCCAAAACCTCCTTGTCCCAATTTATTATTCAAGCTGAAGTCGTTTGTAGCAATGGCTAAAATAGCAAGGTTAAATATTTGTAATTCTTGTTCTTCTCCTTCAGTTTTAAAATCATTAAGCATGTTTGTAATTGGAGTTTCGTTCTTGGTAGTCTTGGTTTTCAACAGATCTTTCAACATCCCTCGGAGTCCTTTTAATATTCCTGAGTATTCATGAGCAATGGAGGAAAGTGAAGAGATTATTAATCAACATAATTCATATATACAACTAGCCTGAATTCATTGGTGACATTCCTATAAAGATTAGCAGACTTGTTCTGTAGTGATGCAATATCCATAGCCAATACGAAGGAGAAGTTATTTACCTCTTACATTAACCTTATTCCTCTTGCGCAGATACATATATCCTAATGCGCACATTGTAATTGCTGCAAAAGAGATTATTACAGGTACAATGATCTTCCAAATTACCACCTTTCTGGTTCTGACTGTAAAATCCGAAGATTTAAGAACAAAATTATGCAAGGACAACCACTATAATACCATAATGTTAAGGAGAACAAGCAGCTCAATTGTCTTAGTCAGCTCTAGTTGCACTTGGTATTTTATAATTTTAACACATTACTTACCGTTGGTTTGAATTTCAGAATCTGCAAGTCTGAGAAAGAGATCCCCTGCCATAACAGCTGATTGTTGTTTGATATTCAACATATCTCCCTCCCATAATTGACAACTAGTGTTCTCATAAGCATGAACATGTTTTCTGGCAAGCTGATTTGCAGTTTTCCGCGCTATTGACTTCTCGAGATTGGGGATCCTCAGGCATGTTCGAGGTTGGAATTGGTGAAAAACCATTTTGAAGGACACACTGCCAAGACGAATTCCTAATACACCCACCAGTTGAAACCGAGAAAACCAGGCAAACATTCACACTTTAATGTATCCTGGTTACAGTTGCCAAAAGGTCCACAGATACCATAAACATCACAAAATTGTTTCGGCTCATCGGCTGAGACCAAATCAAATTCCTCAAAGTATACTGCTTGTTTTGGCCAGACACATCCAATACAAATATCGCAAGGATTGAATTATTAATAAGATTATAAGTAAAGTAACTCTCATCTTCATTTGAAATGTAGCTAAAATTGTAAATGTCATTTGATCCCATCTCTGGGACTAAAGGAAAGTTTTGTGCTTGTTCACTCCATTCCCCACTTGTCAAATACACTTTGGACTTGTTCCATTTTATAATATACTGACTGATTCCAGTTGGGTCCTATTCCAGGTTGAAAATTCCCGGAGCTGGATCATATGGATTTTTCCATGAAGTAAGTACCTGAATTTCATTAGTTTTTTTGATCAACCCTATTTTACCACCAGGTAACCAAGTATGAGTTGGATGATCAAAACTCTGCCAATACACAACAGACGGACTAGACGAATCTCTGATAACAAGATTCCCATCATCACCTAAAACTGCCTCAGTTGTATTTGAAGTACTTAATGCTGAATTAGTAGACCAGATTAAGGATTTGGATGGGTCGTAGAGAACTAGATTACCGTTTTCTAAGAGTTTAAATTCTGAAGATGTTGGATCTCTAATGGGTTTATCTCTATTAGGCACCCAGACTACTGTTTGCACCGAGATTTTGTCAATGCTATACCAGATACCAATGTAGTAATTATAAATACCTGGTGTGAATAAACCCATCTTGAAGCTGCCATCTTTGGATGTAATTGTTTGAAGAGGGCTTAGAGTTTCACCGGCAGAGATGTTATTAGCTGCTACTGTCTCTGGGCTTTGGCCATTATTCCTGCAACAACATAGAAATTTTTTTTTGATGAATACCAATCTAAATTCGACAGACACTACTGGTAGTGACAATTGACGGCTGTACAATTTTAATGCAAGTACAAAACCTAATTGAATTTACATGGTGGGTAATGGAGGGCAGAAAGTGATAACGTAATTCGCAGATCTACAGGTGAAAGTGCTCGTGATATCGTCATACGCGTAGCTATAAGCACGAGGACAAGCATTCTTGAAAAACTTAGAGTAGGAAGTTGGTTTGCAGGTATTAGGATTTCCATATGCGCCAGTACAACAATACTGAGGAGCACCAAAGGTATCACATGCGCTTTTGCAACCAATATGGCTACCATCTTTGCTCGTTACTTCTAATTCAGGTGGGCAAATTTCATTCAAATCCACAACACACCCAGTGGTACTACAATTCCCACTTTTTCCACCTTCAGGAACCACCAACATCGGCAGATTAAAACCGTCTACGAGACTAACATCGTAGAAATCACTCCCCGAAGCTGTGTTTAATGTGAATTCAGCTAGTGTGGTTGGTGGTTTTCCAGGTAGTCCTGAACATCCAACTTCTCCTGAACCACAATCACCTGATATGCAAGAAAAATTCCCTGTTGATTCTTGACTGCAATTGGTTCTACCCCAAAACCGACCTGACCATGACGACGGAACGGTTAGAATTCTAGATTCATCTTTCTGTAATTGAATTCCTGTTGTGTTAAGAGGAGATGTAGTAGTTGATAGTATTCCTGGCCATAATGTTTGCATACACTTGTTTATAATAGTAAATGTTGCCGAAAATACCCCTGAAAAGATCATAACAACAAAATTTAGCATTAGATAATCAAACATCACATTAGATCAAACATTTCTTTCAAAAAATGTCTTACAAAGATGAAGCAGAGGAAGACACAGAGTAATTAAGTCCAATATCTAAGATACAGAGGATATGAATACTAACCTGCAACATTAAGGATTAACAGAACGGAAACTAATGCAACTAAGAGGTTTCTTCGAGCCATTCACTGTCTCAATTGAGAAACGTGAAAAACTATGGAAGAAGAAAGGAACAGTTGCAGCAGCAGCGGTTCCTGTAGTCAGTTCATGATGTTGATAACTGATAATGCTCCTAAAAAGCCTAGGTGTAATAAGTAATTAGTAACTTTGTTTGATAATTTTTTCTTTTCAGTTCGTGTTCTAATAAGTGTTTCTGTAATTTTAAGTGAAGTTAATAATGGAACCTACCTTGGCATAAATTCTACGTAAGGTAGCACCATTTGCACAACCGTTGGCGAAGTAAAGAGCTTTGAAGAAGACTAGATTTGCATGACTTGTCCTAATTGCAACCAAGTATAATATGGCTAAGATTTCACTTTCCCTTGAATGCTCAACTACAAATACTATATGATTCAATGGATCTGATTACTTTTCTTCTCCTCTGAACAAAAAAAACGAAGTGAGGAAGGGGTTAATGGAAACTTCGTATGGCTAGGTATGTCTATTTCTTTGTCCCACCAAAGACTTTTAGTCAAGTTTTCTGTCGATTTGATTATCATCTAGAAATTGTGTCTTCACTTAAGTGGTCAAATTTAGGTCACCGCAGAGGACAACCATATAAATATAGTTGACTGAATTACATTCATGTAAGTAAAACTGGTCAAGGAAATAAATTTGCCCATTCCAATTGATCAACTTATGTTGAAATTTCATGAAGTTGTTTATTGTTTTGACAGAATTAAATTACTGCTTACTGGGTTTGTCTTAACTTCGGTTGTATCATCATCACCACCCATGCGCATCTCATTCCTGCAATCCCTTGGCGGTGGCGTCTCTCTTTACATTTTAAAATCATCAACATCATTCATCTGCTATTGGAGGTTATATTGATTGACCTTTCTAAATTTAAAATTTTCCACCCTTCCAAGAAAAACATCCTATATGGTGTAAATCTAGAGTCTACATGATTGCTTTTTCATAGTTCGTGTAGACCCCTTAAGTTTGGCACCAGAGGAGGAAGCATGGGCCATCGAGTCCCCATGAAATTGCATCATACTTTTGAATTTTTATGTGGTGAAGGTGTAGTTGATGGTGATGAAGGTAGATGGATGTATCATCACAAGCATTATATTCTAAATGTCTGACTATGTTGTCTTGTCTGGAACCTTTCCTCTTGACAAAAGCAACAATGTTGCTGGTTCTCATTCGAATACTTCAACCGCGCCTCGGATTCTGGCAAATTTCAAAAAAAAATTACGATTAGATTCATTCAAATTTAGATAGAGAGATAGAGATAAAACAGATTCAGATAGACTAGTAAAAGCAGCGATTTGATCGCTATCCATGCTGTAGAGGAAGAAAAAAAAATCTGGAACTGAAAATGGAATTTCGCTGGCTTAGTTGCAGTGACAGTCACAGTCTAGTTTTCAGTTAATTACCTCCCTATTTTACCCTTGAAACTTTTTCCTCATTAGTTGCACAGTGTTCACGATCCTCCTACTATTAGTTGCACTTTGATCAAAATTCCATTATCTCATTCTCTTCGTTGAGAGGAGAAAGAACGGCTTCTGCTTTTGAAGACGTAGAACAACTTTCCAGAAGTTGAAAGCCAAGAGAAGTGTGAATGGCAGCGAACTAATAAATCGAAAAATTGATATCAAGACAGACTATTCATGGAACACATAAAATGCGCCTAATAAAGCTGCCTTTATTGTACGGGTGCATATGTAAGCTCAGCTTACGGAATGAAAGTTTGTATTTCCGAAATAAGGTACTTGATGCAAACTTAATACAAATTCCAATGAGTGAACATTTGATATAATTCTCAGCTGTTGGAATACCCTATCGCCCTGCAACCGTGGTCAACGTGACATTGTTATGTGAGCAGTGGATAGGTGGAATGCCAGGCTTATCTGATGATGCTGGGAAAGTATATGGAGGTTCTTTTGGAGCTGGACGATCAGTATCAGTGCAGAGCATGGTATCCACTTCATCCATGGTTGGCCTATCTGCAGCCCTATTCTGTCCACATAACAGTCCAATATGTATACATTTCATCACTTGAAATGGAGAATGCAAATTACCCAAATCCTCGTCCACAATCTCTGACCATTTTCCTTCATTCCAAAGCCTCCAAGCCTGAAGCAAAAATTTCAAAATTTGTAAGTTCATCAACACATTTATAGAATACAACAAATTTTCATTGTACAAGTTCAACTATACGTTGACATAATATACCGAGGAATTCATGGATATACAACACTTACATTAAGTAGAAGGTTTAAAGGTTGTTCAGGATCGTAAAAGCTGTCATTTCTCTTACCGCTAACAACTTCAAGGACTAACACACTAAAACTAAAGACGTCAGACTTCTCCGAAAATGTCCCTTCAATCATATACTCTGGAGACATATAACCACTGCATTTGTTTGCAAAGACACGTTACATAGTAGAGTAGGATGGTTATCGAAATTTAATAGGATGATTAGGAATAAATGATGCTCACATCGTCCCAACGACGCGGCTAGTATTGTCCGTGGTTTGATTTCTGCCAAACATCCTTGCCATTCCGAAGTCTGAGATTTTCGGGATCATGTCTTCATCCAATAGAACATTACTGACTTTGAGATCTCTATGAATAACTCTTAGTCTAGAATCACGATGAAGGTAAAGTAGGCCACGAGCAATCCCTCCAATAATTTTGAATCGCTTACCCCAATCTAGGCGTGCTTTGTTACTTGGATCTGCAACCAGTACAGACAACAAATCTCCAAATGTGAAATACAAAAAAGTTGGAAATTATTTGACTGCTGATTTCAAAATGCAAGGCCCGCCTTCAAGTACGGTGAAAGGATATTTGACAGTATAGAATATCAGTTAGAAAAGAAACAAACCAAATAGAAATGCATCTAGGCTTTTATTGGGCATGTACTCATAAATTAACATGTTCTCTTCTCCCTCGATGCAGCAACCAAGCAGCTTCACAAGGTTAGGGTGTTGAAGTTTAGAGATCAATACGACCTCTTTCTTGAACTCTTCAATACCCTGTCCAGAGCTTTTTGACAGCCTTTTCACTGCTATTTGCTGCCCGTTTTGTAATATACCCTAAAAAACATCCTCCAATGCACATATAGCTATTCAAGTAAGGTTGTGTTTTATAAATAGAAATGTGCATAATTATTAGTATAATAAATTAACAAGCAAACATAAACGCACCTTATAAACTGGCCCAAATCCTCCTTGTCCCAATTTATTTTCCAAGCAGAAATTGTTTGTAGCTATGGCTAAACAAGCATGGGCAAATATTTGAGTTTCCTGTGTTTCTCCTTCAGTTTTATAATCATTAAACATACTTGTAGTTGAAGTGCCTTTGTAGGTAGCCTTGGTTTTCAACAAATCAATCAACAGCCCCTGGAGTCCATTTAACATTCCTGGGTATTTATGAACATGGGAAAAAATTTGAAGAGGTGATTGGTCAACCTAACTGATAAACATAGCTAACCAGAATTCACCAGTGACAGGGGCTAAAATTCAATAGTCCATAATAAAATTAGCAGTTTCTGGTTTGATGCAACATCCCCAGCCAAAAACAGGAGAAAGTATTTACCTGTTTCGTTAAGCTCAGTCCTCTTGCACAGATAAATGTATCCTAATACGCCCATGATAGTTACCACCAAAGAGACTATTACAAGTATGGTCTTCCAAATTACCGCCTTTCTTTTTGTTAATAAAATTTCTGAAGAAGTAAGCACAGAGTATAATAAAACTGGGGATAAAATAGTGAAATATTTAAGGGAGACTCAAGACTGCAAATCCATTGTCAACACTAGATGATGTTAGTTGATAAATTAGTTATCGTGGGTTATGATGTTTAACTAATTAAAAAAAAATGCAGAGATATATTTTACTAAATAAATGTGTTACGAAGAAATCCCCCAGAAAATGGGACGTTATTCTTAGAACATATTTCTTACCTTCAGTGCGATTTGCAAGTCTGAGATAGAGATTCCCTGCTTTGCTGTCAGATATATTTTTGGTATTCCAGATATCTCCCTCCCATAATTGACACCCACTGTCTCCATAAGCATAAGCATAAGCATAAGTAAAAGCATTGCAAGAACATGTACTCTGGCAAGCTGATTTGCATTCTTCAGTGCTATCGACTTGCTGAGACTTGGGATTATCAGGCAAATTCAAGGTTGGAATTGCTAAAAAAACAACTTTACTCTCACATTGCAAAGACGTATTCCTAAGACACCCACCAGTTGGATCCTGAAGATTCCAATCTGAAAGAGAACGCTCAACAAAACCAGGAAAACACTCGCACTTCTGAGTATCCACCTTACAGCTGCCAAACCGTCCACAGATACCATAAACATCACAAAGCTGAGACCAAACTCAGTCCCACTCTCGAGTTGTATCTGACCATACAAATTGCTTAATTTGGCCAGAAACATCTAACACAAATCTTGAAAGAATTGATTCATCATACAGACTATACGTAAAGTAACTCTCATTTTCATTTGAAATGTAACTAACATTGTAAATGTAATTTGATCCCAACTCCTGAGCTAAAGCAAAGGATTTTAATCTTTCATCCCATTCCCTACTTGTCCAATAGAGTTTGGACTTGTTCCATTTCAGAGACTGACTGATTCCAGTTGAGTCCAATTCTAGGCTGAATATTCCGTTAGCTGGATCTCCTTTGTTTCTCCATGAAGTGAGGAACTTTGTTTCATTAGTTCTTTTATTGAGCCCAATTTTCCCACCAGGTAACCAGGTATCAGTAGGATAATAAAAACTCTGCCAATACACAACAGATGGATGAGACTTATCTCTTAAAACAAGATTACCATCATCACCCAAAACTACTTCAGTTGTATTAGAAGTATTTGAAGCTGAATTTGTAGACCAAATTGGGGATTTTGACGCGTTGTAGAGAACTAAATTACCGTTTTCTAAAAGTTTTAGTTCCGAAGATACTCTGCACTGAGGGGTTTATCTCTATTAGCGACCCAAACTACTGTTCTCCACTTATACCAAATACCTATGTAGTAATTTTGAGACTGAGACACACCTGGTGTTGAGAAATCTTGAAATTCACCTGGTGTGAAAAAACCCATTTCAAAGTTGAAATATTCCGATGTAAGGCTTTGAGAATCCGTCAAACTTTCACCTGCGGATATGGTATCACGATCACCAGCAATTGAATTACGCAGTTCATTGCACAACACAAAAAAAAAAGTAGAACAAAAAAAGAACTCTTTTTAGTATCCAAATCCATCTATGCACAAGCAAAGGTGCAGGAAAACCCAGTAATGTTAGTTTTTTTCAAAGCAATAAACAAGTTGATGTAATTTGAAAATACGATGAATTGGAATGATCATATGTATTTTTCCTCGACTCCCTTAATTGTAAGCCAAAGATATCATATTTATGTGGTTGTCTTTGCGGTATATAGAAAAGAAGACCCAATTTTTAGATCAAAGGAAAGAAAAATTTAAAACAAGTTTAACTTTGAATATAAATTTGACTTGCATGAACGTTTACTTCATCCTTGACTTGCTTAATCGTAAGCCGCCATCATCAATCATTTAATTTTTGTGGTCGTATTAAATTTATAGATGTACATAAATCAAAGAGGGTCTTTACTCTAGTAGATACAAGATGGAATTTTGATAATTCAATGAAGACCGACCGACCATAGGCTTTGGTGGGACAGACAAATAGGCTAGCCAGGGCATAAGGAGTTCTTTTGTCGTCTTGACGTCTTCATTAACCCTTGCCTTCCTCCATTTGTTTGAGTAATGCTAAAAGATTCCCCAGCGGATAAGGTATCATCTGCAATTGAATTGTACTGTAAAGAAAAACAGGTGAACTCTCTTCAGGTTTCGTAATTGCACAAGCAATGTTTAAGCAAACCCAGTCAGTCGTTTAACAACTTGAAGAATTTCAAAATAACATCAATTGGAATGACCATTTACTTATGCAATGGAAAGGGTCTCTGCTAGATACAAGATTGGATTTCACAATTATGATTACCCAATTTCTCGAATAAAAATAAAAATGAAAGACATACCTAGTAGGGCTGTCAACAGTGACTATCGAAACCGATATTAACTCTACCATATCCCTTACCAATAAGATTATCAGATATCTGATATCCGATAATATCCGACAGAGATTCAAAAAGATTTTTTGTATCCTTTCTGATAACAATGTCGGATATCCAGTAGTAATTCATTATGATAAAGATAATTTAAATTATTTTCTAGTTTTTCTGTACATTTGGTAAATTGTCAAAAAATCAAAGAAACTCTAAGAAAATTCAACTAAATAAAACCAAATATTATATTAAATTATATTTAAAAAAAACTCAAATCTTCTCTATCAGAGATGTAAACTCTTCGCTTTTCTCACAACCAACAAAACTAGTTGTTTTTTTTTCTTCCATAATAATTTTATTTCTAAGTCTTCATATACTACCAAGTTAACAACTAAATATATTACTCAAAAAATTAAAATAAAATTGCATATGCATTCTTTAACGGATAACAAATATTATGTTGTAGGATTGTATCTTTTCCTTATCCGTTTCGCTAAAAGTAAAAATATCCAATAAGGTATACGTATTTGTTATCTGTTATCCAAAATTTCGGATAATATCCTAACGATTCGAATGGACTCGGACGGATATTAAATATTAGGTTATCCATTGACAACCCTAATACCTAGGGAGGAATATGAAGTTCATTTGGGTTCTTCATTAACCCCTCTTCCTTTATTTGCTTTCTTCGTTCTTTGTTGAGAGGAGAAGTCATAATGGAAATTAATCAATGAGATGATGAATGTATGTGTCTCTGTGCCTCTGATCCCTAGGCTAGCAGGTATGTATGTGTTAGGTTCTTACACAAAATCAACATTCCAATTTCAGTTCTTAACCCATATTCTATTTCAAATTATGGAGACTTCGGATATTAGAAAGTGAAAGCTTAGAGAGCATCCAAGGGAAAGTGTTGGAGAAGAATAAGGAAAGGAGTGATACTTACAGGGAATATTGGAGAAGAATAAGGGAAGATTGATACGGACAATATATTGACCATATATTGTTTATATACAGGTGTTTTACTATTAACAAACTTCCTCTCTTTATGAGATCGTATCTTTTCTATATGTATATCAAACTAGAGAGAAAACCCCTAGGTGAATAAACTAGTGATAAGAAAAAACCGGTCATATTATTTCTACCAAATAAAAACCGTTTCAAATAAAACTGGGACAAAAACCCCAAGCCAAATAATAATGTGTAAATTTAGTTTTTGTTACTTTTAAAAAAGCCAAACATACCCTTCGACCTTTTCTTCTTCTTCTCTGATTTCTTCTTTCTTCCGTCTCCTTCTCCCACCACCATCATCACCAGCAGCAACAATGGAACTGCACGAGAAGAACAGCGCTAATTCAAGAGGTGAAGAATTCTAGAGACGTTTTCTCTTATTCATTTCCCTAAAACTGAGAAAAGAGGACAATTCTTGTTAAGTTTTTCCGATTTTAGGTTTCAGTTTGTTAATCAGATTATAGGGTTTGTTGTCCAGTTTTTTAATCAAATTTTAGGGTTTCCTCATCTGATTTCAGGTTGTTTATGAGAGTTCATAGTTGGAACTCTTTCGTCATCTGATTTTAGGGTTTCACTGTCACCTGCGTAAGCCTCTCTCCACCCTCAGGTAAGCTTATCTTAATCGGATTGATCAAGTGAAGCGCTTCAGATCTGAGGTTTGTTATTCCCTTTTCTGTTGTGATTTGAAGTATTTTAGATTTTTTAGTATTCTGCAATATAAACCCTAATCTCTTGTGAGAGTGTCATTTTCAGTCTGTACTCTTGATTAGAATCCATTGGAGACGAATTAGGGTTCAAGTGTTGAAGTTGCAGCTGCTCTAAAAGCTACAAAACGTGGAGATAGAATTGATGTGTGTTGTGTTGATGAGTCTGATAAGATGAGAAGTAGAGTTCTGGTAGGAGGTTGTATGATACTGTAGCTGTAGAAGATGAATTCTGGTGGTGGATAAGAATCTAGTTTGAATTGAGAAGATGGTTTGCATCTGCAACTCAGTTTTGGAGACAACCAGTGATGAATAATGGGTATTGTGTTGTGCTGTATCTGGTGGATTCTGCAGTGAATGGAGCGATGGATTATGGAGCTTCTGAAATAAAGTGGCTAGGGTTGCAGTTGAGAATTGAGATTGTGCTATGTGCAGTATGGAAAGAAGCAATTGCAGGTGAAATTCTTGAATGGGAAATTGAGTTATGGAAGAGTGAATGGAACTGAATTACTGTGTGGGCTGAGCTGAGCTGAACTGAAGTTGATGGTTGAACTGAGTGCAGTCACGCCATGGCATTTCAGTTGGTCTGGAATTGAGATTGGTAAGGGTTCAGCTGGTGCTAGTTGTGTTGTTGAGAAGTTGATGTTGCAGAGCTGAAGTGAGTGCTGGGAAGGCTGAACTGAGAATGGGTTGAGCAGTAGCTGGAGATTGAAGCAACTACTTTATTTTTTGCTTCTTTGGGGTTTAGATCTGTGGATATATGTACTTACTGATCTGTTTTTTATTTTTGGTTTTCTATGCTTTTGTGTTGCTGGTGGTGGTGTTGGCATCTAAGGTTTGGTATTCTATGGTGGAGTTGGGTTTGCAGGAGGTTGTTGGTCTTTCTAAAGCTCTGGTGGTGGTGAATTTTCAGATGGTGGAGGTTCTGTAGTAACAACAGTTGCATCATGAGCTTCAACAGCTTCTGAGGGAGGTGGTTCTGTAGGGGGTTGAGTAGAATATGAAGCAGAGGCTGAGGATATATGAAGATTAATACGAGAAATCAAAATTGGAAGTGAATGATTATGATGATGAAGAAGAGTGATGGAGAGGTTTGTTCTTTGAAACCTTTAAGAGTAAAATTTCATTATTTGTTTGAAGTCATTTGAATTTATTGACGTGTTTTCTATTTTTAATTTTCTGATATTGTAGTAAGAAGATGAAGATGATGAGTAGAAATAGAAGCAGCTTTAGCCCCCTTTTGATTTTGGTTTTCTTAGAAATTGTGAAGAATAATTTTCAATTGTCTGAATTGTGATCATGTTGTATTAACTGCTATTGGTTTATATGCTCTATGTTAATTACCTGCAAAAATGTTTGGAGGATGTAAAATAATACGTTTGTTGTGCGAATGACGATGAATGCTTAAGCCTTGCAAACAAGGGCTGGAGTCGATTGTGAGGAACGCAATCATCCACATTTGAAGTATGCTAATTGTGCCTGTTGTAGGATTTAATCTTTGTCGACTAGATTAGTAATACTCCAGTCTGAAGTATCTTTCTTTTTTCTGTTGTCAGTCATGCTACTTTTATGGTTCTTTTTTGTTAGTAAGTTAGAATTATATCTTTTAGGTACATGATCTTTTTGAATTATGTTTTTCTGAAGGAAGAATGAGTACTCTTTGTTAAATTTGGTGTTGAGTAAAATGAATGGGTAAATGCATATATGTAAGGCAATTCGCAAGCGTTCTATCCCTATCGAGCCTTCCAAATGTGGAACAGTTGAGATTGGAGATCTAGTCGTTTGCTTTCAGGTAATGTCATGTTATATTTTGATCAATTCTTCTCTTTAGTACTTTTTAAAGTTTATTTTATCATGTCTAATTAAGCTTCTTGGGTTTGTATTCAGGAGAGTGAAGCTCAGGCAATCTTTGCCGCCCATGTTCTGGAAATCCGCAGGACATTACTGGAACAAATGCTGCATATGTAGGGCGTCCACACGCCATTCCTAAGTGGAATGGTCTCCTACCTAAATCAGGAGAAATGGTATGTTTCCTTCTCCGGTCATCACTCTTTAGAATTTTTATCTTAATTTGCATATGCTACTTCTGCTGTAGAACCATCTAGTTGTTTTCTGAGTTGTTTCAGTACTTCCATTTTCACCCATTGTTTTCTTTTGTTGATATTTAATATATGTATTGAGTATAAGTGACAATATCTAAGGATGATATTGTAGTTCTTGCGGGGCTGTTGACAAGAAAATCTATCGAGGGACGATGTGAACAACTAAGAGCTGGAGTTGAAATGGGCAGTCCTGATTATATGATAAAGATACGGTGCAGGAGAGGCTATCGTATTAGCATTCCATTCTAAATTAATTAACTATTTAATTTGATCTGTGGTTATGGAGTAGCAAAACTATGTTATGGCCACTCAGACCCGTACAACCATAGTGTGGTTATGGTGTTGGTCGCGGTGGTTATTGGTGAAATGACAATATGTGGAAAAATGATGAAACCAATTTCGGTTTCATCTAGTTTTGGTGAAACCAACTTTGGTTTCATCATTTTTGCCTAGTTTATTTTGGTTTGGTTTCATCATTGAAGTTGTGTTGGCGAAATGACAATATGTGGAAAAATGATGAAACCTAATTAGGTTTTATCTAGTTTTGGTCATTTTTGCCTAGTTTATTTTGGTTTGGTTTCATCATTGAAGCTGTGTTGGCGAAATGACAATATGTGGAAAAATGATGAAACCTAATTAGGTTTCATCTAGTTTTGGTGAAACCAATTTTGGTTTCATCATTTTTTCTGTTTGGTTTCATCATTTTTTTCTTATTTTGTTGAATATTGATCAATGAAATTCATTTTTCGTAGCGGTGGCGACTGGTTGGTGGTGGTGGTCGGCGATAATGGTGGTGTTGCTGGTGGTGGTGGTCGGCGGTGGCGCGGTGGTCTGTGGTGGTGGTCGGCGGTGGCGCGGTGGTGGTTTTCGGGGATGGAGGTGGTAGCGTTGTGTTGGGTGGCGGTGGTGGGCGGTGGCGCGGTGGTGGTTGGCGGCGGTGGAGGCGGTGGCGCGGTGGCGGCGCGGTGGTGGTTGGCGGCGACGGTGGCGCGGTGGTGGTTGTGGCGGTGGAGGTGGTGGCGCGATGGTGGTTGGCGGCGGTGGAGGAGGTGGCGCTGTGGTGGTTGGCGGTGGAGGTGGTGATGGTGGTGGTCGGTAACGGCGGTGGCGGCGGTTGACAGTGGTTGTTTTTTGCGATGGCGGTGGTCAGTGGTGGCGGCACAGTGGTGGTTCTGCTGGTGGTATTATTTTGTGGTGGTGATAATATAATAAAAATTAATGGTGGGGTTGATTTTTATTTTTGTTGGGGTGATTTAAAATTAAAGGTGGGGTTGTTTTTTATTTTTGTTGGGGTGATTTAAACTAGAAGGCTAATATAGACAATTTATGTTAAATGGGGTTTTTGTAAACAATTTGTTTTGTTGGAGTTTTTGTATATGGATAGTGACACCTTTGGGGTTATAACTCGCGGCCCGTATGAATATAGCTATTAAATAGCAGGGGTAAATAGATAAAATAATATTATTACACTTTGATTACACCACCGTTCCTGTATAGTTTATAGATTTGGATCATAAATTGTAAGACTAAATAACCAATTCTTATGTAATAAAGTGGTGATGTCGAATATTTTCAAATATATATGTGTTTTCGTTACGACCGGAGATCCGGGAGCAACAAGGTTCAATGGATACCAACAAGTTAGGGAAGTGATTATCTTGTAGTACGTCAAAACCTCTGATTTCTAATTAGTTTAGTGATTCTACGTGAATAAATATGGAAATTGATCCAAAATGGGTTTGTTGTTGTATACAAGTCTCGATGAAACACCTTAAGAGACTTACAAGTATGAGTATAAAAATCAGGTAATTTCCTAAAATGATAAGACTGTTTTCTAAAAGAAAATTCATAAATTCAAGATATGCACATGACTATCAACTGCTAACCTACAAAATACTCAATTTTATGAGATCACTATACGCGGAAATTCTGATTTAATCGCGCACATGGGATACTTGTTTCAAGACTAGTTGCAGTAAATGAAAGTTCACATCCAAAAGATACCTATAATAGCTGGAACTATATGATTTATACGATGATGCTCCGTCTCAACATATCTTGAACTATATTGGCTTGATCCCACTAGGATAGACAGGAGTAACTGCAGTCACTCTAATTAGTTTGAAAGTTTTTTACTTTTTCCAGCATAGTATATCCTTAACTAGTTCTAAAAACACAAAAAAAGTGCTCTATGTGGCAGGTAATCTTTATTTTCACCTACTCGAAAATAAAGAATTCAATTATAAATAGGTCATCAAGTAGGCCATCCATTCATCAAGATAAACATGATTTTCTTAACAACTCTTAAAGCAATTCTTCGAAAATCTAGAATTCTCTAATCTCTCTTTTCTTCTTTGCTTTTCTCCACAAAACCATCCCTTATCTCTTTTGTGACCGAATCATTCCTTGTACATCAATTTCTCTTGGTATAGATGAGGACCGTTCGTGCTTAACTTTCAGAATCCGTATTTATCTTGACATCTATTTTAGGTAATTATAGTTACTAAGTTCAATATTAGTGTCTCCCATCCACGCGCTCAACATTTGTACCTAAAAAAAATCCATCTAAAACAATCTCAAAGGTTGCTTTTCTCAAGATGTTACTAATGTATTTTTCTTTTCTCTTTTTCATATTTTTAATTGTTAGTCCACCAAAGATTGTGAACTAATGTGTAAGATCTTTTTATATATTTTTTTTGATTTCTAGGAATATGTTTCCATCAAGTTTAACCTAACAAGCGACCCATAAATTATCCAGTTCTTATGTGAAATGAAAAAAATATGTAAAACCTCTATATATGAATAAATTCTATATATGAATAAACTTTTTTGGTCCCAACTTGACTTGTTCTTTGATCTGGGACTCCCAAAATATGCATGCCAAAACCACAAAATCAGAAGTAGCAATCCCCTCCAGCACTATCGTCGGTTCACCTTTATAAGATGCATAATATCCTGCCCAAGACTTCTTCCAAGGCCAATGCATCTGATCCACAATCCCAAGCATACCCAGAAAACCCCTTGCTTCCTTCTCGCAAGTACTTCCCGGTATAATGCCTAACTATGTTTCTAACGAATCTCTTCAAGTACTTATATAGAGTTGTTTTACCCATTCTCACATGATCATCTATCGAGTCGGTCGATTACCGCGTAGCAAGTAACCTAAGAAAATCCAGCATTTTCATATGTCGAGAATGACCCGGGATTCCTAGTGCATCTATTCCTTGAGGCCACTCCAAGTCCATTTCACACAAATCATCTTTCATTTTTAAAAAACAGTTCTCTTTTCATACGTAGACGGTCATGAAAATTCTTTTCCGAAGAAGTGAGTTTACCACCGGTAAAATAATCACACATCATAATAGCATCATGAAGAACCCTATTCCTAATGGAATAACGTCTTATTTTTACCTCAATATGTTCGGGTTGTTGATCCATGAAAGCGATTGATTGTTTCCATATTAATGTCCTCACCACCATCGCCGTATTAGCTCATATCCTTCTACAGCGTCTAGAAAAGTAATCTTCATCCGGTTCCATGTCACTCATTATACCTGTAATAAATAAAATTAATGTACTCACCACCAAAAAAACATTCATTAAAAAAAAACAAGTATCCAATTTCTCTAACTCGTTAAGTCTGTAAACCATTGTCCATTCCAAGTAGTATTATATGGATTAGATGGTTGAGGAGGATCTTGAGTTTCATTAACAACATCCGGATAAACTTGACTAGATGACACCCCAACAATTGGAGCATAACACTCTTGTGGATTGAAGGGGCTTCGTAAAATTTGATTCTCACTTTGAAGCCCTACATTCTCATTTTCAAGGATTACAACCCGACTTCGAAGATATTCAAGCTCTACATTCTTATTCTCTTTTTGAGCTCGCTCATTTTCATACACATATGAATTTGTTTGCATAGGAGGAGGATATGCAACACGAAACTGAGCTTGATATGATGAGGAAATGTCGTAACAATTTCGGCCTCGAACCAATGTTGTCTTAACCCTTGCAAAGTATGGACCACCAGAAACTTGAGACCACCATCTTTCATACTCCTCAACAGTTGCAATCGTATTGGGTTCTCTACAAGTCCTCAAACCTTTGCACTTCTCACAAGCTCTTTGATCCATTCGTACCATTTCATGTTCATGAGGTGGGCGAGGCGGAATACCTAATACACCGGTTACTTGAAACGTACATCTCTCACCCAAGTACCTATATCCTTGATCATCTTCAATATCCAAGAAAACACATTGTTTCTTTGACAACCTATGAGAATATCTTAGGACTTCATTATTAGTATGCTCACTTCCAAGCCATAGATGCCATGTTGTTCCTTGTATTGACATATTCTCCATTTGCTTCCGAGCAATAGTAATTGAATGTCTTCCCATATCCCTTTGAAGCTCCTCCAAATTCTCCTTGTTAAACACCTTAATTTTTTTCCACAAATCATCCCAAACTGGTGCATTCCCATCAATTTTGGAAACAAAGTGTGGAAATAGTAGCAAAACCAATACTACAAAAAAAAAAGTAGGCGAAATTAATATATAACATTTTTCCGCAAATATCAACATTAAATGGGTCTGAGATATAAAATGAGCCATATGTACATACCTCTAAGATCATCCACATCCCGTTGAATGTCTTCAATTTGCTATTAACCTCGCCCAAAGATTTATAAAGACAAGTCTACGTCGGAGCTCCCCAATCAAACCTATTTATGTTTTCTAAATCCAACTCCTCAAAGTTACATAACCATCCTACCTTTGTGGTGGATATACTATTTGGTATAAGCACTTGACCAATCATCCATAAAATAAAAACCCGAACAATTTCATCCCAATATGGTTCCATAACCACTCCACCCTTTCCTTTAAATAACTTCAACCAATCACACATATCTACACATTTGATACCACCACTCCTCTCTCAAATAGGAGGACACATCAAGACCACGAATTATGAGTTCCCCATTCTCACCAATTTATTTTTCACTATCATTCGGCTCCAAATTCTCATGAATATCTTCTTCATCATCACTTTCTTGCTCGATTGCTTTGGCTTTCCCTCTCCCCTTTTCTTGTGCTTTCTTATTTTCCGCGGCTTTCTTTTTCTTGGCTTTCTCGAAAATAAGTTGAGCTAAATTGGGAAAAAGTTTTTAAACATACTCCAAGCAAGTTTCTCTATTTTCCTTATCACAACAATCTACATAATCTAGCTTTACTCCTTTTCCTACTTCTAAACCCGTCAACCAAGAGAAGTCATTGGGTGAGAGCCCTATTTCAAATGTAGGAAAATGAAAAGTATTTGTAGATTTCAAAAAACGCTCAACAATTGCATGTGTGAGTTGTTGATCATCTTTCGAAACATTTATCTCAAGTAATCGAGCCAATCCACATTGGTCTACAAACGACTTACGTTTTTCATTTTGACATACAATTTCATACAAATTATGCATATTACTCCATCCACCTCTAAATACAATTGAAGTTTCACCATTTACCATGTCAAGAATGTTGCATATATGATTTTCTTCACCTTTAGAAGATAAAATATTATAATCCATTGTTCTCTATATGAACCCTAAAACAAGTGTCATTAACCATATATCAAAATTAAGCTATAAATCAATCAAACTAAAACTATGAAACAAGAGGTAAACAAAATTAATTCGCTCAACATTAAGATTAAGCTAAGAATCATACTTTTAATTCGTTCAATTATCCCAATTAGCTCAACACCTTCAATATTTAGAAAAATAAATCAAATTAGGGTAGCTTTTAACCAAAACCTAAATAAGATGATGAAATTAATATCAATAAACGATTTTTTTTTGTTAGAATAGGATATACCTCTACTCGTTAATCAATGGGATACATTGATTTTTCCAAGAAATCGGATTGCTTATGGTTTTCGAAGATTATAGTGAAGGAGAAGATGAAAAAAACATGAAAAGGTTGAAGAAGAATGAAACATCCTGGAGAATTGCTCCTGATATCGACTTCCTACACAAACGGGGGACCGTCCCCCGTTTGGATTTTTTTTCTCTGAGATGAGGGAATGTCTCCCGTTAAGATTTATTTTTATTTCTTACGGGCGACTGTCCCCCGTAAGGTTTCAGAAAAATATTGGACGGGGGACGATCCCCCCGTCTAGTCATTCTTTTATATTTTCCCACAGTGGTTATACTCGTTCATATGAGAGAGTAGTCGTTTATATGGGCGATTTAGTCTCCAAATGGAGATACCCATAGCCTTTGCTCTTAGTGCTTGCTGTCAAAGCTTGGAACTGCAATTGCAAGTACGCTGTAGTTTTATTTGTAATTTGATTATGAAGTTTAATTTGAGATTTGTATTGTTGTTGTTGTTTAGGCAAGAGTGAGAAGAATGTTTGTAACAGAGTTTTGGCCTGTGTAATGGCTCAAGCCGATAACCTTTATGTCAGTTTGATGTCTGATTGATTACTTATCATCTGACTTAGTGTGTCTGACTGAGTTAACTCAGTGACTGGACCTGACCAAACCCAACTCAGTGAGACCTGATTGATTAGGAGAGAGAAAAATTCTTGTCTCCTTATTTATTTTTCTTCAATTTGTTTTTTAACCCTAATCTATCCGTACTACAAATTTTAATCCTTACGTATAAAATGTTAATTTGGATTTTCAACAGATCATGTACTGTCACATGACAGGTGCGAAGCACAGGCATAAAATCTAATACCAATAAACTGTCCCATCGTCTTATTTTTCAGTTTGGAATAGTCTTCAAACATTTAATTCATCTCCAACCACATGTAAATCAACGATGCAATCCACATATGGGTCTTGACTCCGAGCATTATTCAAGTGCTGACAATAAAACCGCGATATGTTGGGTGATTATATACTTCAACTCTTCTTAGTAAAACCCTGATGATGTGCTTCGATCTTTTGGCGTTCCAATACCTTTAGTTAAACCTATGGTGAGATAGAAGATGAGAACTGAATGGACTAAAATTATCACAGAATCAGAGAAATGGCAATATTGTCAGAACTCGATTTCGATGATTTTGAGTGATTTAATCGTGTGATAAAATATTTTATTCACGAGATTTTATACTAAAGTTTTCCGAGCATAGAGTCGTAACTATTTTAACTTAAACCAAAAGACAAAGCCAATGTACATCTTCTCGAATACATGTCCTTTTTTATGTATCTGTAAAATTTTCATATTCTTATGCCTTATTAGGTAGGTGTGTCCCTGCAAAGTTGTTAGTGACCTTTGAAGGATTCGCCTATTAGATTGGTGATTTCTGAGTAGCCAATAAGATTGTCGTAACTTGGAAAATCAGTGTTGATGTGGCTTCACCAAATGTTAGACTGATTATGGTGTTGACATGTGGCGACTTGGTGTTAACATAGCGTTTCATGAAAATTCTGAAGGAACGACAGTAAATAAACGTATCTCTTGTCATATGGGAGTAAAATCTGGAAGTTATACAATACATAAACCAAAAGACGCGTAACACATGACTTCTTAAGCATTAATACGGATCTCCACGTCGTTTACAAATGTTTTTTTTTGACCAATCAACAAATTTCAATTCATTCAAATCAAAATAATGATTATATGTTGGCTTATAAAATTAACAAAAACATCAAAAAAAAAAGATAATCAAAACCCTAATAAAAATAAGAATATCAACTATAAGTAGATCGCGAAGAGAAAGAGCGATAAACCGCAGAGATACCCACTTTTTTGTTATGTATAAGGGAAAGATGATGGTATAATCCGGAAATAATTCTGACCATTTGATTTGATTGTATTCTTATATGATAAGAGATGCTCCTGAAAGGAATGAGTGCTGAATCGCTGATGTTTTTGAATCGAGAGAGGCAAGCCACGAACCAGCCATCAAAGATTGAAGAACTCGACCCACAATGATGAAGAAAAATCTCCCCAAAACGGCGAGGACACATGTCGAAAGACACAAAAAATGATGTAGATACATCTTATTCGATAACTATCACCTAAAACTATAAAAGAAAATGAAATCCTTGCTCAGATTTGGTCTATAAAGACCAAAACTGAGCAAAAAAGATGAAACAATACTTGGGTTTTCTTTTGAGAAGGTAGGAGAGAAGGAAGAAGAAAGAGTACACGAATCTTGGGAGTTAATATATGATTAACGCTGATGTGGTTCTATACTAATTTAGGAATATTAGGAGTTAATATGGAGTCGACACACAGGTTTCACTTGTTTTCTCCGTATACAATTTTTTTTCTTTTGTTGCTTCATGAATGACACTTTTTTTGTTGGTCGTTGATGGAATTGTAACGCCTAATTCTTGCAATGTGAAATTGTGATGTTAGTGTTTCGATTTTGATATTGTTCTGAAAAGATAGATTTGGTAAAAATCAATATTTTAATTATGATTGGGGTTTGTTCTGGAAAGATGGGATTTAGTAAAAATCAAAATTCTAAAAACGACTAGGTTTGTCTGATGTCGTTCCGAAAGATTTCAAAGTTGAAAATGGATGTTTCTTAACAAAATTGTGCAAAAAGATTCATGAGCATTGGAATTGCCAAATAGATTGGGATGACGTGGAAACTATTGCTGATGTGGCTCTACCAAAATCAAGAGTGATTGTGGTTTTGACATGTGACGACTTGGATCTCTTATTATAAAGAAAGATATGTAGGGATAGTGTCCATGTACCAAAAAAAGAGACCTATAATTGTCGGCGTACTTATACCATCACTAAATCTGACCAACATTAGAAAGGGGAGGTAAACCCATAGATTCATTTGAAGACATGTTTGATTCCCACTAATGTATTGCTGATTAATGGTGATTTCATATTCACCATTGTGTTTTCCATGAAACGAGGAAAAAAGAGACAACCAGAATAATGACCGTTACAAACCCACAAAAAACGTCATGACAAGTTTTTTTTTTAATACGGTTTGGGTAAAGGCACATAAAATAATGACCCTTACAAATCCACAAAAAAACGGTACGACAAGTTTTTTTTTTTTTCTTTTTTTTTGGGTTTAAGTATTGGGTAACGGATTAGTACATTTAAGTGTGAAAATATAAATTAAATTTAAAAATACTAAACTTAACAGTAAAACTTATCTTTTGGACTATATATGTATATATATGCAATCTTAATAACCGGTTTTTTTAGAAAAGAGAGGACTCAAACCTGGATTCATGATATTTCCAGGTACAAAAATTGCCCGGGCCCAACACCACCCATAGTTTCCCAATTTTGCTTGTGCTCGGTATCCAGAAATAATTTCCGGTGAACCACCAATAGTTTCGGAATTTTGGTCGTGCTCGTATTAAGAAATAATTTCCTGTTTTTGAACTTGCCTTTTTCTTCACGATCTATGCCCTATTTAAACAGCTCAGGGCACTCGCCTAAGCTTTCAAATCATACGTAACCAAAATCTCTCTCTCTCTTCCTTGTACTTGGAAAATAAAATCTCGTAATTGATTTTGATAATTTTCTTCAAAGAAAATTTGTTATGATGATGAATAACGGAATTGATCCACAACGTTACTACTTGGATGCGGCCGGTGGTCGTCAGGTACAAACCTAACTACATAATCTTTTTTGTTGTTTTTCTTTTCCGTGTTATTTTGAATTGAATATGCAGACCCAAATCAATGTCGGACGTGATATATATGATGCTAATGTGATGTGATTTATTATTAATTGCGGTTTCCTTCTTATATCATGCCAACTCAACTTTATATCTCGACATTCAATATATACAGGATTTTCCTGATTGGAATGGTTGTGATAAGAATCTCCGGGTTGTATATATTCTTGTAGGTTTTTGATTATTCTTCAAATCAGCGGTCGTTAAAAAGGATGAGGGTGGAGGAGACTAGCGATTTCCTATATTTTGATCGGCGGTCAGTGAAGAAAAGAAGAAGGGAAGAGGAAGAGATAATTAATTACAGAAGAAGAAGGCAGGAGGAGGACATTAACTATGGCCGATCATCAAATAGATCATCAAATAGAAAAACAACAGAGGAGAGCAGGCGTGATATTTCCTTGAACATTGATTATCGCCGGTCATCATACAGAAGAAGAAAAAGAGAGGAGAGGGGCGCCAGGTGTGAAGACATTAATCACGGGCGCTCATCATATAAAAGACGAAGAAGAGAAGAGGAGAGGGAAGACAGACGGGATGTTTCCTTGTTGGAGATTAATAATTATGGTCGGTCTTCATACAGTAACAGAAGAAAACGGGTGGACGATGATAAGACTAATGCGACCCTAGTTGGTAGTTTTCCTTGTTTTGTGGATGATCTTATAGTCGAAGAGATTCTAAGCAGACTTCCGTCCAAATCACTCTTACGGTTCAAGTCAGTATGCAAACATTGGCTGTCTTTGATTACACAGGATCAACACTTCATTCATTTACACTGTATCCGTTCAAAATCACGTCCGAATCTCCTCTGCATTACTCCACTGCGGGAACGAAACGAAATGCTACCCATGCGTATCCTGTCAGCAAATTTAACTGGTGGTGAGGGAAAAGTAATTATTCATAATGTGAAGAAGAAAACCGATGTTAATTGGTTTTATTATGATAAAGTTTTGGAACCAGTTAACGGCCTGGTTTGTTTTATACACTGGCAAACAGCAGCTGTTAAGATATACAATGTCAGTACAAGAGAAGTGACACCATGGATCAAATCAACATTATTAACCGAAGAAAAAGATAAATTTGAGAGTAAAGACAACCCATTAAAAATAGAGAGTAATTTCAAACAGATATATCAAATTGGGTTTGATCCAGAGAAGAATGAACATAAGGTTTTCTGCTTCTGGAGACTATCTGCTATACCTGAGGATTTTCCTTCGATTTATACTGACTCTTATAGTAGCTATGCAAGTTGGGAGGCATTGACCCTGGGTCGTGACACTAAATGGCGAAGGATCAGTGTGGCTCCTGATGAGAACAACTTAATAAAACTTAACGAGGTGCTGCCTCCATATTGTCCGGGGTTGCATGCAAATGGTACCATATATTGGAGAAACAAGCTGATGAGCCGCGAGGAAGACCTTGAAGATCCCGAGTATGTACTTAGAGATTATGTTCCTACAGATCCCGATGTCATAGTTGCATTTGATGTTGGAAGCGAGAAGTTCAGGGTGATCCCGATTCCTAGTTGTATCCTTGATCAGGAGCCTCGTGAAAAAATGTTTAGTGGCCCTATCGCTATGCTAATATTGGGTGGACGCATAACTCTAATATATCAAATGAGCAGTCTCATTGTTAAGCTGTGGATGTTAGATGATGATGGATTCGACAAAAAATTGGAGAATTGTCAAGGAAAAGGAAGTAGTAACTGGAGCGCAGAAACTATTCAACTTCCTTTTTGTTACGACACCCGGTTTTGTAATGTTCATGGAGTTGCAACAAATGCTGACAAGATCCTAATCTCTGAATACGGAGATATTAATGCTATAGAAAAAAAGTTGGCCCGTTTGTATTCTTATGATCGCAGAACAAAGACATTGGAAAAGATTGAGATGGACGGAATCCCCTCGATTCCTGCCTTTCACTGTAATAAGTCCCTGCTTACAACTTATACTGAAAGTCTCATTCCTGTGCAGCCTCCTCAACAAGACAAAAGTCGGCTCAGAACTAGTAGATGCAGTCATGCAGATGAAAAGATCATCGATATGAAAAGATAAAAATTTCCGGTGTAATTTTATTCTTAAAATTCAAACTTTGTTTCTAATTTGTAGTCGGGGACAGGCTAAAGTATCTTCTTCAAGTGCGCTAAAGCACAATGACTTTTCCTCTCAGATTTAAATCTTTAAAGTTCGAAGTCACTGAATGTAAATTTCTCTTGAAGTCACACTAATGAAGTTGGAAGTTTTTTCATTTTTGGTGTTCTTGGTTTATATTTTCCCTAGAAAACAAAGGAATTTATTAGAAGAATACAGAAAGGAAATATTATTTTCAAGGTAGGATTGTTATGGGTTTGGTTTCCTGTTGGACTGGCTCATTGAATACTTGTGGAGCATGGAGAATCTTCAAATGTGATAAGTTTGATGAATTGTTTTACGATTTCAATTTGAAAGTATTTGATTTATTTTATCAAAAGCGGTATCTTATTTCCTGAGATGACATCTTCAAAAGGACTTTAACATGTCCACTGATTTAATTCGTTTCCTCAAAATCAACGAAACCCACAAGAACCCTAAAATACAAATCTGCATCGTTTCTCACTTCACAAATTCAAAGTTACTATAGAAATCAAGGCTTTATCCTAAATAAGTACACGTACATCAGTATTGCCAAATTTGATTTCTTTGCTTCTGTCGATACTTTTTAAAATCTGTTGATTCATCTTTGCAACTTAACATTCCATGCTTTGAAAGAATATATTGATTTTGATGCCAGCATACTAGTATAGTTTGTGCTTAACTTTGGTGTTGAATACATATTCCGTATAATGTATGTTAAGATTGAATTGTTACGAGATTTTGTCGGATTTGAAAACTAAATAATCAATTAGTGATTTGTTTCAAAGTTGGTTTGTGCACGCAATTTAATATATGTTCTGTGGTAACAAGGAGAACGCGTGATGCTAAAAATGAGAAATGCAATTTTGAGTGCTTGTTTTCACTAAGGAGCTCAAGGTGCTTGCAGAAATGATCGTTAGAACCTTAGTTCCTTTATCTCAATGTTTGTAGAATTTGTTGTTAACACCTTACTTTCCTTTATTGTTTTATTTTGATGAATAACTCAATTATTTCAGGCTCATAAATACCGACTTCAAGCATTAGCCCTCGTTGATATTGGACTAAGTTAGCTACTGGTTGGATAATGTGCATTTTAGGAGGAAATAAATGCTTTTTATTTTAAAGATCTCATGAATGCCACTAGTATATGTGGGGAATTGCAATTTGTATAAATTATTTAGCTTTTAGAATATGGAATTTGATAATTTCTTCGGATGTACGTACTTTTCGAATCACTAATCCAATGCTACAATCGTTTGGCTTAATCTAACAAATGTATATTATTGCTATGCGAGTTTATTTTGATTTTTTTACAAGGGATTTACGTACTTAGAATACAGTGTATGTTTTGTTTACTAGAAGAGCATTTCTTATGGATTTTGTTAGCATTTCTTATGGGATTTTTTAGCTGTGTTAAGTTTGTGGTTTGAACAGCTATATATATGTGAGCCCGACTATCACAACACACAGTAAAGATTTGTGTATTGACATCAAACTTCGTAAAACTGCATATGTGAAATTATTGAAGTTTCTAGGTATTTGAACAGGTGCTACAAGTTATATGTTTCTTTAATACTGTTGCAGTTTTAAAGTAAGCACAAGTTACTTTTTATTATTGTCAACTTATCAGAACCTTGCACTTGAATTGTGCAGTTAACATCAACAAGAATACAAGGAGGTAGGAATACTGGAAATGCTTGTGTTGCTCGTCTGGGTATGATCCGCAAATATAGAGCTGAGATGATAAAACTACAAGATGTGGCTTATTTAAAAGATAATCATTCATTTACTTTACTTATACCCCCATCTGGTTTGAATTACTAATACCTTATGTTGCTTGTGAGTGAAAGCATACAAGTTATTTTTGATATGTAAAATATGAAGGTATATAGTAATAAATAAGCTCACTTATAATCTTATACCTCATAACTTAACTTAAACGGTTAATAAGCTCACTGCATAACATTTTCAAGGTTTTTTGAGAATTATTCTCTATTCCTGTAACTGTCATGTAGCTCACTTGGACATAACTTGTCATGTAGCTCATCTGGTAATGTTTCTTTCTAATACATAGGACCAGCCATTGATCCAAATCTTCCATGGTGATTACAATGGAAGTTAAGTTCTAAAACCTTGACTTACTTATACTGTACATGTTCTATTTTGATGTTCTTGTTTCATGTTAATCCTGAAAGTATCTTTAGAATGGTAATGCAAGCCTTAACTCTTTTGTGTTGTAGCTTTGAGCAGTGTGCTGGTTATTTAGATTATAACATAGACTTTTGCGTAAAGGAAAGAATGGATATATAGTTCTTCTTTTGTTTGACGTATTTCCCAGGTTACTCCACTGTTCATTGTTATATATGAGTTGGTAAAGATAATAGCACTTGTAACACTACATTTAGTTTGTACTTGGAGAAAGATAGTTTGATATTTGCATTTAAAGTTTTTCGCTTGTGTTCTTTATCCTGACAAAGTTTGTTCTTTAATCAGGAGCCTCTGAGCCTTGATATGCAGCTTGTTTATTCAGGATGAACTACACGGCGTATCAATTTGAACTTCAGTTTGGGTTCCATTTGGCTTGACTTTATTTGAGTTCCATTTTACTTGACTATGACTTGACTTTAATTCACTTTTACTTGTCTTTGATGCAGTCCAATTATTTCAGATTCATCCATTCAAGCATTTTAACAAATCTGATTCGATATATTTTTTTATAATATAATTTAAATCCGAGACCCGCGGGCTGAGGGTCTATACCTCGGTACCCTTAAAATCGGTCGTTATTTAGAGACCCACGGCTTAGGTCCGTATAATGAAAAGACGCCTTATTAACGACCTATCAGAGACCGCTAGAACATATCGTTTAAATCGTATATAAAACCTGTCCTGACGGCCGCGGAACTTCTTTCTTTCACTAGTGTTATTAATCATCATCACCACCATCAAAAACATATTCTTCCTCTTCATCTTCCTCTTCATATGTAACACTTTATCGTCGCCATTAGGAGCAGAATCTTTTTTCAAGAAAATTTTCGTTTTAATTTCTCTCTCCTCAAACCATTTTATAACCAGTCTATCCAAAATTATATAACACGTAAACTTAACTACTCAGCTTGCGAGTAAATGGCATGCAAGGTGCGATGCACCTATCACGGTCGTTTACTTTTATTGTCTTATTATACTTGTATATTTCTTATTTTTTGTAGTCACTTTATATTTATATGTATATGTATAATATTTTAATCTGAAAAGAATGGAATTACATCTCAGAAAGGTTGTCATTCGGTAAAAGATTAGTCGGAAGCCGAACAACAAGCTGAGTCCAACCCCTTTTTGAAGCCACTCCTAGCCTATGAAAAATAAAATCTCCATGGTATATTTTCGAAATCGCTTGAGAAAATCCATGGTATCGTCACCTAGTTCTCCCAAAGTGGTAAACGCAAGCATCTCAAAACCGTACATTTTTCCAGATGCTTGGTATTTTCTTAGAAACAACATTCTTAATATCCACTCCTGATGAAAGGGAGCGGACTCCACCTCTAGTAAAAGGTGAAATGCCGGTCACATCAAAACACATGCCACGCGCACTATCCAAATTATGTACGAGTATATCAGCCGGCCTCAAAGAAGTACCTTTATTGGAGAGAAGACCCAAGTCAACCTCCTTTATAGATGAGACCCATGCTCGGAAACACATGTCAACGATAGTATCACGTATTAAATCATGTCTAAACTTAAGGCCTACTTCATTGGCACAATAAAGCGGAGATGATAGACTAACCGACAGTTTCCCGAATATCATCCCGATAGGGATCCGACAGAGATAAACAAGGCTCTCCGCATTGGGATTAGGAAGGTTTCATGTGGGTCCATCATTGTATGTGTTGCGGGATTACTTGTCGGGAGCGGGTTTCGGTCAATATATCATTTTCCGCAATAAAGGGCATGATCTCCAAAAATATCCATATTCCTCTTATAGAAGGGACACGCACAAGTCAACCTGCTCTCTATCCGGGTCCCGGGACCCCTTCATATGTTGTTTTTAGATTGTTATTTTTTTCATAAATAAACAGTTGAAGGGAATTTTTCCCTGGAAGGCCGGTTCTCGGCGATCTGAAGGCGATCACAGAGTCGTAGAGTTTTCATCTGATCAAACCTTTTCTATGTGATTCCTACTCTCTTTTTTTCGGTTTCCCATTTTTTTCCCTCCCTGATTAGCTACCTTTGGATACTATTATCCACTTGAACATCATTGCAAGCAACATATACCTTTTCTAGGGTTTTGTATCGTTGTTTCTCATAATGCTAACTGGTTCTTCCCCAGCCTCCTCACCTGTTTCTGCAGCGTCCACATACAATACCTCTACTGCTACCTACTCAGTTTCTTAAGATTTTTTTGTGTTCTTCCAGTTCCCATATCGTGGTTTAGACGGGTGCAGAAATGGTGTTGGAGGAAGGGGACTGTTGAAGGCTTCTTTGTTCAACTATTTGAAGAACCAATACTATAAGGGTGGGGAAGGCAAGGTCCAATTTCGGGAGAGGATAAGAAGATGTGCAGATGTATATAAATTTTGGGATTCCGTCTTGGTTCAACTAAAGAGCTGGCTTTGCTCTCAGTTTATGCATGTTAATGCTTGGGGAAAGAAATGTAAGTTGCATAAAGGCGAAATTGTTTCTTCCCCAGTTACGGTATTAGGCTTTTATCTTCCCTGCAACTCCACTGTCTCCATTACTGCCGAGGCTGACCATTCCATAGATACAACTCTTCCCATTGTGAGTTTGGAGCTTTTGAACACTGTGTTTCAAGCAAATATTCCTACGTTGTCCAGTATCCCTTCCAAGTGCAGACTACACTTCGCTCGCGCCTTCAAATCAGTACTTCAGAGAGTGGTTGCTTCGCCAAAGGAACTGACTTATTGGATTCAACTCTTGTGATTCCCGGTTTGTACTCTTCATACGTATACTCCACAAAGCAGTCAAGAAGAAAAATCTCGTAGGTGAAAACTGCAGGTTAATTCTATTAACTTGGCCTTGAACCAATGGGACGAACCTAATGTATGTATGTGGTTGGTAGAGAAGGTGTTGGATGAACACAGATTGCGTCAACAGGTGCTTGACGGGAAGAAGAAAACTTTTTGGAGCTCAATCAACTTATTGGTGCTAGGCAACTCAGTGCATTTATCTGTTACAGATCAGGAATCCCCTTGTTTGAGGTGGATGGTGCTTGCCCCTTTTGTAGGAGAGATATGGATGTCTTCGGTAATCATGCATTGCACTGTGCGAATGAAGTTGGGCTTAAGTTTAGACATGATTTGGTGAGGGACACTATTGCTGACCTGTGTTTTCGAGCAGGTGTGCCATCTAGTAAGGAGGTGGATTTGGGTTTTCTTGCAAATAATGGCACAGCCTTACGACCATCTGATAATTTTGTATATAATTAGGAAAATGTGTGTGATGTGTGTTTGGATGTAACTGGTGTTTCATCTTTCACTAGTGGTGGGATTCGTTCCTTTGTCTCAGGTATGGCCATTAAGAATGTTGTTACTCGCAAGAATGTTAAATACTTAGAGAAGTGTATGTCTCTAGGCTATGGTTTTGGGATGCTTTCTTTTACCACTTTAGGAGAGTTGTGGGATGGCACTATCGACTACTTGAAGCGCTTACGTAATTATGTTGCTTGTCATGATGTTAATGTTGGGGTTGGAGAATTTCTTTTTCATAAGCTAAGTATAGCTATCCAACAAGGTGTTTGGGCTCAGCTTGTTGCTAGGCTCCCAATTAATTTCTTACCAGTTGATAACTCTCTGGAATTGTAATTGGTTTTAATCTTTTATCAATACTTTTTATATATTAGATACTCAATATTTGGTTTGCATGATTTATATGGGCTGATATCAGCTCTACTAAGGGCTGATACCAATCCATCAATATAATGATTAGGATCCCCAGAATTTTTTATCTTATATGAACTAGTATTAATTATGGATGATTTGGACGAATTAATATGATTCAATTGCCCTGTAAACACTCCAAAAATTGGGCTCCATTTTAACGCCTTCCTACATCAACCACGTATAAGCACACCAATGTCCAGTGACATTTTTATCCTCAGCGTTTAAATGAGAGACACGTCACCTAGAGATCTCACGGTGTATACTTTGTCGATAGGATAATCTGAGACACGTGTTGACATTGCACTTTAGATATACACGTGCATTTGCCACGAGTTTATAGTTAAGCTTTCTCCCGTGTATAGCGGAGAAGTCAAGAGGAACTTCATTTTTGAAAGGTGGGAGTGTTTACAGAGAGCTCAAGAGAAGGAAAAATTCTAATATCAGAAACAAGTAAGTTCCTGGTGATTCCAAACAAGTAAGTTATTCAAACCCAGTTTCAGATTTCAGTATATCTCACAAACAAGTAGTTAATTTTATTTTAAATCCCAACTTAAAATACAGGGTTCATGTAATATTGATTTTAGGGTTTTTGAATTTGGGGATTTTGTTTGAAACATGAATTTTATGGGTTAAGTAACATGTATTTTCTGTTAGTTACTGTTGATTAATTGTGACCTAGAGTTGGTGTTTTCTCAAAATGCATTTTAGTTTATGATATTTGAGGGATTTTTTGTGAAGCAATCAAAAAGGAACTTTAGGCTACTGTGCTGGATCAAATTTCTGGTATTGAGGCTGGTAAAATATTGTATCCTTTGAATGTATTTGCAAATGATACTAGCTTGAAGAAGTGGGTTGAATTTGTCTATTGACTACAAGATAAAAATACTCTGGGAATATGGATGCTAGTTGATGCATGTGATTTCTCTGAATGTTTAAATGTGCTGAGGAAGACGAGGATATTGCATTTGATTTGTGTATAAGTGGCGGTGAAGAAGCTGATATGATGGGGTTCATATGGAAAGAAGTTGTGTAACTGATCCTAGATTTGAAAGAAGATAACACCAAAGAAGAAATGTGTCTCTAAGCCAAATGTAAGATGAAACTAAATTAAAAGGGACTAGATGTGAATGAAAATGAAGCACCTAAAGCAGATAACTTTTTGAAGTTACACTTGATATGAAGAAGATCAACCACTACAACTCTCAAATATAGCTGTAGATGAGTCTAACCCGGATGATAATACTTGAAATTGTGTATGAATCAAATGATGATGAAAAAAAAGGGAAAGGGAAAATGATGAGGGGTATGAAACTGATAATGATGATGGGTATTTTTCATATGATTATGTAGAAGTTGAAGAAGATGATGAGGGGTATGCAACGAATGATGCTAATGCAAATGGCGATGTTCCTGGAAATGGTGATGTCCCTGTAAATGGTGATGTGACGGCAAGTTGTTATGTTTCTATAAATGGCGATGTGCCTGCAAATAGTTATTTTCCTGTAAATGTTATGTTCCTACAAATGGTGGTGTGCCTGCAAAAGGAGATACCCCTGAAGTGCCATGGAATGAAGATATGGAAGTTGAGTGCCTATTTTGTTATGGTGGTAAACATGCTGAGGACACAGTAGACTTGTCTATGCTTGAAGAAGCAATTCCTGAACCTACTCCAAGGGAATAATGGTTTTTCAAGATAGAGCCATTTTCATAGACCATCTAAGGTACTATGAAGTGACTGTAAGAATATTTCTACACATAGAAATATTCTTTTGGGCCATGTAATAACTTGGCTAATTATGAATATTGCTAAACATGTAGGTTACAATTTTGGGATCATTTCATATTCCCTCTTCCTTGATGGACGGTCGAGATTAAATGAAAGTTCTAAATCCTATGAACCTTGGTCCTCCTTCTACCTATAAAAGTAACTCTATAACCATCAAAATTGGGTTCATGAATTGTATTATTATTTCATTACATAAAAAAGAAGGTCAAGAAAGAGAAACTAAGAGTTTCTCAAGGTATTACAGCTACTACAAAGATCATCGGTCATGTATTATGGGTTAGCACTATAAGGTATTTTTCATACTCTCTTGCATATTTTATTGTGTGATTATCATGAAATTCAAGATCTTAATTAAGTATCCATAAATTTAAATCTTATATTTGGCATCTAGAGCTTGGTTTAGAACTCCATGATTGTCCATGATGATTGTATGCAATTGTTTTGTTGATTTGAATTTATCACCATGTCTGTTTTTTTATTTCTAATGATCATGTTTACGTTTGTATACCATGAATTATTAAGAAATAATGAAAAAATATAATCATAAGTAAATAACATGACTTGCTAAAAAAAAAATTGATTCTTAACATGGTGATATGATGTGGTTGTTTCATGATCAATGTAATTTTTTTTTTTTTGTCTTTTTTTCTATTTGATTCATGCAAGCAAAAGTATGCAAGTTTCATTTTTGGTCTGAAATTATATACATATGGGCTCACATAATGTTTTGTTGTCTTATGGATCTTGGGGTTGCCTTAATGCAGACCAAATAATTATGTTTGAGACGTTTTTCAAAGGCCATAATATATGTCTGTTTGACATGAAGTGAAAAAAAAAATTCTTAACATTCTTGAAAATGTTTGACTTGTTGTTTGACTTCCGTTGACTCTGACGGTCTGTTTGACTTCCGTTGTTTGACCATTGATTTTTGACTATTGGTCTTTGACTTCTTGATTTTGGTTAAAATGTGATATGACAGATACATGTTCATTCATAAATAAAATCGGTCTATCAGATGAAAATCGATTTTCAATGAGTGTTAAGAAATTATTAAATGGTTCTTACTTAAAGAAATGTCAACCAACTATTATTATTGCTTCTGTTTTATCGAAATACTAGAACGATTTTTTATCGATTTTAATTACAAATTTTATGATCAAAACCATTTTTGACACTATTAAACTTATGTGTGCATTATGATTCGGTTTATGTGCGTGTACACATTTACATTAAATATATGTGAGGTTATTGTGCTTAAGATTATTATCTAAAGATTCTTTGGTTATCACCATAGTGATGCTAGGAGGTGTTATCTTAATAATAATCGTTATAATGTTTTTGTAAGCAAGAATTCACCAAACAATAAAGGTAAGGTTTTGCGGTTATCGAATTATTATGATAATGACATTATTATCAAGTTGTTTGGCAGTCACCACAATGATTTCAATAATTTTGAGCCTTAACTATCATATCGTCAAGTGCTTATAATATGGTTTTGCTTAAATATATTAGAATGAAAATTACCCACAGGCAATTGGAGTTCACATATTTAAGAAAACACTGACGGATATGATTGTTGATTATACATTAATATAGATATGAATCACTTTATGTTTTAACGAGTGTCTAATTTTTATTTTATTTTTTGTTTTCTAACTTGAGTGCCAATTTTGACTGCATTTAGACATAAAAGTAAAGATCGTGGTTAAGTAAATGCTATATCTCTATAGTTTTTTGAAGTAAAGGATATGAATGAAGCTTACCATGTGATAGTAATATCATATGGATTAATAAAGCTCTCGTATAAGGCATATATCGAATATTCAAGAATTTTGAGGTAATAACATATTTAACAGATTTTATTTCATGTTAGATAGAAGATATAAATTAAATCTTCATTATGTCTTAATTCTGATATGAAACTTATAACAAGTTGTTGATATGTTATTGAAGAACAATTTACATGAAAGCTATCAAGAGTTTTGAGATACAATTTTAATTTATGTCTTATAATTAGTTAGCAAACCCAACAGAGTTGGTTGGGTTTTCAAACTTCAATATTTGTGGATGTATGGATTCTATAAAGGAAGAATCCATTAATAATAATTCCACGATTGAGTTTGAATATTTATGACTGCGAGACTTAGAGATTTAAGTTTGTCTCTACATTGCTGAAATTTATCGTCTTAGCTTCGCAGCGTTAAAGCACGATATGATACAATAGGAAGAAAACACATGAACCTTGAGTATATATGCATGAATCAAGAAATTCAGAAACAATAGTTGTTCATTTATCACTTAAGCCCAATTGCATATGCAGATGCACTTAATTAACAATCACCTCTTAGGACCTCTTAAGAAAAGATTAAAATCTTGGGGTATGTGGGAGTAATTGATTATTAATTCATCTAATTTAGGTGCTTATTTTTTGAACACTTATTGAGCTCTTATTAATGCCATTCTGAATTATTTATGAATCCATATTTAGTATACACTTATGTGAATGGATGAATGTTAACAGAAATAGTCTTTCTTTTAAAGACATCATTAGACCATTATGATATCCCAATTTAAGGCCTAGTTAAGTAAGTTATTTGTGTTGTGGTACATCGAAGGGAACATGTTGATAACAAGACAATATGCCACCGCTGTGACTCGCATGAGTAGTTTGCTAGATCAAGGTATTATGTTAACCATAAAATTTTGTTTAGCAATTATGCGCGCCTTATGTTTTCTACATTAACCATAATACAAATTATCACATGGACCAGTGGGAGAATGTAAGAATATTTCTACACATAGAAATATCCTTTGGGGCCATGTAATAACTTGGCTAATTATGAATATTGCTAAACATGTAGCTTAGAATTTTGGGATCATTTCATATTCCCTCTTCCTTGATGGACGGTCGAGATTAAATGAAAATTCTAAATCCTATGAACCTTGGTCCTCCTTCTACCTTTAAAAGTAACTCTATAACCATCAAAATTGGGTTCATGATTTGTATTATTATTTCATTACATAAAAAAGAAGGTCAAGAAGAGGAAACTGTTTCTCAAGGTATTACAGCTATTACAAAGATCATCGGTCATGTATTATGGATTAGCACTATAAGGTATTTTTCATAGACTCTCTTGCATATTTTATTGTGTGATTATTATGAAATTAAAGATCCTAATTAAGTATCCATAAATTTAAATCTTATAGTGACGACTAAGAACAATTTTAAGTACAAGAAGTGTTTCTTTACAAAAGTTGTCGCTGAGTGTATGAAAAAAGACAATCAAGGTTATAAGTGGGAACTAACTGCAAGGCAATACCAGGTGAGCAAACCTTCACCATCAGATCAGTTGGCCCTGACGCATTTGTATTGGTCACGCAGAGTTTACAAATCCTGCTTGCAAAGCAAAGTTTGTAAGTCAGTATTCGAAATCTTGATAGGAAATTTTCCTAGACGAGTAGGTAATTTTCGAAATTGTATTTCTTATATGAGCAATTGGAAGCCTCTTTACACAGAGGTTGTCTTCTGGATTTTTAACTGTACTTGGTAAGAAACAATATGGTTTAAGTTATTATACTTTGCAGAGCTTGTCTGCTGGATCTGATTTTGTTTCGATTGCTTTGTTCGATTATATAAGCTCTGAATATTGTTTATTACCATGTCTTGAGCTGGGTTTTTATTTTATTTTCTTAGTTCCGAGTTTTCTGTAAGAAATTGATTTTCTTCGGTACGATGTATTGATGTTCTAAGTTTTGGTAGTGATTTAATTATTTTTCTCTCTTTTATAAAAATCACAAAGTAACTTCTATTTTGTTTATTTTTTTGATCATGATTCTGATTCTCTGTTGGTTTTTGTTTTTACGATGTATTAATCAACCTTTTTTCTTCTCTTGTGTATGAAGATCGATTGAATTATTTTTCGTTTTTAAACTTAAAAATTGGACTGTTGATGTCTGGATTGAAGAAATACTGAACCTTTTCCCTCTCAACTTTCAAAATTGAACATGGTTTTGCTCTAATTTACTTTGTTTATATTCAGTTTTGCACTAATGTTGCTATATGTTTCTTCGTTTTAAAATTTCTGAAGCAAACATGTTATACTTAGAAACACGGAGTTTTCTTATTTTATTTTGGGGTTTTGAAGCTAGAGACAGTCTTGTATTTCTATAACGTTGGTTTCTGAATTTTCCACAATACAAGCATACATGTAGACCTACAAGTTTTCTGTTAATTTTTTTTTTTTGCTCTTAGATTTGTGAAATGGCCATTGTCCCATCTTAGTTAGACATTACGTTCCGCAACTTGCCGAACTCGTGATTTAATTAATCCAAAAAGAAGGCCGGAGAACTTGTTCAATCTCAAAGGAAGTGCGCTAAGTAGTGAAACCATGTGCATTTGGGTTTTTAATGTTGTTAGTATCCTAATTTTTGTTCTTGGCTAATTTGTGTTTGTTTTCATTATAGTTGGGAAACCATGTCTCAGAATTCGCTATGGATTTCTATTTAAAAGCATACTTCATTTGGTCTCAAGGATTGATATCAGATTCTGCAAATAATCTTTTCACTTCAGCTTGTAACTACTCAAGATATTGTTGGGTGCAATAATCAAAAACAAAGAAAAATCAAATAAGCAAAAGTTATTGATACTTAGCTCCTGTAAGTGATTGCTTTGACGAAACGAACAAGCTCCCCATATCTCCGCAACAGCAACAGGGCAAAACTTTGGAAAACAGAGTGAGTCGCGTGTTCAACACGCTATCCTTAAGACATTGGCGCCCGGCAACACTCAAGAGTGATGCTATAGACCTCACATGACAAATATCTTCAGGATAAAACACCCTAATACACCTACTACTAGCATATGTATTAGATGCTCAACTTGAGCTTGGCAACTCCGAAAAAACATTAAGGAAAATTGCGAATGCTAAAGCAATACAAAATATTTTCCCTTGGGGGTCTCTCTAAAATATAGAGAATCCCCTTGGGGGTCTCTCTTAAATATAGAGAATCCCCTTTCCCATGTTTTCCCTTAGGGGTCCCTCTAAAATATAGAGCAACCCCTTTTTCCATGTCTTTTACAAAAGTAGTGAAATTGTTTATATAATTGACAAATTCAACTTAGGAAGAGCTTCTCCCCTATGTGGGACTAAAAATCTTATATAGTCTCTTTAAAACAACTATAGAAACAACTACATTGATGTCTGGATTGAAGAAATACTGAACCTTTTCCCTCTCAACTTTCAAAATTGAACATGGTTTTGCTCTAGTTTACTTTGTTTATATTCTGTTTTGCACTAATGTTGTTATATGTTTCTTCGTTTTAAAATTTCTGAAGCAAACATGTTATACTTAGAAACACGGAGTTTTTTATTTTATTTTGGGGTTTTGAAGCTAGAGACAGTCTTGTATTTCTATAACGTTGGTTTCTGAAATTTCCACAATACAAGCATACAGGTAGACATACAAGTTTTCTGCTAAATTTTTTTTTTGCTCTTAGATTTGTGAAATGGCCATTGTAGCATCTTAGTTACCCATTACGTTCCGCAACTTGCCGAACTCGTGATTTAATTAATCCAACAAGAAGGCCGGAGAACTTGTTCAATCTCAAAGGAAGTGCGCTAAGTAGTGAAATCATGTGCATTTGGGATATTAATGTTGTTAGTATCCTAATTTTTGTTCTTGGCTAATTTGTGTTTGTTTTCATTATAGTTGGGAAACCATGTCTCAGAATTTGCTATGGATTTCTATTTAAAAGCATATTTCATTTGGTCTCAAGGATTGATATCAGATTCTGCAAATAATCTTTTCACTTCAGCTTGTAACTACTCAAGATATGTGAGTTCTTTTTCTTTCTTTTTCTTTCCCCTTCTGTTTGTTAAAGTGTTATGAGTCAACAAGAGAAACAAGTGAATTCTTTTGGCCAATATGATGTTACCCTTGATGTTTGTATGTCATTGGTACTCTCACAATCCTAAGTTATTAGCCCCCATGTGAATAGAATCCACATTTGCATTTTCTTTACTGTTGTTTATGTTTCGGAAAAGATCAGCGTGCCAGCTTTATTTGGATGTTGTTGATTAACATGTTTGATATTATGTAATAAAAACAAAACTTTGAAATTAGAAGCCTTGCACCAATTAAATTTTATTTTTATATATATAATTTATTTCACTATTTTTCTTTTTGAAATTCAAAAATTTGTCAGAGTTTAGAGCCTGCAAAAGTAAGACATCTTTGTATGTTTTTTCTCAATCATCCCACAAAGTAAAGGTTGCATCTTGAATATCCCAGAAAATGTGAACCCTGCTGCCTTCTTTGATTTTATATCTTCTACAATGCTCATTAAAGTCTCCAGTCACTGGGAAATCTAGGATGAGGGAGTTCTTAATTCCTTTCAAGTTTCTTAGCATCATCCTGCATTTCTTGTATGAGTTGGACCTGGATCTTTTGGGGGTTTTATGGAAATTATCATCTTCCACTTTTGGGTAAAACCTCATTGCAGTTTTTACTTCCCCCCCGCATCCTGATTTCATTTTTTAGTTGAGATTTCCAATTTGGAAAAACACAAGTTTCAAACCAATCTTTATCTATATGTAAATCCCATTGTATATCCTTCCTTCCAAGTGTGGTAGTGAATACCTCCGTCAAAGGAGGGAATTCAATCATCTTCTTCCCGGCATTCAGTTTCCGGTTTCCAGATGTGTCTTTTTCAACCCCAAAAGTTATGAGTATGATAGGCCCACCTATCATGAGGGGATATTTCTCCGCATACTTGTAAATGCAATCACGTATTAAAGACCTTGACTCATCTGCTGATTTCCCACGCCAGGAGTTGGGGCCGTTACTTAGCAAGTGTTTTTCAGCTTCTTCTCTACCACATCCAATACATGAGTGCATTTACTTGCCCACAAAACTAAATGAACATTCAATTATACATCGCAATAGCTTGGTAAATTATGGACCATAATTATTATACAAAACTAATTTGCTAACGAAGAAAAATGTATTGCGAACTTTGCTACATTACTAGCCAAAAAATATAATTAGCTAATCATGATTTGGAGTTCACCCAATTAAACTCAGGAAGAAGTTAAACTTTGAGGTTTCCGCCTTGATTATGTTGTTAATTCTACTGCACACAAGATTTTTTATCCGCGAAGATATTCCAATATATGAAACAAGGAATCTGTATCACGTTAACCACGTCTACATTGATTGATTCAATAAGTGAAAAATCAGTGTTTATACATCCATAAAACAATCGATTCATAATTAGACATAAAATTTTTTAAAATATCAGTTTACCGGAATTTAAAGTATTATTGTTGTAATTACTATGTGTACGGATATTGGGGGTTTTTTTCAACCAAACAACATATCACTTTCGCACTCTTGTAAATATTTATCAACATCTTATAAAAAAATGTTTTCAAAATTGTCTTATATTTTATTAGATATTGTATTTTTAACACATGAAAAATGCTTTTAAAATTAAATTAGCATTGATACAAATAATAAATAAATTAACATAATATGAATAAGCTATCGAGTTTGATGGTGAAACTTTTACTAGTTTTTGCAACCTTTATATATTAGAAGATTTACTACTAGCTTATATTTTTATGAGAAAGATGATTTTTAGCGGAAATGGTTGTTCTTAATCATATTATATAAAACCAATAAATGATGTTTGGTGTTGACCAAAGGTGAAGCTCATGAATTCATGGAAACCTCAACCATATTATAAACATCCCTACTATCCTAAATGATACTGAAGACCAAACTAAGAATATGTATGGCGATGAGATATAAGTTTTGGGCTTGATAAAAATATGTTTAATAATGCGAAGAATTTCATTTTAAGTGAACAGGCGTAGTGGTAAAAATATAGAGGAAAAATAAAGAAATAACTCACATTTTGAACACGGAAAGTGAACAACACTGTTTTATTTTCCGGAGATTTCTTATTTAGTGATTTTACCTGAAAAACGGGGGTCTAACAATACCACCCAATAATTCACTTAGCAATCTGTATGCACTAACTCCAATATAATTTAATAGAGAATCAACTAGACAGTCAGACTCAATCTAGATTAAAGTATATCAAGGAGTTAGTATCTCAATCTCTCGATTTGATCTTTACTCAAGCAAATGGAAATCTGCGAGTCTTTATCAAAGAGAGATAACTTGGATGGTACCAAAGACCAATATCCAAGTTTCAATCAATTTAAATAAACAACCAAAAGGTCGGATATTCTAATTGATTGGTCTTCAACGCACAACCTGTATTACTTCAATTAAAAGGATAAACAATATAATGCGGAAATAGAAACAACACAGACACACAAATTTTTTTAACGAGGAAACCACAAATGCAGAAAAACCCCGGGACCTAGTCCAGATTGAACACACACTATATTAAGACGCTACAGACACTAGCCTACTCCAAATTAACTTCGGTCCGGACTGTAGTTGAACCCCAACCAGTCTCATACTGATCCAAGGTACATTTATGCTCCAACGTCTCTGATCCCAGCAGGATGCTACGTACTTGATTCCCTTAGCTGATCTCACCCACAACTAAGAGTTTCTATGACCCAAAGTCGAAGACTTTAATAAACAAATATGTATCACACAGAAGAATCTATGGTAATAGATAAATCCGTCTCCCACATACTTTGATAAATCAAGGTGAACAGGAACCAATTGATAATTCAGACTTATATTCCTGAAGAACAACCTAGTATTATCAATCACCTCACAATAGTCTTAATCGACGCAGCGAAAAAAGATATTGTGGAATCATAAACAATGAGACGAAGATGTTTGTGATTACTTTTTATCTTGCCTATCGGAGAGATAAATCTCAAGCCAATTATTACAATTGTACTCGTATCATAGAAATATCAAGATTAGATCACACAGCTACAAGAAAAGTAATAGCATTCATCAAGGAGTTTTAAAGATACAAGATAACCCCTCTAATATTCTACAGCCGAACTCCCCTCAAGATATCACCATTGAGCACAAGTTCAAAAGAACTCTGCCCCATTTGATGTCATTCCCGAAAGAACAACAAGAGCGACCTTAATTTCAAAAGAAAATAAGGATTTTAATGGACACCAAAAACCATGAGAATGATTTTCTATATCCAAAAAAACTCAATCAAATTAATCACAAGTAAACCCATGATTAATTTAATCGTAATACACAATCAAATTAAACACAAAAAGTGATCAATTTAACTGATTATGCCCGACATAGGAGAACTTACGGAGCATACGACTAACATAACCATTAGAAAAAGAATAGGATAGTCGTTCATATACTCAACATAAGAGAGATATTACGGAGTATGAAGATACTCAACTATATTCAAGTGAACCCATAATTAATCTAATTGGAATACACAACCAAACTAATTACAAAAGTAATCAATTCAATTGTCAATTGTTTTGCTCAACATAAAATGATTTATTGATCAATAACTAAATAACCAAACAAGATGATTAATTTAGTTCAAGGTGCTCAACATAAAGTACCTTACGGACAACCAACAAAGCTAATCAAAAATTAATCAACTTGGTCGTATTGTGCTCAACATAGACACATTATGGAGCCTCACAGTAATACATAAAATATGGATCAGGTATGATCAATATTGCGGAGTAGCAAGGATTCATTTTATCTTCAATCACTATTTGCATTACGATATTAATAGACATAATTCTTGAAAACAAAAGATTTTAACCTATCTTCCATCAAAGAAATGACAATGTAGGCTTAACTTTTGTGTTTGTCAAAAGTCTATTCATTATTTTACTAGTACGTGAATACCAACTCATGAACGACTATACTTTTGACAATATATGGGACGTTCAAGTTCACGGATGTAAACATGCATATCCCATAACAAATTACAATATATCAAATCATAAAGATTAATACTGCAAAAACATCATCCTCCAAGTATTTTTATAATTTAAACCAAATAAACCTAAAAAGAACAAGAAGATGAAAAATAATAGCTATGTGTAGTCATAATCATTACTATTCAAGCACTAGTTATTCTTTCAACTAAGACAAAAATAAGACATACTAGGCAACAATAAGAATACAAATTACTCATCTTCTTCCTCATCAAAGATACTCCAAGATGTTTGAATTGCGTTCAAATATTCCTTGAGCTCGGGAAACTTAACTGTAACCAAGGAAAATTGTTCTTGAACACACTTTACTCTTAAATAAACCTTACATACACCTTTATGAATTTTTTGAAGAAGTCACACGGTGGTAGGGTCACTAAATTCAAGAGAAGAAATTTTTTGTCGCTTTCAGGCATTTTCCCTTATGCGCCTGAAGGTACGCGGACGAACCAGTTTGGGAACCCCAAGAGAGTTTCCAATTGAATCAAACCCACGATCATGTCAAATTTGACTGATCAAGTATGGTTATCCCAACGTCTTGACGGGTGAAGTTATCGAAATCATTAGAGAGATAATAAAACCACAAATATCGAGACTAGGAATACCCATTTCAAGGTAATAGACCAATTCCGCAAACTCATGACTCCACTAAGAATTTTCAATTTTGGAGGGACAAAGATTGGGAATACCAAGTTTTCCAAAAGTCATCAAAGCAATACAAAGATCAAGGTAATAGACCTTCTTGCCACGAAGCCCAACCGAGATATCATCATAAGATGGACGTTCATCACATGGTCTAGGGAGCCGTATGTTCCCTAACGGGATTTTGGTAATCCTTAAAATTAATTCTTTATCAACAAAAAACCTTTCTCTACAAATCATGGATTTGAATTCCATCTTGTTGAAATCAACATCATGAATATTGGTATATAAAATCCTTGTACGATAATCAAACCCTTGACCAAGACCATCAATTATATTTCCAAGCTTGAATTTTGAAAAGCATACCAAATCCTCTTCATGCCCACTAGAGAAATCCAACCTCTTTTCTAGATTGAAACCTTTTGAAGCAATTTTATCAAACATTATAGAACAAGAATCATCCACAAACCTAATTCTAAGAGAGTTTTGGTCACAAGTGGGATTCAAGCTAGAGGATTTTGAGTTTTTAGAACGCCTTTTTGTGCCCTTAGAATTCATCATATATCTAAGAAATCGAAAGGAGCAAGAGGATCTTACTTACTTGGAGTGAGATTTGAACACCCTTTCTTTCAATTTCTCCAAGGAGGCTTTAATGGAGGAAATACAAAAAATCCTAGGTTCAGTACACGGACGGGTAAAGAAGAAGACTAGGGTGCGCGAACTTCTTCTTTATAAGACCACATGGGATTGGACCCGTTTATGAAATGCGACCCACATAAGAAAGATAGGATTTTCTTAGCCATTTGCTCATTAAAGGTTATGCATTCCGCGACAACACACATGTGAACGACTACGGATGCAATAGAAAGCTAAAATTGATATTCAAACAACGAATAACAAAACTGTGCACAACTCAAACCATTTCTTTCTCCGTTCCAAGATATATACAAATGGGAAAATGCCATCCTTGTAGAGGAAAAATGCGTAGAGGACTTCTCATGCGATATTTCAGGTTGATATGTGTGAACAATCCCTGTAGTAAAATCAAAGTAATGATGATAGTCATGGATGTTAGAGCTTTCTATCCTTCGCTTGTTCTGGCTAGAAGAAGGATACCTCTGATTTCTGGGTTGCACAGTATTAACAGATTTAACATAAACAGAACCCTTTTCGGAATGATTCTTAGACTTAACAGATTTAAGTTTATCTAAGAATTTAAAGACGCCTTCGAACGCTTTGAACAGATCTTTATCAATTGATCCATTACGATAGTATTCCTCAAAGAGATCAAGAGTTAATCTAGTGAGTTTCCATATCCTTGAGCGTATTGAGCGTTTTCTCATTCTATCCTTCTTTTTATTTTTCCTTCTGATTGATTCTTAACATCTAAATCTTCCCTTTTAGATGTAGTAAGATTATCATGAGAAACAAGAGGTTTTAGCCATAATAATCTTTGAACAATCTTTAAGGATTCCTGGCGTGCGTTACAGATGCCAAGAGCAAATTTTGCAAAGAAATTTTCCATAAGATAATTTATGAGGAACGAACAAACATAAACTTATCAGGTTTACAGTGTTTGCCTGCTCTGATACCAATTGAAAAACTGGGAGTCTAACAACACCATCCAATATTTCGCTTAGCAATTTGTATGTACTAACTTTAATATATTTTTCTAGAGAAGTCGCATACCTCGTATCTCCATACTTTTGTTTGCACATAACCACATAGGTCTTACTATGCAGGGTGTTAAAATAATAAATATCCTTACTTCGGAAAATGTTTGGATGAGACAGACATGGATAACGTGGTGGTGGTCAGTCTGGTCGAGCTAGGTGTAAATTCAAGCCTACAGCGATCTTTTCTGTATGCACCCACGCCTTCTTGCTTCATTAATTTTCCATAGCTCTCCTCCAATAGTTTTTCGCCAAGTTGCTTCATTGATTGGCCTCCAACTTGTCGCATCCTTCATTAACGTTGCAAAGGTTGGGACTGACCCAGGAAAAGATTAATGTGATTGTTGAAGTTTATTTGTGCATCAATTCAGGACGTTAATCCAAATCTTGATTTCTGGGTTCGACTGCTTCATGCATTGGCTAAGAAAGCTGTTGGAGAAAGGATTGTACCTCTGCTACTGAAAACTCGAAGGCTTAGGACGACAAAGCTCAGAAGGTATTTGAACACCTTTGTTTTCACTCTTTGACATGCTATTTTTTCTGGAGTGGTATCCTTGGATTAGTCTTAAGCGCGATATATCTATCTCATGAATGCTGAGAGTTATAAGAGGTTTCGTTTTACATAGAAGCTGGAGTTTTCCTGCGTATCTGATTCTTCTTTTTTTTTAATATGTTTATGAGTAAAAGGGTTTCGAGCCTGCAACTTCAATGAATCAACTTAGAACATATTTATAAATTATGAATGTAAGAGTTGTACAATAAACAAAAGCATGGTAACTAGAAATTCTTGCAGTTTAATATATAAGCTAGAAATTGTTTGTATTATAAGCTAGAATATATAAGCTAGAGAAGATTCCGTCCATCTCAATTACACAGGAGGTTCGAACAACAAGTTCTATTTCACATTTACACAGGAGAGTAAATTACAGGACACAAGACATATTCCGCAACTTAAAAAGAACCAACAACAAAATGAATTGTTTAGAAATAAAACCAAATTCTGATTAACGACTTCTGCCTTGTTGAGGCAACACAGGAACTAGGCTTTCAGTATAAGTTGTAAATAGAGACCTATTACAGTGAAGGGGAGGAATCGAGAAGATTCCGTCCATCTCAATCTCCTCCAAAGTCTTTGTCTTGCGATCATAAGAATATAAACAGCTCATCTTTTTATGTATGCCACCACCTATTACTCCATATGTGGGGATCAGTACGGAGATTAATATCTTGTCAGAGCTTGTTGGAACTCCATCAAAACGTAAACACCCGGTATCGAAATCATAAGGTAGTGTAATAGTTTCTGTGCTCCAATTACTACTTCCTTTTCCTTGACAATTCTCCAGTTTTTTCTCGACTCCATCGTCTAACATCAACAGCTTAAGAATGCTACTGCTCAATGCGTAGATTAGAGTTACGCGCCCACCCAATATTAGCATAGCAATAGGCCGTTTAAACATTTTTTCACGAGGATCATCAAGGATGAAACTAGGAATTGGGATAACCCTGAACTTCTCACTCCCAACATCAAATCCAATTATGACGTCAGGATCACTAGGAACATAGTCCCTAAGGCATAATGGATCATCAAGGTCTTCGACAAAGTTCATAAGCTTGTTTCTCCAATATATGGTACCGTTTGCATGCACAAACTTTTTCCCGCGGCAATATGGAGGGAGCACCTCCTTAATTTTTATCAAGTTGTTCTCATCAGGTACCACACTGATCCTTCGCCATTCAGTGTCACGACCCACGGTGAATGCCTCCCAACTTGCATAGCCACTATCAGAGTCACTATAAAACCTGGTAAAAGGGCTGTCATCTGTAGCAGATAATCTCCAAAAGCAGAAAAGCTTGTGTTCCTTCTTCTCTGGATCGAACCCAAATTGATATATCGGAAGAAAATTACTCACTAATTTTAATGGATTGTCTTCACTCTCAAATTTATGTTTTTCTTCTGCTAATAATGTTGATTTGATCCATGGTGTTACTTTTCTTGTACTGACATTGTATATCCTAGCAGCTGCTGTTTTCCAGTGTATGAAACAAACCAGACCGTTCACCGGTCCCAAAAGATAATCATAATTAAACCAATTATCATCGGTTGTCTTCTTAAAATTATGAATAATAACTTTTGCCTCACCACCAGTTGTTGTAACAGATGATAACTTTGCTGACAGAATACCCTGAGTTAGGGTGTCAGTGTCTTCTTTTTGCGGCTTTGGAGCGATCCAGAGAAGATTCGGACGTGATTTCGAGTGGATAGAGTGTAAATGAATGAAGTGTTGATCCTGCGTAATCAAAGACAGCCAATGTTTGCATACTGACTTGAACCGTAACAGGGATTTCGTGGGAAGTCTGCTGAGAATCTCTATCACTATACCATCATCGACAAAACAAGGAAAAGTACCAACTGGAGTGGCATTGATCTCATCATCACCACACTTGCTATTACTGATCACGTTGGTGGTATCCTCCTTGATAACTGAGCGACCATCATCCATGTTGTTCTTGCTGCTATCTTCTCTTCTTCTTCTATAAGAAGAACGGAAATTCAAGGAAATATTATTATTATCATCCACCTTATCTAGAATGAATGATGACCGGCCACAATTAATCTCCAACAAGGAAACATCCAGTCTGCTGTTGCACTCCTCTATTCTTCTTAACCGGCCTGAAATATCATTGCTCTCCTCTCTTCTTCTTCTTCTATTTGATGACCGGCAATGGTTAATGTCCAACGGAATATCACGCCTGCTGCATCTGATTTCCTCTTTTCGTCTATTTGATGATCGGCGGTAATGAATCTCCTCATCATCTTCCCTTCTTCTATGCTTCACTGACCGCCGACTATTAGAATAATCCCGATCCTAAAAGTAAAATAAAAATTATTAACATAATTAATTCAATCAATCACTGAATGCGATACACAAATAAAAATTACCGCAATCACACTACAAATCTATATAATCACGGCAACATTATTGATTGACATAATGAAATCCTCCAAAACACACATCTCGCGTCTAATATGTATTAACATAATGAACAGGGGAGAAAACCGCAATTTGGGTCTGCATATCATTCAATTCAATAGGTCTGCGTATGATTCAATTCAATAAAACATGGAAAGTACTGTACCTGCGTAGTTTGCCTACCACCGGTTTCCAAGCAGTAACGATATGAATCGAATCCGTTCTTCATCTAAATTAAAAGAAAAAAAAAAGGTAATAATAATTTGTGAAGTTTGAGGTTGACAGATTTGGGTTCAAAAGATGTTGAATCTGATTTCGGCGACTCGTCTTTAAATAGGACATAGAGAGAAGAGAAAAAGGAAAGGTCTAGAACTGGAATTATTTCTCCAGAGCACGACCACGAGCACGACCTTGGAAACAATGGCCCGAACTTATCCGCATTTTGCTATATACGCCCCAACCAAGAGATGCTATCTCGGTGTATATCTCTGGTATCTCAGTGTCTCACTACCGTGATTGTTTGTTTTCTTCCCTTAATCTTGCATACATACACACACATTAACTTTTCTTAAAATATCGATGTTAGAGAACAAGGACTTAATCTTATTCACATACGCGCACACTAATTTTTCATCTGAAACTATGGATGTTAGAGAATAAGGGTTTGGAGATTTGATATAAAATAGAATGAAATCAGCCTTGCTAACCAAAACTGCTTGGTTACTAATCCACTCTCCTAATGAACTTTGCGTTCAGATTCTAAAGTGTAAATACTTCAAGAACTTCCATCCACCTCATTTTAAAAAAAACTATTGAATATGTCTTGGGTTTGGTCTAGTATATGTCATGGGTTAGACATTTTAAAACAATATGCTTTCTGGGAAACTAGAGATGGATGTTTTCTCAATCCCTTTACTGATAACTAGATTATATGGACGCTTCTAGACCTCTTTGTGCTAGTTATCCTAATCCTAATTATAACGTCTCTGATTTTATCATTACATACATTAAATGTTGGAATGTTCCCTTGGTCTAAGATTTCTTTACTAGTGATAATAGTCAAAAAAAAAAAAAAATTGCGCCATGATACTCTTGTTTGGCCTCACAATAAGATTTGTGTTTTGACTGTTAAATGTGTTTATAAATTACCGGCCAATTAACTTCCTCATAAATCTACACCTAATCCTGATGTTGGAATGTACAAGGCCCTTTGGAAATCTCCACTGCTTCCAAGAACTAAGCTTTCTTTGGAAGTGTGCGGAAAACATTCTGCCAACAGGTAACATGTTTGCTAGATATAATAATAACCACGATGATAGATGCAATTTCGTAATTCAGGTACCTCTGAAACCGCAGAACATATGCTTTTGCACTGTTCCTTTTCTAAAAGTGTCTTGTCTAACATCCCTGCTGTGAGCACACATGTCTTACATGATTCTAACACCCAAATTAGTATCAGACATTGGATCTCTAAATGGTTTTTCTACAAGTCACCTCCAAGATCACTTAGTTACTACTATGACCACTGCTTGGTACATCTAAAAAATCAAGTGTTCTAAAGTTTTTGAGGATATATCTCTAATCCCCAAGTGACAGCCAGAATTGTAATTCTCTAGTTTATGTTTACTCTGCTAATAATGTTAGCATAGTCTCTAGAAATGAGCTTATTTAATGATTTATTATTTGTGCCCCATGATTGCCTTACCATATACTTTGATGCATATTGTTTGATAAAGATACTAACAAAGATGGTATTGGAATTGTGGCAATGCATTCTACAGATGGATTCAAGGGCTAAAAACTAATCTCAGGAGGGGTGTCAGTCTAGAAGCAGCTGAATGCAAATGGATCAAGGAGAAAGATTTTCAGAATATCTGCTGAGTTAGTGATTAGGAGTGAGCAAAAAATCCGGAACCGCGGATTCATCTGTATCCGTCCGTAAAATTGCGGGTTAAACCCAATCCGCAAACTCTATGGGACGGACACGGGTGGAATTCTCAAATCCGCACTTTTAACGGTTTGGTGCCGGTTGGACTTCGAAATCCATAGATTCATCCACACCTAGGGTACTAAGGTGTTATAATAGCATGGATCTTTTTCTGCACCGTAAGGTTTTAGCATTATTCAAGTTCAATCCCCAATTAACTAATGGGGGTTACGACGTACAAGATCAAGGCATAACCTATAGCAACGTTGATTGTAGCGAAAAAAGGACGTACTGGTAAGGGGGATATACAGATATGATGCCTACTGCAGTCCAGTCAAAGGTAAAAGATCCAATCCCAAATCCATTCAAGCCTAAACCGATTTGATGAGTCGTGAATGATTAAGGAATGCCAAGCAGAGGACGGATAACGTCGTCAATGTTGGGAAAAGATAACCTGGTACTGAAGTCCAAACGAAACTGACAATGCATGCAATCATAAAGAATTTTCCCTTTGCCATCCATTGTTTATCATGATCCTTCTCATGCAGTGCCCTGCATATTTGCAGGCAACAAAAAAAGACTGTTAATACTATATAACATGCAAATTAATGATGCATTGTGTCTAATTGACAAACCCCTATTAGTTGCTCCTCCTAGCTCTTCCGTAGCTTGCACCAATCTTTTTGGGTGTGGTTTTTTTTCCAATATGTGATTATGCTTTTCTTCCACGCGTGATATTCCTATGTTTACTTTTTTTTATTATTATTTTGACTAAATCCGCGGTAAATCCTGGTCGGGTATGTATCACTATCACCCGTTGATCCGGGGATGTCAAATCCATGGGTAATTAGACTGGACACGGTTGGATGTTCCAAATTCGCAACTTTGACGGATTGGATGCGGGTGATCCTTGATCCGCATTTGTCCGTCCGTTGCACACCCGTATCAAAGATGTCATGGCTTATTTAAATAATTGCAGAGGCCAAATTAGTTGTCCCTCTTGCTCTATCCTAGATGATTGCTTATCGATAATACAAAACAGAAGGGGTTTTTAAGCTTGGGCAGTCGGATAATATTTTGAGAGATAAACGTTGCATCCAACCATTCCAATCTCATCCTAGTTAAAGACATCTAACGACCATGGTGTTTGTAACCTCCTTTCATAATGGATATATGCATTGATAACCCTATTAATTAGTTCCTCATAAATTAGAAAAATAAATATGCCGACAAAAACAAAACAAAACAAAACAAAACAAAATAAAATATTTTCCTGTTTTCATAAATACAAAGAATATTTCTTCACGTAATAGTTTTCAAGTCGTTACGATACAAGTTATTTTATCTTAAAACCAAAGATGTAGTGGGGATTAACGGAAATTTGAGGAAAGTTGTAATTTTTGAGAAATTCGGTAATTTTAGGAGAAGAGAAATAGAGGCCTGCGTAAAATTTGGACTAAAATGTCACCGGAATATTTATTTTCATTAATATCTTCTACGTACGACAAATGTTGACCTTTTTGTTACTCTAATTTTTCACATTTTCAATTGAAACGATATGAAAACGAATGTATGGGTAATGACATACAATTTCCTTTTTAGCATTCTTAAACAAGATCATGACTATTTTTTCATCAATGACAACATGATTGATAATGGTGGCTTGAATTTTACGCTGACATCAAAATTTGCTTAATTGAGATATGTATGAATATTCATGGTGACATCATTAATTCAATGAATACTTTAATCAGAATCTCCTTTCTCAGTAAATTGAGACTCTTTTCCTTGAAAGGTGAGATATGTATGAATGTCTGGAGCAACGGTTTAGCCTTAGAAATGTATGCACCAAAAGTAACGTTCTGGATCGTAAGAACAAAGAGTAAAAAATCTTGATCGGATATCTTACTGCTAAGGTACAATTACCAAGCTCACTAAGTTCATTGTTGGTTTAGATTTTGTGTCCTCCTGGTGGTCTGTTTCTACACCAGAAAACGTTACATGCATTGTGTAAATAAGGTATGTAACTCACTATTTCCTCTTTTGATTAGACCAGAAATAAATATTCTTTTCTATTTATGACCTAAACTAAGACTACCTCTAAACTTTTCCCCTTAATTTTCCTTCTTTATTTACTCCCTTAATTATCCTCCCACGTACATAAGAAATACTAACCCACATGCATAAGAAAGAAACTTCATTACTATATATGAAGAAACTTACCAAAAAAGTTACCCCATGCAAAGAAACGACGGCTTTATAATTAACACATAATAGCCCATTCCGGGAGAGGAAAAAAAAACACGTCAAAAAATTTAAAAGAGTCACTAATTACAATTATAAATGGAAGAGCGTATTGCTTCAACCATACACCTTCAAAATCATTCATTCATCTCCAATTTATTTTTTTGGTAAATTTTTTAGTGTAAGAGTAACAACATGTCAAACATGGTTACCTGTAGTCCCCAAAAATACGTCGCCTAAAACATGTTTGCTTCCTTTTCAAGAATTCATTATTGCTATGAAAACAAACATGTCGTACTCAAGTTTCGTGTTTCAAGAAAATGAGAATAGGTCGATTTCATGGCGAAAACACGAGTGTATTTTTATATCAATCAGAATCAAACTTTTTTTTAATTATTTATTTTAGATATTAGTCGTGCATTCTAATTAATCTTGACATCCTACACAGGAGATACCATGCACTGCATCGTCCCTAAGAATTTGATATGGAAGTTCGAGCCATTGCTCCACGATGGAGGGCTCTATTTATTCTCTAAGTTCAATATCATCCATATTCCGTCCTTCAAACAATGATCATCGGTTATTACTCAAATGGACCACTGAGGTTGACTGTTTGTTAGGGGACACTGGAGGCATCCCCATGCATGGATTTTCCTTTGTTGGATTTGTTTTCTAAAATAAACAACATCTATTTCACGGGTACTCTTTTTTTTTTCCGTTCGACCATATACTCTTACCAAACTTATGTGGTTTGTTGTATTTGTTCTTTCTGTAGTTTACCAAAACATATTCTAATTTTTTTTTATCTTTTTTTCACAGATGTTGTTGGGGTCCTAACAAGCGTGATTGACATTCATACTTTGAAGAAACCAAATGGACAGGAATCCCGCATGCGTGAATTGACTCTCTAAAACCTAAGGTGTTGTGACACATCAATCCCTATTGAAAAATACTTAATATGATACAATTATTTCTCCATTATCCACTCCTTATTCATCCATTTTCATTTTTTTTCCACCAGTAACATGAAGCTGAAGGTAACGCAGTTGGGTGAAATTACCGATCAAATGGACCATGGACTTTGATGTTGCCAGAAGTTGCGGAGATTAAGAATGGGTAATACAACTTAGCCACAATTATTTAATTATGCATTTGAGTGTTGAACTCACTAACCTTGAATAACCCATTTACTAAATTAATCAGAGCCGACATTATGAACCCACCACGAAAAGTTTCTCGATCTTCCAGTTGCATGAAATCACCGACCTTACTGTTAGGTATACATAACCAACTCACAATCAACCATCTCCTGGGTGCAAAATGGGATCCTATAAACCCAATAAAATGCAACCACTTTTTAAAATTTACAGTTGGTTTTGATTATTCAACAAACTTATTCTCAACTAACTAACATCATCATCTGCAGGTTAAAAATTGAATTGTATGCAGATTCACGCCTACTAAAATAGTAGATGATAAGGGATGGAATTACATGTCATATATGGATTGCAGCCGATAAGTGATCGGTGAACCTAATGATTTGTGGTGCATCCATTATGGGAAGAAAATTGAATATGCAGTACCAAGGTGTCATATTTTTTTTAAAATGAGTCATCTACCTATCTGTGTCGTATGAACACTAACATAAGTTTTTTGTTACAAATAACGCTAACCACATGAATCCATCCAACATAAAGGTTCTACGCCCTACACATTTGAGGTTTAAGACCCGACTGAATCGACCATGTTTGTGGAATTAGACAATAAAGTCCAAAACTTTCTCCAAGTAACTGCCTCTGATCTATACCCACCGGGAGAGGTGATATTTTTTTACCCTTCTCTGCTATATGTAGTTTAGATATTTTGGCAAAGCTTCAAAAAATTTAATGCTTCGAAATAAAGTATGTTAGAGCATTGTTCGGTTGAACTCGCATGCGTTGCTATCTCAAGCATGTTTGTCAACATTAGTGATCAAAACTATAAGTCTTGATTTCTAGTCTACTTATATCTAAGCCTCGGATTAGGATAGAAATTGTAGTTGAGATCAAGACTCCATGTCGATCATCATACAAATACGAAGAACTACTCAAGGAACTTGTGTAACTTCATCGACTAAAAGGTATGTGGAGAGTTGAACTTATCTATCACTCCAAATCTATATAATTTTCTCCTATATTGAGACAAGGTCGTATTGCTATATAGCTTGATTATACACGTTTGCTATTTCGAGTCGAGTTTAACTCGATTATCTATTTATCGAAATATGTGTTGGTAATCTTTCGCTTTGGCCAAGTTCATCTTTATTAGTGACGAAAGTCATATTTTTCAATTACTTGAAATGGCTTTGACGAAAAATGGTTTGTGAATAACAACTATATAACGTCCTCTAAGATGTTTCAATGATTGAAACATTCAATGGTTTTCGTGAGAGTTTAGAATATATCCTTGGAAGTATATAAACATTGTTTGGTAACACATACGTGTGTAAATCCTTATTCCTTGAACCAAAGTATGCGTACTTTGTTGCTCACAAGAAAACCAGAACTAAAGTTCGCGTACCAGTACACGCACTTTCGAAAGTTCACATCCCATGAATTTCTGCTGCCAGTTTGTGAACTGAAAACAAAGTTATTTCGGGTACTTAAGTCCGCATACCAGTATGCGTACTTAAGTTGGTTATTTTCTAAAAATGGTTATTCGTGAACTTAAACCTATATAAACTAAGGAATGCATCATTGGAAACTGTGGATATAAGTTCATGAATTGATTCGAGTGAATCAAATTTTTTTGCTTCGATTGTGTATTGTATACTTCTATAAGATCTAAGCAATTGAACAACTCTCTAACTAGTTCATTTGAGTCATTTGAACTAGTTGTGGTAAAGAAGAATATGGTTGATATGGAAGTGTTCATATGGAAAACCATTTGGTTAACTAATGTTGAACCCACTAAGTGTACATGTTTGGGTACGGTTACACAAACCTAAATAAGCGTGCATTTCATTTGTGTGTAACAAGATAAGTTTCGATCTAACGGTTGAAAGATATTAGCTTAAATCTAATCAGGTTTTAATCTAATGGTGAATATTGAATGTTTTGTTACTAAGCTAACATTGATTACAACCTTGATATAAAAGTCTATATAAAGGAGAACTCTAGCAACTTGTAAACCTAATCCCCACACTTTCTATGTGATACTAGTTGTATTAGCTAGAGTCGATTCTCCTTTAACCTTAGGTTTCTTCTCGAGACCCTGTAGGTTCACGACTTGAAGACTTCACTGGGATTGTGAAGCCAGAGCTAACTATTTTCTTTGTAGTTGCATGATCTGAACTTGCTGTTTCTATCGTATTTGAGTACAATCGTAAGATTGGCTTGAGATTGATTTCTCCGATTGGCAAGATATAAGAGTAGTCACAAATACCTTCGTCTCATCGTTTGTTATTCCGTAATATATTCTTTCGCTAGTCGATTAAGATTATTGTGAGGTGATTGATAATTCTAGGTTGTTCTTCGGGAATATAAGTCTGGGTTATCAATTGGTTCCTGTTCACCTTGATTTATCAAAAGACGGAACAAAAACTCGTAGGTATTTCTGTGGGATACATTTATCTATTACCGTAGACTTTCTGTGTAATACAGATTTTTTTATTAGAGTCTTCGACTTTGGTTCGTAACAAATATTAGTTGTGGGTGAGATCAACTAAAGAAATCAAGTGCGTAGTATCCTGCTGGGATCAGAGACGTAAGGAGCGCAACTGTACCTTGGATCAGTGTGAGATTGATTGGGGTTCAACTACAATCTAGACCGTAATTAGTTTGTAGTAGGCTAATGTCTGTAGCGGCTTAATACAGTGTGTGTTCAATCTGGACTAGGTCCCTGGGTTTTTCTGCATTTGCGGTTTCCTTTTAACAAAACTTCTGGTGTCTGTGTTATTTCTTTTCCGCATTATATTTTTCTATATAATTGAAATATCACAGGTTGTGCGTTGAATCAATCAATTGGGAAATCCAACCTTTGGTTGTTGATTGAAATTGATTGATTCTTGAACATTGGTCTTTGGTACCGTTCAAGTAGTTTCTCTTGTATGCATTTAGACTCGCAGAGTTTTATATTTTCTTGAGTAAGTATTGAATCGAGAATGTGAGATATAACCCTTTGATATACTTTTATTAAGATTGAGTCTGACTGTCCAATTGATTTTCTTAAAAGTATATTGGAGTTTGTCCGTACATATTTTTAAGCGAAATATTGGGTGTGATTGTTAGACCTCCTCTTTTTCAATTGGTATCAGAAAAGGCAAACACTATAAACCTAATAAGTTGTGTTTGATTGATCCTTAAAAATTTCCCTATGGAAAATTTCTTTGGGAAACTTGCTCTTGGCATCTGTAACGCACGCCAGAACTCCTTAAAGATTGTTCAAAAGGTTATTATGGACAAAAGCTCTTGTTTCTCATGATAATCTCTTTTCATCTAAGATCTTGGAAAACTTAGATGATGAGGAACAATCTAAAGGAAGAATTAAAAAGAAGGAAAGATTGAGAAGACGTTCTTTACGCTCAAAGATATGGACTCTCACTAGATTAACTCTTAATCTTTTTGAGAAATGCTATCGTAATGGATCAATTGACCAAGATCTATTCAGAGCGTTTGAAAGCGTTTTTAGATTCTTAGAAAAACTTAATTTAGTTAAGTTTAAGAATCGACCCGATAAAAGTTCCTTACATGTAAAACCATGGGATAATGATGTACGAACTGGACACGCTGTTAACACAAGTAGATCCAATACGGGTTCGCGTGTTTTTTACACAAGTTCAAGGTATCGTAAGAATCTTCTTTCTAGTCATATAAAAAAGAAGATATAAAGCTTTGACAACCCTGATTATCATCATTACTTTGATTATATCACTGGGACTACTCACAAATATCAACCAGAAATGTTGCATGAGGATCTCTCTGCACATCATGCCTCTTGGTAACAAGCCTGGCACTACCACATTTGTATATATCTTGAGATGTGGCAAGAAATGGTTTGATTTGTGTACAGTTGGGTTAAAATGATATCCTTCTTGGATTTTCGAATAAGCTTTCTTCTGCATCCGGTTTTTCTCACAAATTGTGTAGTCACGGGATACACAACCTTGATGTGCGAACATTAAATAAAATTCCACATTCCTTTTGTGGGTCGCGGTTCATAAACGTGTCCAAGCCCATTAGTGAGATTATAAATAAGAGATACACGTACTTTCTTCTTCATCCCATCAGTCCGCATACAAGAACTTTCTAGGGTTCATGAATTTCCTCTATTAAAATCTCTTGGAGTAAAATAAGATAAAGAGGTGGTCAAAGTTCATTCCAAGTAAGTGATTTCCTCTTGTTTCTTTCCAATTTCTAGATCTCATGATGAATTTCAAGGTTTCAAAAAGAACTTCAAAAAATTTAGGTTCCTCTACCATGAATCTTCCTTTATACCAAAATTATCTTAGAATTAGGTTTGTCAATAACTCTGGTGCTGATTTTTTGAAAAGATCTCATGTAATGGTTTTATTCTAGAAAAGAAATTGGATTCATCTAATTGACATAAAAAGGATTTAGTTTTCTTTGAAAAATTCAATCTTGGAAACATCTTTAATGGACTTGGTCAAGAATTTGATACTCTCACAAGAATTTTCTATGCAAACATTCATGATGTTGATCTCGAAAAAATGGAATTAAAAACCATGATAAATAGAAAAAGGTTTCTTGTTAATAGAGAGTTCATTTCGAAGATTACCAAAATTCCATTGGGTAATATTCGTCTACCTAGGCCAAGTGATGAACGACCATCGTATGAAGACATATCTCATGGTATTTGTGGTAAGAAGGTTGCTTGGAATCAAGGGAAGTTTCGTACTAATGTCATTAGTGTGGCCTTGATGGATTTTGGAAAACTGGTATCTCTAATATTTGTCCCTTCACAACTGAGAATTCTCGGTGGAGTCGCGGGTTTGCGGAATTGGTCTATTTCCTTGAATTGGATATTCCGAGTCTCAATATTTGTGGTTTCATCATTTTTCAAATGACTTCGATGACTTCACCCAACAAGAAGTTAGGTTTCCATTACTTGATTATTCAAATTTTCCATGTACGTGGTTTTGACCTAATTGGCAACTCCCTTGGAGCTCCCAAACTTGTTCGTCCCTGTACTTTCAGACGTATAAGGGAGAATGTGTGCAAAAGAAAGAGATGATTCCCTTGAAAATTCTTGTGACCCTACCACCTTGAATCTTCTATAAAAAAAAATTCACAAGGATGTGTGTAAGGTCAATTGAAGGATGAAGTGCGTACAAGAACAATTTTCGTTGGTCGCAACTAAGTTTCCCGAGATCAAGGAAGACTTGAACATGATTCAAGCATCTTGGATTGTTTCCCGAGTCTGAATGTCTACTTGATTCTCTTAAAAGTATATTGGAGTTTTTACATAAAAATTTCTAAGCGAAATATCGGGTGTGGTTGTTAGACCCCCGCTTTTTCAAAGTAAACAAATAAACTAACCAAGACTGACACCCATACACGTTGCATGGAAGGGCTCTTGCTGCAGTTGTCACCGGCTTCGAGAAAATTATTGGCAAGTTTATGGATTTCCACATCACCCTGACAAAATTCAACAGGAGAAAGCTCAATATTCCCAGCTTCACTGTGACAAATCCGTGGCCAGGTACTTGCTTCCACTATCAAGATTGAACTGGACTCTGGTAATGAGCAGACATCCAAGCGAAAGTGTACTACAGACTCTGAGGATGACGTCCTTGAGGTTTCTGAGACAGATGATACACAATTACTCAATACAGTTACAAAGCACAATACAGTTTAAAATTGAATTGAATGGCCTTACAGACATAGTGGTAGGCTAGGGATTGTGTATAAAATAAGAACAAAGGAGAATGAGCCTACATGTTAAACTGCAAGTGCACAGTTGTTGTTGTAGTATGTGTGTGCAAGTGCAGGTCATTCCACATGGACTTGTGTGTGTGAGTTGAAGTTGAGTTTTCCTAAGCTATCTTCTAAACAGTGACAGTGGCAGAGAGCTTTTGAAGTGATGAAAACAGAAACAGTAAAGCAATGTAAAGATGTAAATAAAAGTAGGAGAGTGCCAAGGCTTGAATCCACCATTCTTCCTAAGCTAAGTCATCCTAGTTCCAATAAGTTCTTGTCGCTTGTGTAGTTATCAGTGAGCTTCAAGGCTCAACTGATTAACTATATGGCAGTGGAGGTTCTATGTCTGTTGCTCATCAAAGGGTTTGGTTTTACATTGAAAGTTAGAGGCACTAAGATGGCCATCTTCTTAATATCAGTTGATACTCTCACTCAACTAACTAAAGGTCAAGCACTTAGGTATGTCTAACTAACTTAAAAGAATTTCAATCCTAGCATTCTTAGCACAACAAGATTATATCAAAACTTGAACTAAACTGAGCAATGGACTTCAGGATTCATATAACCCTAGCAGCAGAATTTGAACATGCTAAACATGATTAATAACTGAAATTGAAACAGTACTGAGCATGAAATTGAAATTGAAAGTAAAATTGGAATTGAACAAAAACTAACAGTTGAGGGCACTGGCTAGTCCAGGCCTCATTGGTGGTGCTCTGGCTAGCCCAGGCATATCCCTCTAAAACACACACACACCTTATATTTATACCCAAAATCAAATTTAGGGTTTACAAACATTTCCCCCCCAAATTCCCAAAACTCTAAAATTAGGGTTACAAAATTCAAAAGACCTTACCCTTGTCGACTGATGCTCCTGTTCCTGTCTCCTCTGCCATATCCATCAACTCATCTCACCGATTTCAAAAACCCTAACAGTGAGTAGGGGAAATCGATAAAAACGATTGATAGATAAGATGAGATGAGTTGGGGGTGGTGATGGGTTTGTTGTCTGGTGATGTAGAGTGGCTGTGGAGGCGAGGGGACATGGAGGTGACGGTGGCAGAGGGTGAAGGTGGTGGCAGGGAGATGGTGTTGCAGAGAGGAGAAAGAGAAGATGGAGGAGAACCCGATGGAAAATGAATTGGGGTTTGTTTGGTTCATTTTGGTTAGGGTTAGGTGTTAGGGTGTGAGGCGGGGACAGAGGATTTGATGTTTGGCGAGCGGAAGGCGTTGGATCGTGGAATTTGGAAAGAATCGAACGGCTAGATGGAAAGATGTGTGGATCGACCGTCGGATGTGTGATACAACAAATCTGATGGTTCAGATTAGAGTTAGGTGCTATGATGTTAGGAAGGAACTTCAGAGTTTGATGCATTATGATGAAGCGACCGTAGGATGCTGAGATGATCCAATCTGACGGCTGAAGATGGAGGCGCTATTGGGTTTGGGTTTTAGGCTTTAGGTTTTAGAATTTGGGCTTGGGAAATGAGTTTGGTCTTAGGAAATGTTGAGCCCACTTCTTCTTTGATAACAATTTCTTCTTTTCTTAGCCCACTTCTATCCTTGAGTCTTCCATACCACAATCTACGCTATCTTTCTGCCGGATTCTTTGTCGTTCCTTTGCTCTTTTCGCTCCGCATCTCATCCAATCTTTATTTAGTACCTAAAAATGCAAAATTAATTAATAAAAATATTTATTCTTGAAAACAATGAAAATACAGAATATGAGATAAAATGTAGAATTAATGCACAAAAGATGAGTTAAATGCCAACAAAAATGGTGCAGATATATACAATATTTGGCACTCATCACATAGCTGCAAAGCACAATAGAGTTTAAAATGTCTCAGGTGAGTGATACGAAAACAACTGTACGTACTTCTTGCAAAATGCTGTAAATTCTATCTAATGCAATGAAATTTTTTACTTTCCTAGCAAGAAAAATATGTCGTTTGACGTATTGTGTCGTGCGGCCTTACCGAGCACAACAAATTAAGCTAACGTGATATGTTGTGCTTGGCTAACTCACATACTGGGATGGGCTGGGCTCGTGGTGGCACAGTCCAATTTATACCTCTAAACTATATGGCTCGAACGTATCCGCATTTTGCTATACGCACCAAGAGAGAGCACCACCACCACCACCACCATTTTGTATCTCTGGCAGCATCCCTCTACCCCGATTGTTACTCTATTTGTTCACTGAATCCAGCTCAGTGCTAATGATTTCAAATTCAAACAATCTGTGTTTTCCGTTCTCCAAGATTTTATATCTGTATCAACATCTTTGGTGTTTTGTTTTATTGATTTGGCTGAGAAGGGAATGGAGCTACACGCAACCTATTTGGTGATGAATTGCCCAGATTGATGAGCAATTTGAGTTTTTGAAGGATTTAGAAAGTTGGGGTTCTTCTCAATCTCAAGTGTTAAAGCTAGAAATCAGTGGAGAAGGATACATGTATATATATGATTGAACAGAATTTGAGCCACTTGAAACCCATTTTGTCTGCTCATCCGCTTGGCTTTAACAACTGAAAATGGTAACTCATTCACAGATCTTCTCGAGCTTCTTACTGATTACTGCTATGATTATTCTTCAATTTCTTGTTTTAACTATTCAATTGGAAATCACCAGTTTTTGTACAACAGGTGTTTGTATAATTGACCCAAAGAGTCTGTTTTGTTAGATTTATTGAAAACTTGTGGTTTATATTGAATTCAATAAAATTTGTGGGAATTGTTACTTTTTGATCTTCTGCTGTTTTTTTTTTTTGATGGCTTGGGAATTTGAAACAGAGTAAAATTGGGGTTGAAGATATTAGGTAGGGGCATGTTTAAGATGAACTAGAATTGATTTTTGTAGGATAAAATAAGCACTGCACTTCAAATACAGATAGTTTAAGCTTTTACCAAATAAGTCTACTTTATAAATACACCAAAGATTGTGATTGTCAAGAACACCGAAACTTGCTGAAATGGTAGCAGCATTACCAGAATCAGTACATGATTACCAAAATTAAAAGCTAAACCAGTGCTACCACAATATAGTTGATATATATGTGGTCCTTTTTGTTCTGACAACATTAGTTTACTGTGAGCAACAGAGAGTTGGCTCTTTTATCTTTATGTTTAAAGTCTTAGCGTAATATAAGGAGATGTTGTATTTCTACAACACACTGAAGTGTACTTGGATATTAAACTGAAATACATACATGAGTCAGACATGGCTAACATGGTGGTGGTCAGTCTGGTCGAGCTAGGTGTAAATTCAAGCGTACAGCGATCTTTTCTGTATGCACCCACACCTTCTTGCTTCATTAATTTGCCATAGCTCTCCTCCAATAGTTTTTCGCCAAGTTACTTCGTTGATTGGCCTCCAACTTGTCACATGCTTCATTATCGTTGTAAAGGTTGGGAATGACCCAGGAAAACATTAATCTGATTGTCAAATTTTATTTGTGCATCAATTCAGGAAGTTCATCCAAATATTTGTATGTCATCCATGGTCCATGCGATATCTTGATTTCTGGGTTCGACTGCTTCATGCATTGGCTAAGAAAGCTGTTGGAGGAAGGATTGTACCTCTGCTACTAAAAACTCAAAGGCTTAGGACGACAAAGCTCAGAAGGTATTTGATCACCTTTGTTTTCACTCTTTGACATGCTAATTTTTCTGGAGTGGTATGCTTGGATTAGTCTTAAGCGCGATATATCTATCTCATGAATGCTTAGAGTTATAAGAGGTCGTTTTACATAGAAGCTGGAGTTTTCCTGCGTATCTGATCTATCCTTTTTTTTTTTTATTTTTTTTTTTATGTTTGTGAGTAAAAGGGTTTCGAGCCTGCAACTTCAATGAATCAACTTAGAACATACTTATAAATTATCAATGTAAGAGTTGTACAATAAACAAAAGCATGGTAACTAGAAATTCTTGCAGTTAAATATATAAGCTAGAAATTCTTTTTTTTTTGGCCTTGAATGTGATGGTTAATCATTTGTTTCTTCAGTTTTCTGCCCACATACAAAACGTAGCAGCCTCGTTTTCCCAATAGATATGCACCGTGCTTCCTTGTTCAATGTGATTCCTTTTGCAAATTCTGCTGAAGTCTCCAGCATTGGGGCAATCTAGAAGGAAAGAGTCCTGGTTGCCTCCTAAATTTCTAAGCTTGATTTTGTATGTCTCGGACCTAGGAGGCGCATCTGTTTTGGGCCTTTTATAGAAATTTCTATCTTGAATGTTAAGGTATAATCTCATGAAAGTGTCGATTTCACCCCCTGGCTTCAAGATTTCTGTTTTTGCCTGACCTAGCCAATGGGGAAAGATGCAGGTGCTGAACCACTCCTTTGGTAAATGTAACCCGTAATCAAGATCAGAAATGGCGAGTGTCTTGGAGAAAACGTCCATGAAGGGTGGGAACTCGACCTTGACAGTGTTCAATGTTCGCTCTCCATCTTTATCTTCTGTTGCCTGAGAAGTGTAGACGATAACTGGTCCTCCAATCATGATTCGCTGTGCTTCCGCTGACTTGTATAAACTGTCCCTTAATAAACTCCTTGTTTGTTCTGTAGTTTTTGTTTCCCCGTACCATGAATTTGGACCCCATTGTAATAAGTAATCGATGGCTTCCTGTTTTGCACAGCCGATGCAGGCATATGAATCTCTAATTGTCACGGATCGAGACTCATTTATCTGAGTGATAGTGAAGTCGCTTCCTGGAGTCTCATCTGGTGTAATCAGGAGAAATGTAGTTCTGTCTTCAGGGTTTTCATCGAAACGAAGAGCCTTTTTACTTAATTCATCTTCGATAAAATCGGTTAAATACTTAAGAGTGACTTGTTCCTTCTTGTCGAACTTTTCTTGAGTAGAATCAAGTAACTTGGTGCAGATGTCTTTGGATGTCTTGGCGTTGCCTGTTGCACCAAGGATGAAATAGCAGCATCTGTAGATTTTTCTTCCTTTTATCTCACCTGTAAATATGGATCAATCAGTATTTTGTTTTACTTGATTGTGCAGGTAAAAATGATAGAAGAATAAGTTGATTTCAAGAACAGATGGATGATTTTTAATCAAATTATAGAGCAATCAACTGAACTGATATGTGATCTGACGAAGAAAGCAGGTGAAGATGATTCATTGGGCCCAGATTAAGATTATGAATATGAGTTGGGCTTTTCACAAAAAAAAAAAAAAGCGTTGTATCTCTAAAGCTAAAATGAACCTAAATTTCACATGTTCAGTAGACAACAGTAATATGCAATGGTAAAAATATAGAGGAAGAAGAAAAACTTACGTTGTGCACCGGGAAACCGAGCTGGGGTGTCTTCATCTCGAGCTATCATTGGTTCGCTTACTTCACCGGTTATTAGGCACCTTGTTATTTTTGCTTCTCGGCTTTCTGAGCCTACAAACAACCATTTTCCATCTTTGATCATTACTAAAACTAGACTCCCATAAAAATATGTAAACTGCATTATGATATTTTTACCAGAGCAATAGAAATATTTAGATTATGTGACTGAGTGAGTGAGTGAGTGATATAAATAATGTGTATAGACCAGAGATTAGAAACTGTTTCCTAAAACGAGTTCTCTTCAAATGTCAAGAGTTTCCAAATGTTGGTCTCCGGCTTATTTCCTAATTCATGCCCGTTTCCACGGTGAAAATAAGACGACCCAACTGGTGATACTACCTTTGACTTTTTGACCTTCCACGGTGAATATGCCATAGGAGAAGGACTCGGTATTGAGAAGGCTGGTAACTACTACGTTCTGGTCACATTCATGATATTGGGAATTTGATATGCGTAAGGTGTAATTAGTAAAGTTTGTTACGATACTGTGATCAAAATCGTCTGCCTTTATACTTCTTGATTAAGATACAATGTTCTCTCATTTCTTTCTTTTAGCATCATTGGTTTCTAATTCAGACTGTGCAACATGCTGCTCGTTTCTATGCCCGCGGGGAGAACAAGGCCGACCACGGTGAATATGCCGCATCAAAAAATGAAAACCGGATTGAATTTGGGTTTCAAAAATGCTTTCTCCGCCGGAAATTATCTATATTCCGGTAGAAATTATCGTTACCGGTACCGGCCAAGCCAGTTACCATTACAATACATTCCGTTGACAACCCCAAACGTAATCCTTTGAAAGTCATAAGAATTGTAAAGAGTTGGCATATGTAGTGATTAGGTGAGCGCCGAACACCAATAATATTGAATGCCATTTTCGAATCCCAAATCCGTTTCTCACTTCTGGAGAAGTAGAACTCAGGAACAGATTTGAATCCGCACGCGGTATATGTGTCACTTTGGCATACAAAATAAACGAAAAACATAGTAGAGTATATATTATTTGAAGTATGTATGAATATCATTTAAGAGGTGAGTAATTTGATTTGTAGAATTAAAAAAGTATTGAAATTTATATTGGGTTCAAAATTTCATAAAGACTTCTAAGATTCAATTTTCCTTCTGATATAAAAAAAATGATAAATACATAAATTACAAAACAAAAAATAGTAACTAAGAAAACAATAATACAAGAAACCAGAGAGAAATAATAGTAAAATAATGATGGTTAAAAAAAAAAAAAGAAAATGTGCACTGCACTACCAAATTTTTTGCAGTTGTGTTTCTTTAAGACCTGTAAGAGGATATTTATGCAGACTCACTCGTACTGGATTTGGGGAGAGAGAGGCAAAAAAATGAGAAAGAATATTTGGGTTTATATTAGAGACTATTCTTTTAAAGACTAAACACTCCTAGAGTAAGTAAAAGAAAGTAAAACCCGATGTTTGGTTCAAGAAATTAAAGGCTAGGTAATTCAATTCTCGAAAAATGAGTCCAACCCTTGAACTAAACAGAACAAATGAACTTTGTCTGATTCCTACGAGTCCAATTCCCTCCATATTAGTACTTAATATCACACTGGTTTAATAGTGTAATTGAATTGAATATCAAGGTAAACACAAAAATAATTGAACGAGTTTATTATCCAAACATTAGTTTCTTTTTGTTTATGGCTTCTCTTAAATATAGCCCACGCTTTTGTTAACCATGGCCCATAAAGTTTAAGTTCAAATGAAAAACCAAACAATCCTTAATTTTTTGCTAACAATTAAACGTAAATCTTTCTTCCTAACTCATCACAACAATCTCATCTTTTTCTTCTTCTTGTCAACACCTTCAACTTCTTCTCCCCGTGTTCAAGAACCTGAATCTATTTTAAAACACAGATTGATCTCTTTCATTCACTGCCTAACTTATCGATTACTTTGCATGTTCTTCAATATTTAATCCACTTCATTCAACCATTAAATAACCTTCTAAATACCTTGAATCTCTCAACTCTTGGAACCAACAACATCGCTGTTGCTTTTCTTTTTCAATTTCAGGTATTCTAATGATTTGGGAGAGAAAAAGAATGTTTCTCAATTATGGGTTTAGTTTATAAAGTAGGGTCCCATTAATTAGACCAGAATGACCCCCAGTCTTGAATCAACATTGGCCTGCCTTAATACCCATCCTAGTGAGAATTTCCCCTTAACCTCGTCTCGGTTGCTAATAGTGTTTGCATGTGACTTATAATTTTTCCTTCTTTGCTCAAATTGGATGATTTTTTATTATTTTCCATGGTACCACTCCGAAATACCTAAACACTAAAAAGAAAAAAAAAATGCATGATTACAAGAAAAATAGCAAAAAAAACCATAATCAATAGATCATATATGAATAGGGTGTTTTCCTCACCTATCAATATGAAAATCACATGAAAAAACTTGAGGATCAAAGTATAATGGTCACTAAAAACTTTTTTATTTCGATTGTTAACAAAGCTATGGGCATGTCCTTGGAAATTTAAGATGTCATTTCACAAAAGCCCATACTCATCACAACAGTTTTCACCAAAACCCATACTCATCACAATAGTTACCAAGAACGATGAATATTTTTTTATTGACATGTTTAAAGGATTAAAGTGTAGGGTTTACAAGTACAACGTTCATGTTCTTGGAAACTTTGTGATCTCAGCATTCACAACATTATTATTTTCGTTACTGTTTGGAGTTTCTTAACATGGAAATGGTATTGTTTATCCTTTGGAAACCCGGAACCTAGTTGGAAGAGTTGGTCATGCGATTCTAGTGGAACATGTTGTTTCACCGGATACCCTAAGTTTATAATAACACGAAAACTCAAATCTACCATCACGAGTCTTTGTAGTGCAATATTATGCCCTTTCATGGGATAAAGCAAAATTAATGTCAGACCTCAAGAAAGAATTGAGATTATCACAAGAAGAACACGTATGAAGATGATGAGAATGGCTCAAAGTTCCGCAAGAAGAAAGAGATATCATTGACCTCTGGAAAACCGGGGTGTTTCGGGTCATGCATTGCACAATATATCCTCAATTGAGTCTGCACGGTATTAATCAACAGGCCTAACTGGAAACGGAATTCATCGAGGTGTTCATAAGTCAAGAAGTCCATGGATCAAGATGGTGTTTTTTTTCTTTTTTTCCTCGTAATTAAGGATTACATTAAGAAGGGAGGAGAAAAAGTTACAACTCCAACGGGTAACAGCAAGGAAGCCACCAATCAAAGAGAACCTAAAACAAGACAAATTGAGGTTTGAAAAACAAGATAAAGTTGTCCAGGTGTCTCAACAAACTAGAATCCGAAATTAACTACATTGGGTGCATCTGCCTATTTGCGGGTAGGTGCCTGACTCGTACATCATCAGCCTAGATGCAACACCGAACATTTTCATTTCAGAGTAGCTCACATAGTAATTTCTTCAATATTAAAATCGGATTGGCCACTGTATAGTCACTTCATGCATTCCCCTAGAAAAAATGGACACATACTAATCAGCCGGTTAAGAAAATTTAACTAATACGATGAAAATATGTCTTTCAACCGTCGACGTTTTGCTTGTATTTCCAGTGAATTGACTAAGTTACCCTCGAGGTTTTTTCGAAAACGCATTTTTTGGTAACATAAGTTAAATCGGAAGTAGATTTAAATTTACTTTTATATCCACCTATGTCCTTTCTCTTATTTCTTCTTCATCCCAAAGTATACAGCACAGAAAACCAACCCCTTTTCCACTTTTTCCTTTGTCTCTAAATCAAACCTCATAGAAAAAAAAATTAAATCAGTTCTTGAGGATTTTAATTAAATCTTTACATCCAAGTCAAACTCAATTTTCCCCGGATAGAACTAGTTCGTCACACTTTTTACACCACCACCACCATCCTCCTCCTCCGATCGAATTCTGCTTCTTTTCGATATTTTTTGAAGTATTGCCGTTAAGTAAGAATATTTAATATTACGTTACTCTCATATTTCTGATCTTTTTTAATTTCTAATTTTCTTATCCATCAATTTAAATTGTGACATGCAAAACGAATGAATATTTGTTTTTGTTTGGGTTGCCGGTAACCGGCGAAAATAATGGCGGCCTGAGTCAAAAAAACAATCAGTTGTTAAAGTTAACGTTGAACAGTTAGTCAACGAAAAGGAGAGTCATCTGGTCTCAATCAGGGTCTGAGTCATCTAACTCGGTCTTATTCAACTAGATGGATTTGGAATCGCTAAGTTAGTTCATCAGAGTAGAAATCCAGCTGAGTTTTGTTTATTTCCTGCCATTTCCATGCCGAATTCCGGCTTCTTGAATTTCTTCTTCCCTGTAGGTTTTCCTAATATACATCTAAGAAATTCTTCATTTACTCAACTCTCTACAGAGTCTCATCTACACCCCACAAATTTACGACAATAGTTCATTTGATTCTTTGTTTCTACGACCATAATTTTCACCCAATTAAAATCACTCATTAGCATCTTCAATGGCAACACAGTGCACACAAACTTGAGTCAAGCCCTAAATAAAAAAAAATGTGCACTGCACTACCATAATTTTTGTAGTTGTGTTTCTTTCAGACTTGTAAGAGGATATTTATGCAGACCTGAGACTACTAGTACTGGATAGGGGGAGAGAGATATAAAAAATGAGAAATAATATTAGGGTATATTAGAGACTATTATTTTAAAGACTAAACACTTACAGAGTAAGTAAAAGAAAGTAAAACCCGATCAAGGTAATTCAATTCCCGAGAAATGAGTCCAACCCTTGAACTAAACAGAAAAAATGAACTTTTTCTGATTCATATGAGTCTAATTCCCTCCGCATTAATATTTAATATCACACTGGTTAAATAATATAATTGAATTGAATATCAAGGTGAAAACAAAAATAACCGAACGACCTAATTATCCAAATATTATTTTTGTTAACCATAGCCCAAAAAGTTTAAGTTAAAATGAAAAACCAAACAATCCTTAATTATTTGCTAACAATTAAACGTAAATCTTTCTTCCTAACTCATCACAACAATCTCGTCTTATTCTTCTTCTTGTCAACACCTTCAACTTCTTCTCTCTATGCTCAAGAACCTGAATCTATTTTAAAACACAGATTGATCTCTTTCATTCACTTCCTCACTCAACGACTACTCTGCATGTTCTTCAATATTTAATCCACTTCAATCAGCCATTAAATAACCTTCTAAATACCTTGAATCTCTCAACTCTTGGAACCAACAACAGCGCAGCGCTTTTCTTTTTCAATTTCAGGTATTCCAATGATTTGGGAGAGAAAAATAATGTTTCTCAATTACGGGATTAGTTTATAAAGTAGGGTCCCATTAATTAGACCAGAATGACCCCCAATCCTGAACCAACATTGGCCTGCCTTAATACCCCTCCTAGTGAGAATTTCCCTTAACCTCGTCCCGGTTGTTAATAATGATCGCCTGTGACTTATAATTTTTCTTTTTTTGCTGAAATTGGATGATTTTTTATTATTTTCCTTGATACCACTCCGAAATACCTAAACACTAAAAAGAAAAAAAAATGCATGATATACAAGAAAAATAACAAAAAAAACCCATAATCAATAGATCATATATGAATAGAGTGTTTTCCTCACCTATCAATATGAAAATCACATGGAAAAACTTGAGGATCAAAGTATAATGGTCACCAAAAACTTTTTGATTTCGATTATTAACAAAACTATGGGCATGTCCTTGGAAATTTAAGATGTCATTTCACCTATCAAAAACCCATACCCATCACAGCAGTTACCAAGTACGATGGACATTTTTTTATTGACATCTTCAAAGGATTAAAGTGTAGGGTTTACAAGTACAACGTTCATGTCCTTGGAAACCTTTTGATCTCAGCATTCACCACATTATTATTTTCGTTACTGTTTGGAGTTTCTTAACATGGAAATGGTATTGTTTATCCTTTGGAAACCCGGAACCTAGATGGAAGAGTTGGTTGTGCGATTCCAGTGGAACATGTTGTTTCACCAGATACCCTAAGTTTATAATAACACGAAAACTCAAATATACCATCACGAGTTGGTTATGCCCTTTCATGGGATAAAGCAAAATTAATGTCATACCTCAAGAAAGAATTGAGATTATCACAGGAAGAACACGGATGAAGATGATGACAATGGCTCAAAGTTCCGCAAGAAGAAAGAGATATCATTGACCTTTGGAAAACCGGGGTGTTTCGGGTCATGCATTGCACAATATATCCTCAATTGGGTCTGCACGGTATTATTCAACAGGCCTAACTGGAAACGGAATTCGTCGAGGTGTTCGTAAGTCAAGAAGTCCATGGATCAAGATGGTGTTTTTTTTCTTATTTTTTTTCATTTTTTTCCTCGTAATTAAGGATTACATTAAGAAGGGATGAGAAAAAGTTACAACTCCAACAGGTAACAGCAAGGAAGCCACTAATTAAAGAGAACCTAAAACAAGACAAATGGAGGTTTGAAAAACAAGATAAAGTTGTTCAGGTGTCTCGACAAACTAGAATCCGGAATTAACTACATTGGGCACATCTGCTATTTGCGGGTAGGTGCCTTACTCGTACATCTATCAGACTAGAAGCAACACCGAACCCTTTCATTTATGAGTAGCTCTCATAGTAATTTCTCCAGTATTAAAATCGTACTGGCCACTGTATAGTCACTTCATGTGTTCCCCTAGCAAGAATGGACATATACTAATCAGCCGGTTAAGAATATCTAACTAATATAATGAAAATAGGTCTTTTTCAACCATCGACATTTTTCTTCCGTTTCCTGTGAATTGACTAAGTTACTCCTCAGGTTTTTTTCACATGCACACGTTTTTGGTAACTTAAGTTAAATTAGAAGTAAATATAAACTTACTTTTATATCCACCTATTTCCTTTCTCTTCTTTCTTCTTCATTCCAAAATAACACAGAAAATCAATCCCTTTCGGCTTTCTCCTTTGTTTCCAAATCAAACCTCGTAGAAAAAATTAAATCAGTTATTGAGGATTTCAATTGAATCTTTACATCCAAGTCAAACTAAAATTCCCCCAGATCAAACTAGTTCTTCACACTTTCTGCACCACCACCACCATCCTCCTCCTCCAATCGAATTCTTATTGTCTTTGATATTTTGAAGTATTGATGTTAGGTAATAATTTTCAATATTACATTACTTTCGCATTTCTGATCTTTTTTAATTTCTTGTTTTCTTATCCATCAATTTAAATTGTGACATGTAAAACCAATGAATATTAGTTTTTGTTTAGGTCGCCGGTAACCGGCGAAAACACTATCGGGCGCGTGAGTTAATAAGCTGATCAGTTGTTAAAGTTAACGTTGGAAAGTTAGTCAACGGAAAGGAGAGTCATCTGGTCTTAGTCAGGGTCCGAGTAATCTAACTCGGTCTTACTCAAGTAAATGGATTTGGAATCGCTGAGTTAGCTCGACAGAGTAGAAACCCGACAGAGTTCTGTTTATTTTCCTGCCATTTCCATGCCTAATTTTGTCCTCTTGAATTTCTTCTTCCCTTTAGGTTTTCCTAACATATATCAAAGAAATTTTTCATTCACTCAACTCTCTACAGAATCTCATCTACACCTTACAAATTTACGACAACAGTTCATCTGATTCTTTGTTTCTCCGGCCATAATTTTCACCAAATTCAAATTCCTCGTTTGCATATTCAATGGCAACACAGTGCACTCAAACTTGAGCCAAACCTTAAATTAAAACAAAAAATTCTTCTACATCTTCAAGATTAACCCATCAAATACCCATTTCAGATTTCTCTTCTTCATTTCATCTCTCTAACCCTCATATACGAACATCAACATCAGATCCCCTTTTCTCAACCCTAATTTCTCAATTCAACTGAATCACAGCAAAACCCTAAACTTAATGTATTCCATTAACTTACCACAACAATCTCATCTTGTTCTTTTTCTTGTCAACATCTTCAACTTCTTCTCCTAGTGTTGAAGAACCTGAATTATCTTAAAATACAGTTTCCTCTCTTCCATTAAATACCTCGCTCAACGGCTACATCCCCATGTTCTTCAACCTCTAATCCACCTAAATCGGCCATTAAATCACATTATAAATACCTTGAATTTCTCAGCTTTCGGAACCAATAGCAGTGCTCCTGCTTATTTTTCTTAATTTCAGGTCTACCCAAGGGTGAGAATGGGCCGGTATGAAACGGTTTTTACCTCATCCGCATCCAATCCAATTCACTACGGATTTCAAATTTGGCATCCGCATCCAATCCCACATCCAACGGATTTGCATCCAATAGATGCACGGATGAACGGATTAGGTGCAGATAATTCAATGAATTTGTGTTAGTTAAAATTTATAATGAAAAAATAAAGCCAATATAGATGACTTCTTATAGAACCTACACATTCTATATAATGGGACCTAAACATTTTATATATGTATATAAATATGGAAGAGCCATGGACAACACTCCAAGCAAACACCTTAAAAATTCCAAAACTATCTATATACTTTCTAGAAACTATATAAATGCTCTTAATCTAACGGATAATTATGTCCAACGGATTTTCAAGGTTGCATTTGGGTCCAATCCGTAATCCGTTGGATTTCAAAAGTCTCACCCGCGTCCAACCCATTAACGAACAGTCCGGGCGTCCATTCGCTAGGTCTGCCAATGATTTGGGTTGGAAAAAGAATGTTTCTCAATTTTGGGTTCAATTTATAAAGTAGGGCCCCATTCATTAGTCCAGAATTACCCCCAGTCTGGTTGTCTAAACCAACATGCAACCCATGGTTTGGCTTTCTACCAAACCCAAGGACCAAACCAATATATTTTATAAGAAAGCAAAGACCAAACCTAACCATGCTCGTTTAGAATATTAGAAACAAGAACCGTTCCACCATTTATATTTTTTTTGGTTGATCTGGGTTTTTCTAAAAGATTTTCATATTTAGCTCGTACATCAAAATTGTAGCGCAAATTTGAAAATTAAATAAATTTTGAAATATAATCTCTTTATTTATGGTATAATCATTAAAGTCATATATAATTTAATATTATATATATTTTTAATTATATTTTCTTTATTTATACATATATATACTCATTGAAATGTATATATATTATACTACAATGTAAAGTTCGCTACTAACTCTCGATTTTTTTTTTTTGGTTTTTCTTTGTTTTGGATTTTTGGTTCCTTTGTGACATCATACAAAAACCAACCATTAATTAAGAATCGGTTTTGTGTTTCTTGGTTTTTGGATTTTTTGGTCACTGGTTTTATGGTTTCTTTTGTCGGTTTGGACCAGTTCGGTTCGGGTAGAAAACCGAACCATGGGCATCCCTAGCGGTCACCTTAATACCCCTCCTAGTGAGAGTTTCCCCTTAAGCTTGTCTCGGTTGCTAATAATGTTCGCCTGTGACTTGATAATTTTTCCTTGAACTTGGATGATTTTTTAGGTACCACTCCGAAATACCTAAACACTAAAAAGAACAAATGCAGAATACATAATCTACAAGAAAAATATTAAAAAAAAACCATAATCAATAGATCATATATGAATAGAGTGTTTTCCTCACCTATCGATATAAAGATCACATGGAAAAGCTGGAGGAGCAAAGTATAATAGTCACGTCAAACTTTTTGGTTTCGATTTTTAATAGAACTCTGGGAATGTCATTGGAAATTTAAGACCTTGTTTCACCTATCAAAAATCCATACCCATCATAGTAGTTACCAATAATGATGGACATTTTTGTATTGTCATCTTCAAAGGATGAAAGTGTAGGGTTTACTAGTTACAACGCTCATGTTCTTGGAAAACTTGTAATCTCAGCATTCACCACATTAAAATTTTCGTTACTGACCGTGGAAATGGTATTGATCATACTCTGGAAACCCGAAACCGAGTTGGAAGAGATGTCGTGCGATTGTAATTGAACATGTTGTTCTGCCGGATACCCTAAATTTCTAATAACACGGAGACTAAAATCTATCATCACGAGTCGTTGTAGTGCATCTGATGTCAGACCTAGTTTCTGCATATTTAACTTAAACTTAAAATTAATATGGAATGGGTTTAACATGGTATCAGAGCTAGACGCGTACGCGGGGTGTATGCCCAATTTTGGGAATTATTTATTTCGTGACCGAATGAATTTGTCACTTGTGCACCCATGACCCGGCCTTGATCATTACGTACGTGGTCTATGTGTTAGGCCGAGTTACTGGCCTTACACGTGATGGGGAATTTTTCCGCGTAATTAACTTAAACTTAAATATAATATGAAAGGGCCTCTCTAATTATTTTTAATTGGTTTTGAGTTGGATGCTCGTATTCTAAGACCTCAAGAAAAAATTGCGAGTATCATATGAAGAACGCGGGAATTTTCTTTGGAGGGTTTACGAAGATGATCACAACGGCCCAACATTCCGCAAGAAGCAAGAGAAAATCGGGGTGTTGCAGGTCATGCATTGCACAATATATCTTCAATCGAGTATGGGCAGTATTATTCAACATGTCCAACTGGAAACAGAATCCGTCAGGTGTTCGTAAGTCAAGAAATCTATGGATCAAGATGGTGCTGTTTTTTTTTGTTTTTTTTTGCTCGATAAATAAAGATTACATTAAGAAGTGTGGCGAAAACGTTAAGGTATAGTCTCATGAAAGTGTTGATTTCACCCCCTGGGTTCAAGATTTCTTTTTTTGCCTGATGTAGTCAATGGGGAAAGATGCAGATGTTGAACCACTCCTTGGGTAAATGTAACCCGTAATCAAGATCAGAAATGACGAGTGTCTCGGAGAAAACATCCATTAAGGGTGGGAACTCGACCTTGAATATGTTGAAATAAGGTAGTAATGAGAAGCAAAATCCTCACATGGTTGGTCTTAAGAATTGGGTCAAGCAATATGAAAAAAAAAATGTTGAATATGCTGCTGTTGGTGAATTTTTCATCACGCTTCTCCATGTTAAACCACCACAAGCTTGTTGGTAAATTAACTTTGATTGCTTGATTTACAATTTTCCCATTTTATTTCCTATCTAGCAAGTGTGTCTAGGTAGAGGATAGAAAGTAATTTAAGATGTTACGTCACAACATAAATACATACATGTGCTGAGATGCAAAATGTTAATTCATCTAGAAAGTCACAGACCTCGTATCTCCATACTTTTGTTTGCACATAACCACATAGGTCTTACTATGCAGGGTGATAAAATAATAAATATCCTTACTTCGAAAAATGTTCGGATGAGACAGACATGGATAACGTGGCGGTGGTCAGTCTGGTCGAGCTAGGTGTAAATTCAAGCCTACAGCGATCTTTTCTGTATGCACCCACACCTTCTTGCTTCATTAATTTTCCATAGCTCTCCTCCAATAGTTTTTCTCCAAGTTGCTTCATTGATTGGCCTCCAACTTGTCGCATCCTTCATTAACGTTGCAAAGGTTGGGACTGACCCAGGAAAAGATTAATGTGATTGTTGAAGTTTATTTGTGCATCAATTCAGGACGTTAATCCAAATCTTGATCTGGGTTCGACTGCTTCATGCATTGGCTAAGAAAGCTGTTGGAGAAAGGATTGTACCTCTGCTACTGAAAACTCAAAGGCTTAGGACGACAAAGCTCAGAAGGTATTTGAACACCTTTGTTTTCACTCTTTGACATGTTATTTTTTCTGGAGTGGTATCCTTGGATTAGTCTTAAGCGCGATACATCTATCTCATGAATGCTAAGAGTTATAAGAGGTTTCGTTTTACATAGAAGCTGGAGTTTTCCTGCGTATCTGATTCTTTTTTTTTTAATATGTTTATGAGTAAAAGGATTTCGAGCCTGCAACTTCAATGAATCAACTTAGAACATACTTATATAAGGATTTCGAGCCTGCAACTTCAATGAATCAAATTAGAACATACTTATATAAGAGTTGTACAATAAACAAAAGCATGGTAACTAGAAATTCTTGCAGTTTAATATATAAGCTAGAAATTGTTTGTATTATAAGCTAGAATATATAAGCTAGAATGTATAAGTTTAATATATAAGCTAGAATGTGATGGTTAATCATTTGTTTCTTCAGTTTTCCCCCCACATACAAAACGTAGCAGCCTCGTTTTCCCAATAGATATGCACCGTGCTTTGGAGGGTTTACGAAGATGGTGACAACGGCTCAACATTCCGCAAGAAGAAACAGATATCATTGACCTCCAGAAAACCAGGGTGTTTCAGGTCATGCACTGCGCAATATATCCTCAATCGAGTCTGTGCAGTATTATTCAACAGGTCCAACTGGAAACGGAATCCATCCACGTGTTCGCAAGTCAAAAAGTCCATGGATCAAGATGGTGCTGTTTTTCTTCTTTGCTCGGTAAATAAAGATTACATCAAGAAGGGAGGCGAAAACGTTACAGCTCCAACAGGGGAAGCCACCAAGCGAAGAGAACCGAAAACAAGAAAAACGGAGGTTCGAACTACAAGTTCTATTTCACATTTACACAGGAGAGTAAATTACAGGACACAAGACATATTCCGCAACTTAAAAAGAACCAACAACAAAATGAATTGTTTAGAAATAAAACCAAATTCTGATTAACGACTTCTGCCTTGTTGAGGCAACACAGGAACTAGGCTTTCAGTATAAGTTGTAAATAGAGACCTATTACAGTGAAGGGGAGGAATCGAGAAGATTCCGTCCATCTCAATCTCCTCCAAAGTCTTTGTCTTGCGATCATAAGAATATAAACAGCTCATCTTTTTATGTATGCCACCACCTATTACTCCATATGTGGGGATCAGTACGGAGATTAATATCTTGTCAGAGCTTGTTGGAACTCCATCAAAACGTAAACACCCGGTATCGAAATCATAAGGTAGTGTAATAGTTTCTGTGCTCCAATTACTACTTCCTTTTCCTTGACAATTCTCCAGTTTTTTCTCGACTCCATCGTCTAACATCAACAGCTTAAGAATGCTACTGCTCAATGCGTAGATTAGAGTTACGCGCCCACCCAATATTAGCATAGCAATAGGCCGTTTAAACATTTTTTCACGAGGATCATCAAGGATGAAACTAGGAATTGGGATAACCCTGAACTTCTCACTCCCAACATCAAATCCAATTATGACGTCAGGATCACTAGGAACATAGTCCCTAAGGCATAATGGATCATCAAGGTCTTCGACAAAGTTCATAAGCTTGTTTCTCCAATATATGGTACCGTTTGCATGCACAAACTTTTTCCCGCGGCAATATGGAGGGAGCACCTCCTTAATTTTTATCAAGTTGTTCTCATCAGGTACCACACTGATCCTTCGCCATTCAGTGTCACGACCCACGGTGAATGCCTCCCAACTTGCATAGCCACTATCAGAGTCACTATAAAACCTGGTAAAAGGGCTGTCATCTGTAGCAGATAATCTCCAAAAGCAGAAAAGCTTGTGTTCCTTCTTCTCTGGATCGAACCCAAATTGATATATCGGAAGAAAATTACTCACTAATTTTAATGGATTGTCTTCACTCTCAAATTTATGTTTTTCTTCTGCTAATAATGTTGATTTGATCCATGGTGTTACTTTTCTTGTACTGACATTGTATATCCTAGCAGCTGCTGTTTTCCAGTGTATGAAACAAACCAGACCATTCACCGGTCCCAAAAGATAATCATAATTAAACCAATTATCATCGGTTGTCTTCTTAAAATTATGAATAATAACTTTTGCCTCACCACCAGTTGTTGTAACAGATGATAACTTTGCTGACAGAATACCCTGAGTTAGGGTTTCAGTGTCTTCTTTTTGCGGCTTTGGAGCGATCCAGAGAAGATTCGGACGTGATTTCGAACGGATAGAGTGTAAATGAATGAAGTGTTGATCCTGCGTAATCAAAGACAGCCAATGTTTGCATACTGACTTGAACCGTAACAGGGATTTCGTGGGAAGTCTGCTGAGAATCTCTATCACTATACCATCATCGACAAAACAAGGAAAAGTACCAACTGGAGTGGCATTAGTCTTATCGTCGTCTTCTTCATAAAACTTTATGGAAACAGCATCACGCTCGCCCTCCTTTATAAGTGAACGATCTAAACAAGAGAAGCCAGACAAATGGAGGGTGAAGGTAATATCATCGTCAACCCGTTTTCTTCTGTTACTGTATGAAGACCGACCATAATTATTAATCTCCAACAAGGAAACATCCCGTCTGTCTTCTCTCTCCTCTTCTCTTCTTCTTCTTTTATATGATGAGCGCCCGTAATTAATGTCTTCACGCCTGGCGCCGCTCTCCTCTCTTTTTCTTCTTCTGTATGATGACCGGCCATAATCAATGTTCAAGGAAATATCACGCCTGCTCTCCTCTGTTCTTCTTCTATTTGATGATCGGCCATAGTTAATGTCCTCCTCCTGCCTTCTTCTGTATGATGACCGGCCATAATCAATGTTCAAGGAAATATCACGCCTGCTCTCCTCTGTTCTTCTTCTATTTGATGATCGGCCATAGTTAATGTCCTCCTCCTGCCTTCTTCTTCTGTAATTAATTATCTCTTCCTCTTCCCTTCTTCTTTTCTTCACTGACCGCCGATCAAAATATAGGAAATCGCTAGTCTCCTCCCCACTCATCCTCTTTAACGACCGCTGATTTGAAGAATAATCAAAAACCTACAAGAATATATACAACCAGGAGATTGTTATCACAACCATTCCAATCAGGAAGATCCTGTATATATTGAATGTCAAGATATAAAGTTGAGTCGGCACGATATAAGAAGGAAACCGCAATTAATAATAAATCACATCACATTAGCATCATATATATCACGTCCGACATTGATTTGGGTCTGCATATTCAATTCAATATAACACGGAAAAGAAAAACAACAAAAAAGATAATGTAGTTAGGTTTGTACCTGACGACCACCGGCCGCATCCAAGTAGTAACGTTGTGGATCAATTCCATTCTTCATCAATTACGAGATTTTATTTTCCAAGTCAAGGAAGAGAGAGAGATTTTGGCTACGTATGATTCGAAAGCTTAGGCGAGTGCCCTGAGCTGTTTAAATAGGGCATAGATCGTGAAGAAAAAGGCAAGTTCAAAAACAGGAAATTATTTCTAAATACCGAAACTATAGGTGGTTCACCGGAAATTATTTCTGGATACCGAGAACAAGCAAAATTGGGAAACTATGGTTGGTGTTTGGCCCGGGCAATTTTTGTACCTGGAAATATTTGGAATCCAAGTTTGGGTCCTCTTTAATCTAAAAACCCGTTATTAAGATTATATATATGTATAGCCCAAAAGATAAGATCTAATACTAAGCCTTTACCCAGTACCCGAACCGAATAAAAACAAACAAACTTGTCCCGGCGTTTTTCGTGGGTTTGTAACGGTCATTATTTTAGGTGCCTTTACCCAAACCGTATAAAAAACAAATAAATTTGTGATAGCGTTTTTTATGGGTTTGTAACGGTCATTATTCTGGTTGTCTCTTCTTTCCTCTTTTCACGGAAAACACAGTGGTGAATATGGAATCACCGTTAATTAGCAATACACAAGTGGGAATCAAACATATGTCTTCGAATGAATTCATGGGTTTACCTCGCCTTTCTAATGTTGGTCAGATATTAGTGATGGTATAAGTACGCCAACAAGTATGGGTCTAGTTTTTGGTACACGCACATTGTCCCTACATATCTTTATTTATAATAAGAGATCCAAGTCGTCACATGTCAGAACCACAATCATTCTTGTTTTTGGTAGAGCCACATCAGCAATAGTTTCCACGTCATCGCAATCTATTTGGCAATTCCAATGGTCATGAATCTTTTCGCACAATTTTGTTAAGAAACATCTATTTTCAACTTTGAAATCTTCGGAACGATATCAGACAAACCCTAATCGTTTTTAGAATTTTGAATTTTACTAAATCCCATCTTTCCAGGACAAACCCCAATCATATTTAGAATATTGATTTTTACCAAATCCTATCTTTTCAGAACAATATCAAAATCGAAACAGTAACATCATAATTGCACATTGCAAGAACTAAGTGTTACAGTTCGATCAACAGCCAACAAAAGACAAAAAAAATTGTATACGGAGAAAACAAGTGAAACCTGTGTGTCGACTCCATATTAACTCCCAAGATTCCTAAATTATCAGTGTATAATCATATATTAACTCCCAAGATTCGTATACTCTTTCTTCTTCCTTCTATCCTCCCTTCTCAAAAAAAAAAAAAATCCAAGTGCCGTTTCATCTTTCTTGCTCATATTTGGTCTTTTTAGACCGGATCTGAGCAAGGATTTCCTTTTATTTTTTAGTTTTAGGTGATAGTTATCGAATAGAGCTGGCAAACGGGCGGGACGGGGCTGGCTTGTGACCAACCTGCGGGTTACGGGTTAATACAAGCCTAAGCTCGCGGGTTGAAATTCTTCACGGGTGGTCATTTATCCGACACGCGCCCGCCCCGGGTAAAGCTCGCGGGTTCACGGGTGCTCACGGGTTAACTGGTTTATGTTGAGTCAACTCGCCAGAAACCGATTTCTGGGCTATTTCCGGCCACATTCTGGCCATTTAAAGTTCTTTTCCTACAACCTAAGTACCTAAGATTAAACCAATTCATTTGGTATATCAATTCAAAAACTCAAAATTGCAAAACTAAACTAATTTTGCATTTAAAGAAACACAGATACTAGTCATTAGTAGTTTAGTACTTAAGTACTTTAGTTACAGACTTACAGTTCATGAATCATGATGATATTTCCAAGTTTCCAAGTTTCCAACAATGAAAATAAACCTCCGAGACTGTACCATTGTTTCTAATTTGTATCGCCATGAGCAATGGTATTCTTCCCTGCAACCCAAACACACGATAAGATGATGATTGTGTACAGACTACAAAAAGAATGAAAATTATCATAAAAGATAAAGAAGTCAAATTTTATTTGATTTAAATTTACAAAATGTACTTACAGACTTAGGGGACATCCACTTATCCAAACTGCTTAAAGCAAAATTTAAAGATTTCATTTCACTAGAACTCCAATCTACAAGACAAAAAGGATGCAAGTACAACACTGGTTTAAATGTAGAAAAATGCTGGTAATATGAATGATATTTCGAAATTTTGTGTACAGAAAGATGATTGTGTACAGAAAGAATGCAAATTATCATAAAAGATAAAGAAGTCAAATTTTATTTGATTTAAATTTACAAAATGTACTCACAGACTTAGGGGACATCCACTTATCCAAACTGCTTAAAGCAAAATTTAAAGATTTCACTAGAACTCCAATCTACAAGACAAAAAGGATGCAAGTACAACACTGGTTTAAATGTAGAAAAATGCTGGTAATATGAATGATACTTCGAAAAAGAACAACTGAATTTTAATTGTACTAAATGAATCAAAAACTGTACTAAAATTTTAATTTTAATTTTATATAAAACAACATAAACAATCCAAGCAAAAATACCCTTTTTTTTACGGATCATGAAATTAAGAAAATATCTACTCAAGAAGTGTTTACCGATCTTCAGTTCTTCACAATCACAACAGTACTAAGAATATTAAAGATTTCTTGGGATTCCTATGTAAAACCCTAGATTCCTAGAAGAAGAAAATAAAGAAGAAAACAAATAGGAAAATATGATTACCTGCTAGCCTTTAATCTTTAGATCAAAGTACTACCTTCCTTTGATGGACGACGACTTTTTCCGGTAACCGTTCAGTAATCACATTTTTCAATCTGTTGTTCTGTGAAGTTCTGTCCGTCAGGAGGTTAGATTTTTTACAAAGTTTGTGAAGGCCTAGTTTTGACTTTGATTTTGGTGAAGATCTAGGTAGTTGCAGGAAACTATGTTACAAAGTTTACTATTTGATTTTCGTTACTGACAGTGGAAATGGTGTTGATCATACTCTGGAAACCAGAAACCGAGTTGGAAGAGATGTCGTGTGATTGCAATGGAACATGTTGTTCTGCCGGATACCCTAAATTTCTAATAACACGGAGACTAAAATCTACCATCACGAGTCGTTGTAGTGCATCTGATGTCAGACCTAGTTTCTGCATAGTTAACTTAAACTTAAATATAATATGGAATGGCCTTTCCACTAATTGTCAATTGGTTTTGAGTTGGATGCCCACAAACTTTAATATGGTATCAGAGCTAGACGCGTACGCGGGGTGTAGGCCCGATTTTGGGAATTATTTATTTCGTGACTGAATGAATTTGTCACTTTTGCACCCATGACCCGGCCTTGATTATTACGTACATGGTCTATGTGTTAGGCCGAGTTACTGGCCTTACACGTGATGGGGAATTTTTCCGAATAATTAACTTAAACTTAAATATAATATGAAAGGGCCTCTCTAATTATTTTCAATTGGTTTTGAGTTGGATGCTCGTATTCTATGACCTCAAGAAACAATTGCGAGTATCATATGAAGAACGCGGGAATTTTCTTTGGAGGGTTTACGAAGATGATCACAACGGCTCAACATTCCGCAAGAAGCAAGAGAAAACCGGGGTTTTTCATGTCATGCATTGCACAATATATCTTCAATCGAGTATGGGCAGTATTATTCAACAGGTCCAACTGGAAACAGAATCCGTCCAGGTGTTTGTAAGTAAAGAAATCCATGGATCAAGATGGTGCTGTTTTTTTTCTTTTTTTTTTTTTGCTCGATAAATAAAGATTACATTAAGAAGGGAGACGAAAACGTTAAGGTATAATCTCATGAAAGTGTTAGTGTAATGATTAGTTAGAGATTAGTGAGTTATTAATAGGATACTTGTGTTAGAATCAGAATTATTGAGAGAGGTGAAGAAGAAGAAGAAAAGATGAAGAAAAATAGTGTTGAACCCAAAAAATCTTTTTTTGAGTTTTATAATTATGATTTGAGTGATTCATGTGATGATACCTCATCCTCAGAATCAGAACCCCCTTCACCTCATAGTTTATTTGTCAATACTTCTAATGATCCGGAAATGAGTTATTTGTTAGATGATGAATAATTTTTGCAACAAACTCAACCTAACCAAACATATGATGGATTTTATCAGCCACAACCTGAAGATGAAGCTATGGGTACTCAGGTATGCCTCATATTTTATTAATGTAGGTTGAATTGTGCAAAAATTTGGCCAAAACTCAAATTTCTGGAAAAACTTCGGTTAAGAGAAACCCAGTTCAGTAACCAAATTTGGCTTGCGAGGTAACCGAACTCTTCTTAATGTGAAGTTCGGTTACTAAATATAGCAGACGCAGGTAACCGAACTACATGTTAATGGTGGTTTTTTAGAGTTCGGTTATGCAATCCCTAGAACATGGAACCGAACTATGTTTATAGAGTTAACAGTGCATAGTTCGGTTAAGTCGATATCAATACCTTGTTTACCGAACTTTGAGTTCGGTAATGTCGCAAAAAATATGTATATTCATTTCTAACCGAACTTTCACAAAGAAAATGAAAATGCAGAGTTCGGTTTGGTCGATGTTTTCAGTTTCATGGCCGAACTTTCACAAAGAAAATGAAAATACAGAGTTCGGTAAGGCACAAATATATTTCTGGAAATTACATAACCGAACTCTGAGTTCGATTATGTTCGATAAAAAATTAGATTACCGAACTTTAAGTGTTAAATGTTTATGATATTGACGTTGTGCTATTACTTGTAGGTTCCATGTGATCTAATTGAACCAATGGAAAATAATTTAAGATGTTACGTCACAACATAAATACATACATGTGTTGAGATGCAAAATGTTAATTCATCTAGAAAGTCACAGACCTCGTACCTCCATACTTTTGTTTGCACATAACCACATAGGTCTTACTATGCAGGGTGTTAAAATAATAAATATCCTTACTTCGAAAAATGTTCGGATGAGACAGACATGGATAACGTGGTGGTGGTCAGTCTGGTCGAGCTAGGTGTAAATTCAAGCCTACAGCGATCTTTTCTGTATGCACCCACACCTTCTTGCTTCATTAATTTTCCATAGCTCTCCTCCAATAGTTTTTCGCCAAGTTGCTTCATTGATTGGCCTCCAACTTGTCGCATCCTTCATTAACGTTGCAAAGGTTGGGACTGACCCAGGAAAAGATTAATGTGATTGTTGAAGTTTATTTGTGCATCAATTCAGGACGTTAATCCAAATCTTGATCTGGGTTCGACTGCTTCATGCATTGGCTAAGAAAGCTGTTGGAGAAAGGATTGTACCTCTGCTACTGAAAACTCAAAGGCTTAGGACGACAAAGCTCAGAAGGTATTTGAACACCTTTGTTTTCACTCTTTGACATGCTATTTTTTCTGGAGTGGTATCCTTGGATTAGTCTTAAGCGCGATACATCTATCTCATGAATGCTGAGAGTTATAAGAGGTTTCGTTTTACATAGAAGCTGGAGTTTTCCTGCGTATCTGATTCTTTTTTTTTTAATATGTTTATGAGTAAAAGGATTTCGAGCCTGCAACTTCAATGAATCAACTTAGAACATACTTATATAAGGATTTCGAGCCTGCAACTTCAATGAATCAACTTAGAACATACTTATTATAAGAGTTGTAAAATAAACAAAAGCATGGTAACTAGAAACTCTTGCAGTTTAATATATAAGCTAGAAATTGTTTGTATTATAAGCTAGAATGTATAAGTTTAATATATAAGCTAGAATGTGATGGTTAATCATTTGTTTCTTCAGTTTTCCGCCCACATACAAAACGTAGCAGCCTCGTTTTCCCAATAGATATGCACCGTGCTTTGGAGGGTTTACGAAGATGGTGACAACGGCTCAACATTCCGCAAGAAGAAACAGATATCATTGACCTCCAGAAAACCAGGGTGTTTCAGGTCATGCACTGCGCAATATATCCTCAATCGAGTCTGTGCAGTATTATTCAACAGGTCCAACTGGAAACGGAATCCATCCACGTGTTCGCAAGTCAAAAAGTCCATGGATCAAGATGGTGCTGTTTTTCTTCTTTGCTCGGTAAATAAAGATTACATCAAGAAGGGAGGCGAAAACGTTACATCTCCAACAGGGGAAGCCACCAAGCAAAGAGAACCGAAAACAAGAAAAACGGAGGTTCGAACAACAAGTTCTATTTCACATTTACACAGGAGAGTAAATTACAGGACACAAGACATATTCCGCAACTTAAAAAGAACCAACAACAAAATGAATTGTTTAGAAATAAAACCTAATTCTGATTAACGACTTCTGTCTTGTTGAGGCAACACAGGAACTAGGCTTTCAGTATAAGTTGTAAATAGAGACCTATTACAGTGAAGGGGAGGAATCGAGAAGATTCCGTCCATCTCAATCTCCTCCAAAGTCTTTGTCTTGCAATCATAAGAATATAAACAGCTCATCTTTTGATGTATGCCACCACCTATTACTCCATATGTGGGGATCAGTACGGAGATTAATGTCTTATCAGAGCTTGTTGGAACTCCATCAAAACGTAAACACCCGGTATCGAAATCATAAGGTAGTGTAATAGTTTCTGTGCTCCAATTACTACTTCCTTTTCCTTGACAATTCTCCAGTTTTTTCTCGACTCCATCGTCTAACATCCACAGCTTAGGAATGCTACTGCTCAATGCGTAGATTAGAGTTACCCGCCCACCCAATATTAACATAGTAATAGGCCGGTTAAACATTTTTTCACGAGGATCATCAAGGATGAAACTAGGAATTGGGATAACCCTGAACTTCTCACTCCCAACATCAAATCCAATTATGGCGTCAGGATCACTAGGAACATAGTCCCTAAGGCATAACATAGTCCCAACTTGCATAGCCACTATCAAAGTCACTATAAAACCTGGTAAAAGGGCTATCATCTCTAGCAGATAATCTCCAAAAGCAGAAAAGCTTGTGTTCCTTCTTCTCTGGATCAAACCCAAATTGATATATCGGAAGAAAATTACTCACTAATTTTAATGGATTGTCTTCACTCTCAAATTTATGTTTTTCTTCTGCTAATAATGTTGATTTGATCCATGGTGTTACTTTTCTTGTACTGACATTGTATATCCTAGCAGCTGCTGTTTTCCAGTGTATGAAACAAACCAGACCGTTCACCGGTCCCAAAAGATAATCATAATTAAACCAATTACCATCGGTTGTTTTCTTAAAATTATGAATAATAACTTTTGCCTCACCACCAGTTGTTGTAACAGATGATAACTTTGCTGACAGAATACCCTGAGTTAGGGTTTCAGTTTCTTCTTTTTGCGGCTTTGGAGCGATCCAGAGAAGATTCGGACGTGATTTCGAACGGATAGAGTGTAAATGAATGAAGTGTTGATCCTGCGTAATCAAAGACAGCCAATGTTTGCATACTGACTTGAACCGTAACAGGGATTTCGTGGGAAGTCTGCTGAGAATCTCTATCACTATACCATCGACAAAACAAGGAAAAGTACCAACTGGAGTGGCATTGATCTCATCATCATCTTCTTTGTAAAACTCTAATAAGGAAACATCATTATTACTGATCACGTTGGTGGTATCCTCCTTGATAACTGAGCGACCATCATCCATGTTGTTCTTGCTGCTATCTTCTCTTCTTCTTCTTCTATAAGAAGAACGGAAATTCAAGGAAATATTATTATTATCATCCACCTTATCTTGAATGAATGATGACCGGCCACAATTAATCTCCAACAAGGAAACATACCGTCTGCTGTTGCACTCCTCTATTCTTCTTAACCTGCCTGAAATATCATTGCTCTCCTCTCTTCTTCTTCTTCTTCTTCTTCTTCTTCTTCTTCTTCTTCTTCTTCTTCTTCTTCTTCTTCTTCTTCTTCTATTTGATGACCGGCAATAGTTAATGTCCAACGGAATATCACGCCTTGATGACCGGCCTGAAAAATCATCCCTCTCCTCTCGTCTTCTTCTATTTGATGATCGTCCGTAATGAATCTCCTCATCATCTTCCATTCTTCTTCGCCGACTACTAGAATAATCCCAATCCTAAAAAAAATACAAATTAGTGGAATCAGTGTTATTTCAATAATTAATTAAATCAATCACAAATCTACCATGTATTAACAAGGAAAGAAACCGCAATCGCACTATGAATCTATATAATAATATGTATTAACATAGTGAACAGGGAAGAAAACCGCAATTTGGGTCTGCATATCATTCAATTCAATAGGTCTGCGTATGATTCAATTCAATAAAACATGGAAAGTACTGTACCTGCGTAGTTTGCCGACCACTGGTTTCCAAGCAGTAACGAAATGAATCGAATCCGTTCTTCATCTAAATTAAAAGAAGAAAAAAGGTAATAATAATTTGTGAAGTTTGGGGTTGACAGATTTGGGTTCAAAAGATGTTGAATCTGATTTCGGCGACTCGTCTTTAAATAGGACATAGAGAGAAGAGAAAAAGGAAAGGTCTAGAACTGGAATTATTTCTCCAGAGCACGAGCACGAGCAAAACTTGAAGTATGTGGCGTAGCCACACAGGCCTAAGAGGGTAGAGAACAAGGAAACTTATAAAAGCAGGTAATATTATTTTCTAGAGCAAGTCCAATGCCTGGCAACGGAAAATTGCCTAAAACAGGCCTCCTTTCATTAGGAAAACACATCCCTACTATAATTAATAAAGAGGAGACTACAATTGGAATCAAGGGGTCTTAAGTATGAATAATTAAATTGAACAAGAGGATGCGATTGTTATAATCAAGTGTAAGTAGTTTTGAAAAAGATATTGACAAGCGCATCTGCCATTTCCACCTTCTGGACCTAATGTTACACGCCAACATGGCCTGCCACCTCCATTAGCAGCAGAAAAAGTGGAAAATAAGTCAAGGCAATGTCCCATTAAATCAACCTGTTTAAGTACAATGACACCACCATTTTTTCCATTTGGACCTAATGTCACCCCAACAAGGTCCTACATTTGACACATTGGACTTTTGTTTGGGCTACACGACCAGTAGCAAGGCAAAACTGATGCTCGTAACTAGTGACTTAAAGTTACATACACCAGATCATTTCCACAGAAATAATTTACTTGTTAATTTGTGATCAACTGCATAAATTTATCCTCCCTCTCGTCCTTACCACAAAGAAACTATGACACTTTACTGGCAGAGCCTGCCTAGTTTGGGGTTATTCAGATTATTTGAGGGGTACATCTAGTACTAGAAGACAACCAAAAAAAGGAGTGTGAGGTAGAAACACAGATGACAGATTCATCAGAAAGATAAAAATTATCTATTTGATCATCAAAAAGTACTTTGAAATCATCCTCCCAACTTTGAGATTCATCTTCTAGATCTGATTCGGGCCCTTCATCGTAAATATCTTCCAAAGGTAAGTTATTGGAAATTGCACAATTCTCTTGAATATGAACTTGCCTATTGCAATGATTGCAGATACGGGGGTAAATTCATATACAAGAAAATGATAGTTGATTCATTATGAGAGCCAACTTTAGCTCTCACCGAGTGTTTTAGTTGTTTTTCGATGTTTAGTTCTACTTTTACCATCACTGCTTAGCCATTAAGAGGAATAGCATGACCCTCCCTAACTTAGAACCTATTTGTGAAATCCTGGAGATTCAAAAGCTGAACCCATGCGGAAAAGTATTTTAAGCTTCTTTTTTTTTGTCAAACTTTCAAGGGTCCAAGAGCATAGAGGGAAAGCATGATCAAAAACATGTATTGACTGGCACCACAGCAATGTGTTCAGGATTAGAGAATTCAATCAGAAAATATTTTTCCTCAATTTCAGTCAAAGAATTGAATTACTGTAAAGATTAATATAAGTAAAGTTACTCTCGTGTTCATTTGCAAATTTTTTTTTGAAGGGTCGAAACTTACATAAAAGAATTGGCCTCAAAATTAAAATGGCGGAGCTTAGCTATGTCAAACTATCTTTTTCTTCCGTTGCCGAATAACTTCGTTAGGTAGGAATGTAGAGTTTTATACGAGGAACATGTCACCAAAATCTTAGCTTCAAATTAATCGTCGTTTAGATGTTTTAGAGAACATGGTGTCACCATGTCAACGGATCCTACCCCTATATATAAATCAGAATAAATTTGGATATTGTTATCGACCTTTTGACTATATATAAATCTGAAAAATATATAGAATGAATCAGAAATGAAATCAAAAACTATTATTCTCTTTCGATTAAACAAAATTTCAAAACTTAATGAAGATAGATTAAAGGTTTCGTTAAAGATTCAGACTTATAAATGGAAGAGGTCAATAAAAATATCTGACAAACATTGGTAGGTTTAGTGCTCAGGAGTATATTCCAACATAATAGGAGATGACATTGAGGATAACATGAACAATATTGGTAGGTTTATGATTTTGAGGAAGATTCAGACTTATAAGCCAGAGTTACCTCCCTGCTTTGAAGAGCATCAACGACCTTGTTCGCATTACGGAAGACATCAATCTTACTGCACATAGCCTCAAAATACATAGCCGCAAAATTGGATCTGTTAATCCAAAATACCAGTGCAACACACTACTACGCTAGAACTGTACATCTAATGAGCTCAAATAAGTAGTATGTGTATTCACTAAAAAAAATTATTCTTGCCTTGGAAACACAATCCTTTGTGGATACACAGCCCAATTCTGATTTTAGGATAAATTTCATTTTGCAATTCTAATGAGCTTCAGATAGAGACTGTACAACCATTTTCTTTATTTAACAAGAGACTTGCACAAAAAATGCTTCATTTTGATTAATTTCACAATTGCACTTGGGAAATATAAAAACATAACCACCCAAGCAGACAAAACCAAGAAAATCATAATCACAATCAGAAACTCCGAGTTTGAACACTATTTAAAAATTCCGCATTGTTTAAACCCTAGCTTCATAATTGAAGAACTACAAGAAGAGAAACCATACCATCAACGATAACGAACAACTTTCCCCGGAAATAAATCACCTTCATCATTATTATTTCAATTCAAACTCCTCTGAAATCGAAAACAAAGACAAACCATAAGAATGACGATGGGTTTTTCTTTAATTGGAGCTTGATTCGAATTCGATCGATTTTCTCTTTTGATTCCTTGGACTGCGAGCAAAATGAGATAGAAAATTTGATTCGTCTGAGCAAGTCTATGGGGTTTGTTGTATTTCTGCTTTTATGAAATCCAATCGGGTTTAGTTCCGTCAACAGTGTCGAGAAAATATGGAACTCAAATTTCTGTTCCGGCAGCATTAGTTCTGGGTTTAGATTATTCACTATTTATTTGGTTCGACACAAAAGATTTATAAAATTTCAAAACTCTATTTCTCATTTTTTAAATTCCAAAATAAATCATTGTGTTAGCCATGCCAAAGTGTGTTACTAATAAAAATGATAATAAAGAGTTATAAACATGTGGTTCATTTTAGTATCCATTCAATTTTGGGTAGAAATAGTTCTAATAGTTATTTTGTATAAAGCGTGTTAGATATGAATAACTAATAATCTCACGGTTCAACTAATTATGGTAATTATTATTTAATTTTCTAACCCTTTATAAGAGTTACTAGAATTATAATGGATCATTTGAGTTACTAAAATTAAATTAGTTAGGAAATCGATTGTTAGGAAAACCTAGATTTGGTGAAGTGTAAAATCATGGTCCATTCGTGACTCCCTCATAAGAGCTTCAGTTTCCTATGTGGCATAGTAGGAAGACATCCTTTATCTTATCTAATAATTAATTTTTTAAATATAGGGCTTCGGATCGTCTATTGCGATTTTTTTCTGTTCCTCTGTTCCACCCACTCTCAAGCCGCCATGTGTCCATATTATAACAACAAAAATTTACAAGTTTAAACGTAAAATACTTGACTAATTTAACAGATCTTCAAAGAGAAAAAAAAAAGAAATAAGCATCACCTCCCTTAATTATCTCTTCCGTCCATAGAGTACTCCCGAATCTTTAGCCTAGTAAAAACCTTACTGAGATGCTCATTATAGCGGCCTCTTAAGCTATGCTAGCTTATATCAACATTCACAACCATTGTTGATCATGTTTTTATGATGAAAAGAATTGTCGATCAATTTGAAGGGGATGAATATACATGTAATGTTATGCATTCTCAGTAGATGCATAAGTTTTGCAAGGGTATGTTCGGTTACTGCGATATCAATCCATCATTAAAATTAGACCAAAAACTATTTTATTTAGACGGTGATGTTGGAGTCAATAGTGTATTCTGTGTTGAGATTATTAGTCCCATATTATTGGGCAATCTAAGATCCTGCGGTTTATAATCTCTTAGAGCGTCCACAATGGTACGAGTATAACCAAAGACCAAAGACTAAAAAAAAGATCAAATTTGGGTTTAGTCCGTCATGTGGCGTAGTGGGAAAAGAGTAAATTTGATCGGGCGTTAGTATAATGTTCGCATGTACGTCAAGCGTTGATAAAGCTTAGCCTGGCATGGGGCGTTTATATAGATTACGCCTGGTTAGTGAGATTAAAAAAAAAAATGGGGCGGAGGTATAAAGCCCGCCCCAAGCAAATCTTGTTAAAATTTTAAGGTAAGGCGTTAAGTATATGAACGCCCCTGGATCAGGCGAATTTTATATAAACGCCCCAAATCAGGCGTAATCTATATAAACGCCCCATGCCAGGCGTAATCTATATAAACGCCCCATGTCAGGTGTAAGCTTTATCTACGTCCGTTACAGGCGAATTCTTTACCAACGCCCCTGCATCAGGCGTTAACTTTACGAACGCGCGATGAGTGGCAGACATTATATCAATGCCCGTTGTGTAGGATCAGATTATATAAACGGCCGACTATATTTGGGTTTGGTCTTGGTCGTCGACCAAATTTGGTATGGGTTTTAGTCTTTGATCAAATTTCGATCGATAGTCCGTCCCACTACGCCTGTCCACTGGATCAAATATTTGGGTTTAGTCGTCCACTGCAGTTGCCAATTGGTTTTCAGTTGGATGCCCGTATTCTAATATGGTATCAGAGCAGGCTATCTGCGACGAGTCTTTGACCGCGCGTTTACTCTGCGTCACCCGATTTAATTGTCCACGTGTTAGACCCAACGAGGCTACACGTGAGGGGGCGTGTTGAGATTATTAGTCCCACATTATTGGGCAACCTAAGATCCTGCGGTTTATAATCCCTTAGGGCCTCTCCACTCATTGCCAATTGGTTTTGAGTTGGATGCCCGTATTCTAATATGGTATCAGAGCAGGCTATTTGCGACGAGTCTTTGACTCCGCGTCACCCGATTTAATTGTCCACGTGTTAGACCCAACGAGGCTACACGTGAAGGGGTGTGTTGAGATTATTAGTCCCACATTATTGGGCAATCTAAGGTCCTGCGGTTTATAATCCCTTAGAACCTCTCCACTCGTTGCCAATTGATTTTGAGTTGGATGCTCGTATTCTAATATTCTTATCACAACAAACTTAGATTCAAGGACCATGTGTTTGGATGTGACCGGTCATGCTAGATTTGCATTAACCATGAGCCGGTTCGCATCTGCAAAGCTTTTATTTTGATGTAAATAAAACGACAGAAAAAGGTGTAGCTGAAAGTGGAAGTATGGGATGGTAGAAGGAGAATGATCTGGACTGTATGGTTTTGGATAATTCTTCACTGCTGCTGGTAGTGAGAATGGTGATGTAAAATAAAAGCCTACTGCAGGTTGGAGGCGAGCTGATTGGTGGTGATATTGAAAATGCTAATGGACTGATCAGGTGAAAGGGGAGGAGGAGTTGCTTTAATTTGTTTGGATGCGAACTAGTGGTTGAGGTGAAAGAGAATTTTAGAGAATTCAAGGTGTTGTAGCTCGAGTTTTTTGGAGAGGAGCTAAAGATCATCTCTGTAATGGTTAGTACCTGAGAAGATTTGGAGTATATGGCCTGAAGTGGAAGCCGGGGGTGAAGCTGGGGGAAATTACTTTTTTGATTGTATGATTCCGAGATAATGAAAAACACATCAGTACCTATAATATTGATCATATATGATTTTTCTTTTATGAGTATGGATTCATCAAATATGATTGATCACCTTTTCAGAAAAATAAAAATATAATTGATCCAAATACTAGTATTATTGTCAGACTTTGATTGTGATTTCGTAACATTCTTTTTGGTGGCTCGTGAAAATAAGAAGAAAAGAAATAGTTTTTAGTTTTAATCAGCCATTAAAATTGTTATCAACGTAATTAAATTTATTATTTATTAGAAAAATGCTGATTAGGATGGGTAGACATCTCTATGTGAACCTTTAAAACAAGAGGTTGAGAAAGAAAATGTCTGCCCAAAATTATGCCATCAACACATTGGTTAAAGAGGTCGGGATTGGAGAATGATTTTAGAAACTTTGAATGTGTATCCTATTTGTACCAAGACTTTTTTCCTCGTTAGTAGGTATGTAATTGGGTCTGTGCCAAACACCAACATTGGCATACCGTCCTCGACCAGTTCCTTCGACTGCAATATATTATTAGCTCTCCAACCCTAACACAGTGAGAAGATATAGAGCAGAGGAGACAAGTGGGGAGGAAGTTGTTTGGTTTTGACTTGAGTTTGGTTTCCACTTGATTCATCTTTAAATTTCATCACTTTTGTTTAATCTACAAGGAAGATGTATACCATAAAACTACCAAGGTATGGAAAAATTTCCAACTCGGTTAAAGTGCTAATCCAATTGTACAATTTCTTGGGTAAAAAGCTTACAAAAAAATAAGTAAATAAACAAATAAAATTTGGCCTCAAAATTATTACGGTGGAGTTTAGCCATGTCAAACTATGTTTTCCTTCTGTGGTCGAATAACTTCTTCGGTTGGTAAAACCAAATGGTCACTGATATTTTTATCTACAGACAATTGATTCGTCTAGCATGGGCAGCAGCATTCTTGAAAGAGACATACTGGAGGAAGTCAGTTGTTTTGGTTGCAATACCATTTTTGCCTCCATTGTCGCTTTGCATTTGCAAGCTCATCTAATGAAGTGAAGTTCATATTTCCCTTATGAGTAAGCTGACACCACATTACTCTAACCCAACAAGTCCAACACCTGATTGATCAAAGCCATGATTGAAGTTGAGTTATTTAGAAGTAAAATGCATTAGCCTCTCAAGTTGGCAAATAGTCATTTTAGCAAAATTACATACAGTGTTGACAGATAGAGAATAACAGATCGGAATACCTGAGGTGGGCATTGGTTTTCTCATCCGCGTTGGAATACCTGAGGTGGGCATTGGTGTTCTCATCCGCGGCATACGGGGAATTAATTCTTCAATTTCAACAACCACTAAATCGGATGTGAGAAACGTATGTGCAACTGAGGATGCATGCTCCAAACAACATCTTACCACCTGTTTTTGTTGGCCGTCATTAGAAATGAGGAATACCAAGACAATCTCTAGCCTAGCGATGGATATATGAGAAAGCATTTGCAGAATCATGTTTAAGTTGTATGATAAGTAGAGTGGTGAGAGCATAGAGTACAGGATACCGCCGTGCATATATTTGGATCTTTAGCCATACCTTTGATGGATCTATAATTCCTGCTGCCAACAAATTCTCATAACCATCTTTGGCAGCATTGTACCATATCTATAATCATCATTAGATAGAACCTGAAACAAATTGCATGTTTTTGGTTCAGCAATGACAAATTCACAAGTTGATTACACAATCGCATTTGATATCCCTATGGCAGTTGCACGGACCTTCTCTATGACAATGCTGCCATTCACGCGACATTCTTCACTATCAGTCTTGTTGGATATGTTAAAGCCCTTTTGAAGATGTCAGCTCCAATCTGCACAAGAATCTCAGAAAAATAAGATCGCCTCCTTTAGCAGAATATATCCAATAGGCAAGTAAATTACCAAGGTAGAGAAAATGAGGTACTGCCTTTTGCTCGTCATTCTCCAATTTTTTCTTGATGTCGTCGATTTTCTGAGACAACCTCAACATGCAAAAGCCACCACCAACCACAACACCTTCTTCAATGGCTGCCTGCAACATTGAAATTTAGAAGGTTCTAGGATCAATTGCTTTGCAACTAACAACATAACAGAAAAACAAGCAAGGACGCCTCAAATAGTTACCTTGGTTGCATTCAGAGCGTCTTCTATCCTAAGTTGTTTATCTTTTAGTTCTACTACTGTTTGTGCTCCAACCTGTAAGATATTTCAATGTAAATTCATACAATTTCAAGGATATCCAATCACCTTAGAATTGCAGAAATTACCTGTATAATTGCCATTCCACCACTTAGCCGAGCTATTCTTTCATTTATTATATTCTTTTGAAAATTTCCTTCTATGTTCTGTAATGTGGGGTCTTAAAAATGAGAATCACATTAGAACTTTGAAATCCAAAGTTTATGCAATGTGAAACAAGGTGTTCATACCTTACAAGATTTCGGAGTTGTGCAACCCTCTCATTGACAGCTGATTGGTTGCTGCCATCACTAACTATCATTGTAGGATCCTTAGTTACCACCACCTTAATGGCGTTTCCTAACACCTCCTTTCCCACATCCTTTAGGACTAATCCTACCTCATCTCTGACTACAGTAGCTGGGGAAATACTAAGCAAATGTCAAGTTTAGTTAGAGCCAGTTATCATTGGCAACTTTGTCTTTGATTTGAACATTTTCCTGTCAAATGCATTACCTCCTGTCAATGTAGCAATGTCAACCAAATAAAGACTCTTTCTTTCTCCAAAAGCCGGTGCTTATATAGCCACAGCCTTCAATGCTCCCCTGAGTTTGTTCTTAATTACCGGAGCAAGAGCTCCTTGCTCAATTCCCTTAGCAATAATCAGAACCGGGTATTTTTTCTGCACTGCATCATCCAGTACTTTAAACAACTCCCTCGGGTACACAATGTTCTTGTCCACCAAGAGCACCTGCAACCAAAATACCAAATTGCACTCTAATTATTCCATTGAAATTAGAATTATAACTATTAACAACTTGCAAAATCACCTTGCAGTCCTGAAATTCCACTGTCCTCTTCCTTCTGTCTTACCAGGACAGCTGAATAAAAGCAAGAAATAGAACTAAATTCCTGTATACATACCTTCAGACCCTCGGCAATTAAGCCTTGAGCAAGAACAGCAGAAGTGGTTGAACCATCACCAGCAAGATCCTTAGTTTTGGCACCAGCTTGTCTTACTAATTTTGCTCCAACGTTCTCCAAAGGGTCCTCAAGTTGAATCTAATCAACCCAAATTGTATCCATTAGCAGCACAAAAAAGTTTAACAAAAAAAAAAAATCTAGTTCTTCTGGGCAGTGTCTCATTCATTATACCTGCTTGAGTACAGTGACACCATCATTGACAATTTTAGGAGTTCCATACTTATTCTGAAGCACTACATTTCTTCCTTTTGGACCTAATGTTACACCAACAAGGTCTGCCACCATATCTACTCCAGCCTGACACATCACAAATTCTTGTTACTCAATTGTACTACAAATGATAATAATTAAGAACCCATTTAACCAAATTTTATAAATGGACCTGAAGCTTCTTTGTTGCTGAACCATCATGGTTGAAGTGAAGCTCTTTTGGGACTTTTGGTGGAAATTTTGTTCCTGCTCTGATGTATGAAGAAGAAGGCAGTCTTTTTGAAGACATTGTTGAATTTGAGAACGAAGCTGCAGAAATTTGTGTTAGTGAATATGATGAACAAGACGCAGCCATTATTAGTTAGTTTAAAAATCAGTTTGTTAAAAATCAGCCATTAACAGCAGCACTTACTTTCTGTCGGTGAGAAATTAAGATAAGAGTGAAGAAAAAGAGGAGATTCGGATTCTTTATCGGGTTAAAGGCTAGGACTGTATAATTCGACCTCAGGCCCATTTTGGGCCCTAGTTTGGGTTTACTTTCTTCATGGCATATATATAGAATGGTTTTGGGCACTACTCCATTTTGGAGGGGAACTGTTATTATTTTTTGAACGATTTTTTTTAGGGACTACTCCCTTTTTGTGGGGGACTACTATGGCTGGATAGTGGAAGTAAAGTTGGATCACCTGTTATCCTATTTTTTTGTTAATACCAAAAAAGCCTTTGAAACTCAAATTAGCGTTAATGTGATGATTTCTTAGTATGAGTGTAATAATTAGTTAGTGATTAGTGAGTTAATAATATGATAGATTTGTTAGAATCATAATTGTTGTGAGAAAGAAGAAGAAGAAGAAGAAGAAAAGATGAACCCAAATCAGTTACTTTGAGTGATTCTGATTTGAGTTTAGTAATTATGATTTGAGTGATTCATGTGATGATACCTCATTCTCAGAATCAGAACCCCCTTCACCTCATAGTGTATTTGTCAATACTTATAATGATCCGGAAATGAGTTATTTGTTAGATGATGAAAGATTTTTGCACCAAACTCAACCTAACCAAACATATGATGGATTTTATCAGCCACAACCTCATATTTTATTAATGTAGGTTGAATTGTGCAAAAATTTGGCCAAACTCAAAATTTCTGGAAAAACTTCAGTTACGTCAACCTAGTTCAGTAACCAAATTTAGCTTGCGAGGTAACCGAACTGTTCTTATCGTGTAGTTCGGTTACTAAATTTAGCACACACAGGTAACCGAACTACATGTCAATGGTGGTTTTTTAGAGTTCGGTTATGCAATCCCCAGAACATGTATCTGAACTATTTTTATAGAGTTTACAGTGCATAATTCGGTTTAGTCGATATCAATACCTTTGTTACCGAACTTTATGTTTGGTAGTGTCGCAGAATATATGTATATTCGTTTTTAACCGAACTGTTGAGTTCGGTTTTGTCGAGTTTTTCAGTTTCATGGCCGAACTTTCACAAAGAAAATCTAAATACAGAGTTCGGTAAGGCCCAAATATATTGCTAGAAATTACCTAACCGAACTGTTCAGATTTTATGGCCCCAACAACATATTTCGATTTAGCCATTTTTCTTCACCTGAACAACCCACATGCATAAGAAAGAAACTTCATTACTATATATGAAGAAACTTACCAAAAAAGTTACCCCATGCAAAGAAACGACGGCTTTATAATTAACACATAATAGCCCATTCCGGGAGAGGAAAAAAAAACACGTCAAAAAATTTAAAAGAGTCACTAATTACAATTATAAATGGAAGAGCGTATTGCTTCAACCATACACCTTCAAAATCATTCATTCATCTCCAATTTATTTTTTTGGTAAATTTTTTAGTGTAAGAGTAACAACATGTCAAACATGGTTACCTGTAGTCCCCAAAAATACGTCGCCTAAAACATGTTTGCTTCCTTTTCAAGAATTCATTATTGCTATGAAAACAAACATGTCGTACTCAAGTTTCGTGTTTCAAGAAAATGAGAATAGGTCGATTTCATGGCGAAAACACGAGTGTATTTTTATATCAATCAGAATCAAACTTTTTTTTAATTATTTATTTTAGATATTAGTCGTGCATTCTAATTAATCTTGACATCCTACACAGGAGATACCATGCACTGCATCGTCCCTAAGAATTTGATATGGAAGTTCGAGCCATTGCTCCACGATGGAGGGCTCTATTTATTCTCTAAGTTCAATATCATCCATATTCCGTCCTTCAAACAATGATCATCGGTTATTACTCAAATGGACCACTGAGGTTGACTGTTTGTTAGGGGACACTGGAGGCATCCCCATGCATGGATTTTCCTTTGTTGGATTTGTTTTCTAAAATAAACAACATCTATTTCACGGGTACTCTTTTTTTTTTCCGTTCGACCATATACTCTTACCAAACTTATGTGGTTTGTTGTATTTGTTCTTTCTGTAGTTTACCAAAACATATTCTAATTTTTTTTTATCTTTTTTTCACAGATGTTGTTGGGGTCCTAACAAGCGTGATTGACATTCATACTTTGAAGAAACCAAATGGACAGGAATCCCGCATGCGTGAATTGACTCTCTAAAACCTAAGGTGTTGTGACACATCAATCCCTATTGAAAAATACTTAATATGATACAATTATTTCTCCATTATCCACTCCTTATTCATCCATTTTCATTTTTTTTCCACCAGTAACATGAAGCTGAAGGTAACGCAGTTGGGTGAAATTACCGATCAAATGGACCATGGACTTTGATGTTGCCAGAAGTTGCGGAGATTAAGAATGGGTAATACAACTTAGCCACAATTATTTAATTATGCATTTGAGTGTTGAACTCACTAACCTTGAATAACCCATTTACTAAATTAATCAGAGCCGACATTATGAACCCACCACGAAAAGTTTCTCGATCTTCCAGTTGCATGAAATCACCGACCTTACTGTTAGGTATACATAACCAACTCACAATCAACCATCTCCTGGGTGCAAAATGGGATCCTATAAACCCAATAAAATGCAACCACTTTTTAAAATTTACAGTTGGTTTTGATTATTCAACAAACTTATTCTCAACTAACTAACATCATCATCTGCAGGTTAAAAATTGAATTGTATGCAGATTCACGCCTACTAAAATAGTAGATGATAAGGGATGGAATTACATGTCATATATGGATTGCAGCCGATAAGTGATCGGTGAACCTAATGATTTGTGGTGCATCCATTATGGGAAGAAAATTGAATATGCAGTACCAAGGTGTCATATTTTTTTTAAAATGAGTCATCTACCTATCTGTGTCGTATGAACACTAACATAAGTTTTTTGTTACAAATAACGCTAACCACATGAATCCATCCAACATAAAGGTTCTACGCCCTACACATTTGAGGTTTAAGACCCGACTGAATCGACCATGTTTGTGGAATTAGACAATAAAGTCCAAAACTTTCTCCAAGTAACTGCCTCTGATCTATACCCACCGGGAGAGGTGATATTTTTTTACCCTTCTCTGCTATATGTAGTTTAGATATTTTGGCAAAGCTTCAAAAAATTTAATGCTTCGAAATAAAGTATGTTAGAGCATTGTTCGGTTGAACTCGCATGCGTTGCTATCTCAAGCATGTTTGTCAACATTAGTGATCAAAACTATAAGTCTTGATTTCTAGTCTACTTATATCTAAGCCTCGGATTAGGATAGAAATTGTAGTTGAGATCAAGACTCCATGTCGATCATCATACAAATACGAAGAACTACTCAAGGAACTTGTGTAACTTCATCGACTAAAAGGTATGTGGAGAGTTGAACTTATCTATCACTCAAAATTCTATATATTTTATCTCCTATATTGAGACAAAGGTCGTATTGCTATATAGACTTTGATTATACACGTTTGCTATTTCGAGTCGAGTTTAACTCGATTATCTATTTATCGAAATATGTGTTGGTAATCTTTCGCTTTGGCCAAGTTCATCTTTATTAGTGACGAAAGTCATATTAGTTTCAATTACTTGAAATGGCTTTGACGAAAAATGGTTTGTGAATAACAACTATATAACGTCCTCTAAGAATGTTTCAATGATTGAAACATTCAATGGTTTTCGTGAGAGTTTAGAATATATAACCTTGGAAGTATATAAACATTGTTTGGTAACACATACGTGTGTAAATCCTTATTCCTTGAACCAAAGTATGCGTACTTTGTTGCTCACGAAAACCAGAACTAAAGTTCGCGTACCAGTACACGCACTTTCGAAAGTTCACATCCCATGAATTTCTGCTGCAGTTTGTGAACTGAAAACAAAGTTATTTCGGGTACTTAAGTCCGCATACCAGTATGCGTACTTAAGTTGGTTATTTTCTAAAAATGGTTATTCGTGAACTTAAACCTATATAAACTAAGGAATGCATCATTGGAAACTGTGGATATAAAGTTCATGAATTGATTCGAGTGAATCAAATTTTTTTTGCTTCGATTGTGTATTGTATACTTCTATAAGATCTAAGCAATTGAACAACTCTCTAACTAGTTCATTTGAGTCATTTGAACTAGTTGTGGTAAAGAAGAATATGGTTGATATGGAAGTGTTCATATGGAAAACCATTTGGTTAACTAATGTTGAACCCACTAAGTGTACATGTTTGGGTACGGTTACACAAACCTAAATAAGCGTGCATTTCATTTGTGTGTAACAAGATAAGTTTCGATCTAACGGTTGAAAGATATTAGCTTAAATCTAATCAGGTTTTAATCTAATGGTGAATATTGAATGTTTTGTTACTAAGCTAACATTGATTACAAACCTTGATATAAAAGTCTATATAAAGGAGAACTCTAGCAACTTGTAAACCTAATCCCCACACTTTCTATGTGATACTAGTTGTATTAGCTAGAGTCGATTCTCCTTTAACCTTAGGTTTCTTCTCGAGACCCTGTAGGTTCACGACTTGAAGACTTCACTGGGATTGTGAAGCCAGAGCTAACTATTTTCTTTGTAGTTGCATGATCTGAACTTGCTGTTTCTATCGTATTTGAGTACAATCGTAAGATTGGCTTGAGATTGATTTCTCCGATTGGCAAGATATAAGAGTAGTCACAAATACCTTCGTCTCATCGTTTGTTATTCCGTAATATATTCTTTCGCTAGTCGATTAAGATTATTGTGAGGTGATTGATAATTCTAGGTTGTTCTTCGGGAATATAAGTCTGGGTTATCAATTGGTTCCTGTTCACCTTGATTTATCAAAAGACGGAACAAAAACTCGTAGGTATTTCTGTGGGATACAGATTTATCTATTACCGTAGACTTTCTGTGTAATACAGATTTTTTTATTAGAGTCTTCGACTTTGGTTCGTAACAAATATTAGTTGTGGGTGAGATCAACTAAAGAAATCAAGTGCGTAGTATCCTGCTGGGATCAGAGACGTAAGGAGCGCAACTGTACCTTGGATCAGTGTGAGATTGATTGGGGTTCAACTACAATCTAGACCGTAATTAGTTTGTAGTAGGCTAATGTCTGTAGCGGCTTAATACAGTGTGTGTTCAATCTGGACTAGGTCCCTGGGTTTTTCTGCATTTGCGGTTTCCTTTTAACAAAACTTCTGGTGTCTGTGTTATTTCTTTTCCGCATTATATTTTTCTATATAATTGAAATATCACAGGTTGTGCGTTGAATCAATCAATTGGGAAATCCAACCTTTGGTTGTTGATTGAAATTGATTGATTCTTGAACATTGGTCTTTGGTACCGTTCAAGTAGTTTCTCTTGTATGCATTTAGACTCGCAGAGTTTTATATTTTCTTGAGTAAGTATTGAATCGAGAATGTGAGATATAACCCTTTGATATACTTTTATTAAGATTGAGTCTGACTGTCCAATTGATTTTCTTAAAAGTATATTGGAGTTTGTCCGTACATATTTTTAAGCGAAATATTGGGTGTGATTGTTAGACCTCCTCTTTTTCAATTGGTATCAGAAAAGGCAAACACTATAAACCTAATAAGTTGTGTTTGATTGATCCTTAAAAATTTCCCTATGGAAAATTTCTTTGGGAAACTTGCTCTTGGCATCTGTAACGCACGCCAGAACTCCTTAAAGATTGTTCAAAAGGTTATTATGGACAAAAGCTCTTGTTTCTCATGATAATCTCTTTTCATCTAAGATCTTGGAAAACTTAGATGATGAGGAACAATCTAAAGGAAGAATTAAAAAGAAGGAAAGATTGAGAAGACGTTCTTTACGCTCAAAGATATGGACTCTCACTAGATTAACTCTTAATCTTTTTGAGAAATGCTATCGTAATGGATCAATTGACCAAGATCTATTCAGAGCGTTTGAAAGCGTTTTTAGATTCTTAGAAAAACTTAATTTAGTTAAGTTTAAGAATCGACCCGATAAAAGTTCCTTACATGTAAAACCATGGGATAATGATGTACGAACTGGACACGCTGTTAACACAAGTAGATCCAATACGGGTTCGCGTGTTTTTTACACAAGTTCAAGGTATCGTAAGAATCTTCTTTCTAGTCATATAAAAAAGAAGATATAAAGCTTTGACAACCCTGATTATCATCATTACTTTGATTATATCACTGGGACTACTCACAAATATCAACCAGAAATGTTGCATGAGGATCTCTCTGCACATCATGCCTCTTGGTAACAAGCCTGGCACTACCACATTTGTATATATCTTGAGATGTGGCAAGAAATGGTTTGATTTGTGTACAGTTGGGTTAAAATGATATCCTTCTTGGATTTTCGAATAAGCTTTCTTCTGCATCCGGTTTTTCTCACAAATTGTGTAGTCACGGGATACACAACCTTGATGTGCGAACATTAAATAAAATTCCACATTCCTTTTGTGGGTCGCGGTTCATAAACGTGTCCAAGCCCATTAGTGAGATTATAAATAAGAGATACACGTACTTTCTTCTTCATCCCATCAGTCCGCATACAAGAACTTTCTAGGGTTCATGAATTTCCTCTATTAAAATCTCTTGGAGTAAAATAAGATAAAGAGGTGGTCAAAGTTCATTCCAAGTAAGTGATTTCCTCTTGTTTCTTTCCAATTTCTAGATCTCATGATGAATTTCAAGGTTTCAAAAAGAACTTCAAAAAATTTAGGTTCCTCTACCATGAATCTTCCTTTATACCAAAATTATCTTAGAATTAGGTTTGTCAATAACTCTGGTGCTGATTTTTTGAAAAGATCTCATGTAATGGTTTTATTCTAGAAAAGAAATTGGATTCATCTAATTGACATAAAAAGGATTTAGTTTTCTTTGAAAAATTCAATCTTGGAAACATCTTTAATGGACTTGGTCAAGAATTTGATACTCTCACAAGAATTTTCTATGCAAACATTCATGATGTTGATCTCGAAAAAATGGAATTAAAAACCATGATAAATAGAAAAAGGTTTCTTGTTAATAGAGAGTTCATTTCGAAGATTACCAAAATTCCATTGGGTAATATTCGTCTACCTAGGCCAAGTGATGAACGACCATCGTATGAAGACATATCTCATGGTATTTGTGGTAAGAAGGTTGCTTGGAATCAAGGGAAGTTTCGTACTAATGTCATTAGTGTGGCCTTGATGGATTTTGGAAAACTGGTATCTCTAATATTTGTCCCTTCACAACTGAGAATTCTCGGTGGAGTCGCGGGTTTGCGGAATTGGTCTATTTCCTTGAATTGGATATTCCGAGTCTCAATATTTGTGGTTTCATCATTTTTCAAATGACTTCGATGACTTCACCCAACAAGAAGTTAGGTTTCCATTACCTGATTGGTGGTGATATTGAAAATGCTAATGGACTGATCAGGTGAAAGGGGAGGAGGAGTTGCTTTAATTTGTTTGGATGCGAACTAGTGGTTGAGGTGAAAGAGAATTTTAGAGAATTCAAGGTGTTGTAGCTCGAGTTTTTTGGAGAGGAGCTAAAGATCATCTCTGTAATGGTTAGTACCTGAGAAGATTTGGAGTATATGGCCTGAAGTGGAAGCCGGGGGTGAAGCTGGGGGAAATTACTTTTTTGATTGTATGATTCCGAGATAATGAAAAACACATCAGTACCTATAATATTGATCATATATGATTTTTCTTTTATGAGTATGGATTCATCAAATATGATTGATCACCTTTTCAGAAAAATAAAAATATAATTGATCCAAATACTAGTATTATTGTCAGACTTTGATTGTGATTTCGTAACATTCTTTTTGGTGGCTCGTGAAAATAAGAAGAAAAGAAATAGTTTTTAGTTTTAATCAGCCATTAAAATTGTTATCAACGTAATTAAATTTATTATTTATTAGAAAAATGCTGATTAGGATGGGTAGACATCTCTATGTGAACCTTTAAAACAAGAGGTTGAGAAAGAAAATGTCTGCCCAAAATTATGCCATCAACACATTGGTTAAAGAGGTCGGGATTGGAGAATGATTTTAGAAACTTTGAATGTGTATCCTATTTGTACCAAGACTTTTTTCCTCGTTAGTAGGTATGTAATTGGGTCTGTGCCAAACACCAACATTGGCATACCGTCCTCGACCAGTTCCTTCGACTGCAATATATTATTAGCTCTCCAACCCTAACACAGTGAGAAGATATAGAGCAGAGGAGACAAGTGGGGAGGAAGTTGTTTGGTTTTGACTTGAGTTTGGTTTCCACTTGATTCATCTTTAAATTTCATCACTTTTGTTTAATCTACAAGGAAGATGTATACCATAAAACTACCAAGGTATGGAAAAATTTCCAACTCGGTTAAAGTGCTAATCCAATTGTACAATTTCTTGGGTAAAAAGCTTACAAAAAAATAAGTAAATAAACAAATAAAATTTGGCCTCAAAATTATTACGGTGGAGTTTAGCCATGTCAAACTATGTTTTCCTTCTGTGGTCGAATAACTTCTTCGGTTGGTAAAACCAAATGGTCACTGATATTTTTATCTACAGACAATTGATTCGTCTAGCATGGGCAGCAGCATTCTTGAAAGAGACATACTGGAGGAAGTCAGTTGTTTTGGTTGCAATACCATTTTTGCCTCCATTGTCGCTTTGCATTTGCAAGCTCATCTAATGAAGTGAAGTTCATATTTCCCTTATGAGTAAGCTGACACCACATTACTCTAACCCAACAAGTCCAACACCTGATTGATCAAAGCCATGATTGAAGTTGAGTTATTTAGAAGTAAAATGCATTAGCCTCTCAAGTTGGCAAATAGTCATTTTAGCAAAAATTACATACAGTGTTGACAGATAGAGAATAACAGATCGGAATACCTGAGGTGGGCATTGGTTTTCTCATCCGCGTTGGAATACCTGAGGTGGGCATTGGTGTTCTCATCCGCGGCATACGGGGAATTAATTCTTCAATTTCAACAACCACTAAATCGGATGTGAGAAACGTATGTGCAACTGAGGATGCATGCTCCAAACAACATCTTACCACCTGTTTTTGTTGGCCGTCATTAGAAATGAGGAATACCAAGACAATCTCTAGCCTAGCGATGGATATATGAGAAAGCATTTGCAGAATCATGTTTAAGTTGTATGATAAGTAGAGTGGTGAGAGCATAGAGTACAGGATACCGCCGTGCATATATTTGGATCTTTAGCCATACCTTTGATGGATCTATAATTCCTGCTGCCAACAAATTCTCATAACCATCTTTGGCAGCATTGTACCATATCTATAATCATCATTAGATAGAACCTGAAACAAATTGCATGTTTTTGGTTCAGCAATGACAAATTCACAAGTTGATTACACAATCGCATTTGATATCCCTATGGCAGTTGCACGGACCTTCTCTATGACAATGCTGCCATTCACGCGACATTCTTCACTATCAGTCTTGTTGGATATGTTAAAGCCCTTTTGAAGATGTCAGCTCCAATCTGCACAAGAATCTCAGAAAAATAAGATCGCCTCCTTTAGCAGAATATATCCAATAGGCAAGTAAATTACCAAGGTAGAGAAAATGAGGTACTGCCTTTTGCTCGTCATTCTCCAATTTTTTCTTGATGTCGTCGATTTTCTGAGACAACCTCAACATGCAAAAGCCACCACCAACCACAACACCTTCTTCAATGGCTGCCTGCAACATTGAAATTTAGAAGGTTCTAGGATCAATTGCTTTGCAACTAACAACATAACAGAAAAACAAGCAAGGACGCCTCAAATAGTTACCTTGGTTGCATTCAGAGCGTCTTCTATCCTAAGTTGTTTATCTTTTAGTTCTACTACTGTTTGTGCTCCAACCTGTAAGATATTTCAATGTAAATTCATACAATTTCAAGGATATCCAATCACCTTAGAATTGCAGAAATTACCTGTATATTGCCATTGCCATTCCACCACTTAGCCGAGCTATTCTTTCATTTATTATATTCTTTTGAAAATTTCCTTCTATGTTCTGTAATGTGGGGTCTTAAAAATGAGAATCACATTAGAACTTTGAAATCCAAAGTTTATGCAATGTGAAACAAGGTGTTCATACCTTACAAGATTTCGGAGTTGTGCAACCCTCTCATTGACAGCTGATTGGTTGCTGCCATCACTAACTATCATTGTAGGATCCTTAGTTACCACCACCTTAATGGCGTTTCCTAACACCTCCTTTCCCACATCCTTTAGGACTAATCCTACCTCATCTCTGACTACAGTAGCTGGGGAAATACTAAGCAAATGTCAAGTTTAGTTAGAGCCAGTTATCATTGGCAACTTTGTCTTTGATTTGAACATTTTCCTGTCAAATGCATTACCTCCTGTCAATGTAGCAATGTCAACCAAATAAAGACTCTTTCTTTCTCCAAAAGCCGGTGCTTATATAGCCACAGCCTTCAATGCTCCCCTGAGTTTGTTCTTAATTACCGGAGCAAGAGCTCCTTGCTCAATTCCCTTAGCAATAATCAGAACCGGGTATTTTTTCTGCACTGCATCATCCAGTACTTTAAACAACTCCCTCGGGTACACAATGTTCTTGTCCACCAAGAGCACCTGCAACCAAAATACCAAATTGCACTCTAATTATTCCATTGAAATTAGAATTATAACTATTAACAACTTGCAAAATCACCTTGCAGTCCTGAAATTCCACTGTCCTCTTCCTTCTGTCTTACCAGGACAGCTGAATAAAAGCAAGAAATAGAACTAAATTCCTGTATACATACCTTCAGACCCTCGGCAATTAAGCCTTGAGCAAGAACAGCAGAAGTGGTTGAACCATCACCAGCAAGATCCTTAGTTTTGGCACCAGCTTGTCTTACTAATTTTGCTCCAACGTTCTCCAAAGGGTCCTCAAGTTGAATCTAATCAACCCAAATTGTATCCATTAGCAGCACAAAAAAGTTTAACAAAAAAAAAAAATCTAGTTCTTCTGGGCAGTGTCTCATTCATTATACCTGCTTGAGTACAGTGACACCATCATTGACAATTTTAGGAGTTCCATACTTATTCTGAAGCACTACATTTCTTCCTTTTGGACCTAATGTTACACCAACAAGGTCTGCCACCATATCTACTCCAGCCTGACACATCACAAATTCTTGTTACTCAATTGTACTACAAATGATAATAATTAAGAACCCATTTAACCAAATTTTATAAATGGACCTGAAGCTTCTTTGTTGCTGAACCATCATGGTTGAAGTGAAGCTCTTTTGGGACTTTTGGTGGAAATTTTGTTCCTGCTCTGATGTATGAAGAAGAAGGCAGTCTTTTTGAAGACATTGTTGAATTTGAGAACGAAGCTGCAGAAATTTGTGTTAGTGAATATGATGAACAAGACGCAGCCATTATTAGTTAGTTTAAAAATCAGTTTGTTAAAAATCAGCCATTAACAGCAGCACTTACTTTCTGTCGGTGAGAAATTAAGATAAGAGTGAAGAAAAAGAGGAGATTCGGATTCTTTATCGGGTTAAAGGCTAGGACTGTATAATTCGACCTCAGGCCCATTTTGGGCCCTAGTTTGGGTTTACTTTCTTCATGGCATATATATAGAATGGTTTTGGGCACTACTCCATTTTGGAGGGGAACTGTTATTATTTTTTGAACGATTTTTTTTAGGGACTACTCCCTTTTTGTGGGGGACTACTATGGCTGGATAGTGGAAGTAAAGTTGGATCACCTGTTATCCTATTTTTTTGTTAATACCAAAAAAGCCTTTGAAACTCAAATTAGCGTTAATGTGATGATTTCTTAGTATGAGTGTAATAATTAGTTAGTGATTAGTGAGTTAATAATATGATAGATTTGTTAGAATCATAATTGTTGTGAGAAAGAAGAAGAAGAAGAAGAAGAAAAGATGAACCCAAATCAGTTACTTTGAGTGATTCTGATTTGAGTTTAGTAATTATGATTTGAGTGATTCATGTGATGATACCTCATTCTCAGAATCAGAACCCCCTTCACCTCATAGTGTATTTGTCAATACTTATAATGATCCGGAAATGAGTTATTTGTTAGATGATGAAAGATTTTTGCACCAAACTCAACCTAACCAAACATATGATGGATTTTATCAGCCACAACCTCATATTTTATTAATGTAGGTTGAATTGTGCAAAAATTTGGCCAAACTCAAAATTTCTGGAAAAACTTCAGTTACGTCAACCTAGTTCAGTAACCAAATTTAGCTTGCGAGGTAACCGAACTGTTCTTATCGTGTAGTTCGGTTACTAAATTTAGCACACACAGGTAACCGAACTACATGTCAATGGTGGTTTTTTAGAGTTCGGTTATGCAATCCCCAGAACATGTATCTGAACTATTTTTATAGAGTTTACAGTGCATAATTCGGTTTAGTCGATATCAATACCTTTGTTACCGAACTTTATGTTTGGTAGTGTCGCAGAATATATGTATATTCGTTTTTAACCGAACTGTTGAGTTCGGTTTTGTCGAGTTTTTCAGTTTCATGGCCGAACTTTCACAAAGAAAATCTAAATACAGAGTTCGGTAAGGCCCAAATATATTGCTAGAAATTACCTAACCGAACTGTTCAGATTTTATGGCCCCAACAACATATTTCGATTTAGCCATTTTTCTTCACCTGAACAACCTTGTTTACAAACTATTTCAACAGTTCGGTGACCCAGTGAAATTATCGACAAAACCGAACTCATTCTTTCAAATGAAAAATAGAGTTCGGTTACGAGAAAGTTTTTTGCGAGCAAACCGAACTGTTCTTATTTTGTAAGTTCGGTAAACAGATATTGGCCTAAGAGTTGCGAGCACACCGAACTGTTCTTATTTTGGAAGTTCGGTTACCAGTTCTAGGGTTAGAAAAAAAATTCTCCTAACCGAAATATCTACTGTAACTGCTATTTTCAATGGGTTTTGATTATTTCTGTCAATTTGTTCAACAAATAACGAATTTAAAAGAATGGGTATGTTATAATATTAACGAATGACAAGTAATGGGTTTGTTATAATTTTGATTTTGTTAATGATTCAAATTAAGCTATATATAGAGGTGGCCGCGGTGGTGGTTCGAGGTGGGTGGTGGTGGTGAGCGGCTGTTGTGATGGGAGGAGGTGGTTATATATATATAGGTGGTGGTGATGGGAGGAGGTGATTATATATAGGTGAAGGATAGGTTAGTCATTTCCACATTTTAAGACACCCCTTATAAGTATAGGGTAGACATTTGTATCACAAAGTAGTCCCCTATTTTTTTTGAGTAGTCCCCAAAATTTTGTTCTATTTTTTGGGTGGATATTAGAAGTAATTTTGAGTCACTCCTTAACTAAGTTTTTTGTTAATACCAAATTTGTCCTTGATAATTTAGTTAGTTTAGTGTAATGATTAATTAGTGATTAGTTCCTGTAATGATTAATTAGTGATTACTGATTTATTAATAGGATGGTTTTGTTAGAAAAATAACTATTGAGAGAGAGAATAAGAAGAAGATGGGTGAACCCAAAAAATCTTATTATGGGTTTTCTAAATATGATACGAGTGAGTCTTGTGATGATAACTTCTCCTTTGAATCAGAACCTCTTCATCTCCTAAAGCATTTGTCAATCTTCATAAAGATCCGGATATGAGTTATTTCTTAGATGATTAATGCATTCTTCCCCAACTCAAACTCAAGATCCAAATGATGGATATTACCAGCCACAACTAGAGGATGAAGTTATGGGTACTTAGGTATGGAAAATTTAGTTAATGTAGCTTAAATTGGGCAAAAAATAGGCTAAACTGAAAATTTCAGAAAAAATTTCGGCTAGGTAAAAATAGTTCGTTTACCTGTCCTGAAGAACAAGTAACCAGACTATTTTGTATGTGCAGTTCGGTTCCTTCTTTCAGAAGACGCAGGTACCCGAACTTTATTTTAATGGAGTTTTTTTTTTTTTCCAAAAAACATAGCCCAACTATTTTTACAGAGTATACAGATAATAGTTCGGTTTAATCAAGTTTTCTAATTTTGATGTCGAACTAGATCGCATATTGTTTTAGAGATTAGATAACCGAACTTCTGAGTTCGGCTAAGTCGAGTGTACTAATTTTGTTGCCGAACGTCTAATAGAAAATCAAAAGAAAAAGTTCGGCCTATCGCTAATTTTTTTTAGAGATCTGATAACCCAACTATCTGTTCGGCTTGGCCGATAAATTTATTTACTTTACCGAACCTTTAAGTGTTTCTTGTTTGTGGTTGGTGCTGACGTTATGGTATTTTTCGTGGGTTGCATGTGATCCAATACCAATGGAAAATCGACCTTCTCCAGTTGATATTTTGTAGGAAGACACATCCAATCACTACATGAATGATTTGGTATTCAAAGGTCCGATAGAGGCAAAGAGTTGGGATAGACAACATGCACAAATAGACATGTGCTTATTAGTTTTGAATGTGAGAGAAAATAAAAGTCGCTTTGAAATGGTTTGTGAGAGAAGCGGCGATCCCAACAAAAGCCACAAGATGAAGGGATATGTTTATAATGGAAAGAAAAATAGAATAACAAAATTTTCTCAAAGAAGATTAATTGTCAATTCAAGCTATCATTTAATTATAACAAAGATTTAGATGGATGGATTTTCTTTTGGGTTGTGGAAGGTCGTCATAACCACCCTCGTCCGGAGAATCTTGAAGGCATTTAATGGCGGCAAAGCTTATTCCTCAAGAAATGGACAAGGTATCTAAAATAAGGACAATGGGTATTTCACCGCTTCAAATGCTCCAAGTAATGAAGGAGGATAACAAGGATAACCACTCATCTTTGTCCACCATTTACAATACAATTGAAATAATCAGAAAAAAGGAATTGAGAGATACACAAATAATGCAACAATTATTTTTTTTGGGGAAAGAGAAGGAGTATGTGGTTCAAAAGGATGTGGATTCAGACGGAGAGATAACACAACTCTTCACTGTGCATCCGACGAGTGTTCAATTGGCTCAATTCTTTCATGAAGTTCTAATAATGGATTGCACTTATAAGACGAACAAGTACGAGATGCCATTGTTGAATATTGTTGGGTTTAATTCGACAAAGTCACCGTTTACCGTGGCATTTTATTTCTTAAGGGACGAGCAAGAACCTAGTTACATTTGGGAACTACAACAAGTTAAGGAAATCTTTCGAGGTGATGATATTCCCAGGGTTATAGTGATCGACAATAAAGTCGCATTGATGAATGCAATAAAGGAAGTTTATCATTAACATATAGTATTCTTTGTACGTTCCATATATGGTGTAATATGATGGATAGGTGCAAGCCAATAATTTGTCCACCCAAGAGAAAAGGATATGATGAGATTAAGAAGTTACCCGAAGATGAACAAGCGGATGCAAAAGAGGAAGTTGATAAACAATTCTAACTAAATTACGGTAAATGGGTTGATTTCAACAGTGAATGAGAGTCATTGTGTTGGTCTATCACCGAGGAAGAGTATCATCTAAATCTTGAGGAGTTTTTCGAGCATTGGGATACTCCCGATTACCCCAATGTTGTATCGTATCTTTTTCGGCAATGGTTGGAACCGCACTAAGAGAGATTTGTTTATGCCTATACCAACCAATATAAACACTTGGAAAATCAAGCGATAATTTCGGTACTTTCGGCTCACTACCGGTTGAAAAAGAATCTTTTTGGATGTGTTGCCGTGTGGAATGCTATAGAAAATTACTTCAAGAACGACTTTGATAGAATTAAATAAAAGTTCCAGAAAAGTCGTATCTTCGAGATGACAGGAAAGTATGCTGATAACCCGTTGTTTACGATGTAAAATGTCTCATTGTTGTGACATCATTGTTCGATGCAAGATCAATGACATTTGGATAATAAGGGAATGGAATAAATGGCTTCTTACTCCTTGAGTGGTATGAGATAGTGCAACCAAATGCATGCTTCCATCCTTTTCGCCACCTCCGAGCCAATGCTACCTAACCCAACAATTCCTACTCGCTTACGGCTCAACTGCAAGGATCAAAATGTTATTGATACGGGAGGGAGGACAACCATACATCAAACTTAATATCCAAAAAATAATAATAATAATAAAAAAAGGTTCCTGACGACCACAAACATGTTTCGTAAAAATTTTAGACAAAAAAAAAACCAACAGAAAACACGCATCTTTAGACAGCAACCTAGCCAACAAAATAATAGCCTGTTATACATACAGATATCAAGCCAAGGGGTGTGAACCACCAGAATCATCAGATATCAGGATCAAAAGGCACAAGAATCTGGCAATTGAAATAAAGCTACTCATTGCTTGACAATGTGACGTTGATTGAGCTGGGTTGGATTATGAACGTACCACAAATCGGATTTTCCGGTACCCGAATCGGATATGATACCCTCAGATACTTCCAAAAAGGCTTATCAAAAATTTATTAGTCTTTCTAAAGGTTTTTTCTTCAGTTTTTCTGAAGGTCTCTCTTGCTTTTACGTACTTTGTACATGTGAAGAGGAGAAACACTGGAAAAGAAAATGAAGGAGTTTAATCCCCTCCTAATGAGGGTTGAGAGAGGAAATTCCAAGTTTTCTAGCAATGTAGGACTGAAATGTTGTGATATATAGGTGTACCATGAGTGTTTTTAGGATTAGATTGAATTTGGGTGCTCTAATACATTCCTGAATCCCTAAAATTGCATTTACAAATATTTATTTACGTGGTATCATCTATATTCGTATCGGCCATTTCCGGAGATGCCGAATCGGATTCTTCGATACACACCAGAATCAGATATCGTATCAGTATCTGTGCAACCCAGCCATCAAGAAGTCTGTCACATTATAGTTTTGGTTGTATATCTGGTAGGAGTAGGCTTAGGGCCGCTTTCCCAACTAATGGACGGAGGAGGAAATACATGGGTTTGACAATGCAACCAAATGCATGCTTCCATCCTTTTTGCCACCTTCGAGCCAATGCTTCCTAACCCAACAAATCCTACTCGCTTACTGGTCAACTGCAAGGATCAATGTCATAGACATGGGAGGGAGGACAACCAAACATCAAACTTGATATCGGAAAAGAAAAACATTCTTGATCACAAACATGTTTCATAACATTTTTAGTCCTGTACATATATAAAATGTCACAATTCAAATTTCAAAGACAAAACAAAACAGAAAACACGCATCTTTAGATAGGAACCTAGTCAACCAAAAATAACCTGTTACACAGATCAAGAAACTTTGAGTTGACCAAGAAAAATTGATCAAGAACAGGAGGAGAAATAATAGCAGAAAGGGGTGAAATCGAAGCCGTAAAGGAAAATTAGCGTGAAAAGAAAGTAAAGACGTGTCAAGAGTTAGCGTGAAAAATAATAGAAAGATTTATCTCTCCTTCGCATTTATTAGAGAATACAAATATGCAAAGGCGGTTATCGGAAAAAAGGGAAAAAAAGTAAACGACATTTCAACCAGGGAGGAAGGTAATCAACACGTGTAGATGATTACACAGGAATCGGGGGGAAATATCGGCAGATCCGAAGAATACCAAAAAATAGGATTGATGTGATGGATTAAATTTCCCACACTATTCTTTCCGCAAAAGATCAGTGCAAGAAGAGACAAAATTTGGATACAAAGTATCGCTCAACCAATGAGAACACGTGAGATACACTTACTACCGCGAGAAAGAAAGGTTAAAGGCGAAGACTATAAGTTCACTATGTCATTACCGACGCACACGATGATGTCATAAGAGTCACACGAAATATGTGAAGACAAGCGCGATGGTTATACTATAGTGCGATAGAATCGTCCTTAGAGATCCCAGATAAGGAGTTTTATTAAATATAAACCATTATTCGAATTAGCTGCATGCCATTCACCCATATATAAGGGGCAAGAAACCATTGTACAAAAGAGGAATCTTATTTAAAGTCTGTTTGAAAAATTTGAGATAGAGGAAGTTGTTTGTTTTCCAAGTTGGGATTTATGTGTACTTGTATTTGTGATAATTCATCTTCATAATATTATTGTTTTGAGTTTCTTTCATCATTTCTGATATCTCTTCTCTATTATTACTTGGTTGTGACTATATGATTTCATGTAGTTACAATGATATCTCGTAATCGTAGGTAGTCTACGAATAACCAACATATATTATGCCTTACATGAGTCTGTGGTCCAATCTCTATAATATGCCCTACTAGAATAAGGATCATTCTAGCAACTCATAGCCGGGCGTATCCTTCTTCGTCAACAGTTCAGCCATCGTACTGGCCACCTTATTGGGCTGCAACACCTTGCCCATATCCAACAGCACCGTCTTGGCAGTAGCCCTTCACGTACCGCAGCCCTTTACAACATGCCAGAAATCAAACTGTCCAGCACCGTGGTCGCTCCGCTGGTCGTGGTCGTGGCATTCCAGCGGGATTTTCATCGCAAGCCCTGATCGCTCCCACCAAGGAATATCTACAGCCCACTGATATTGCCGAAGCCTATAGCTCCATGAGCAGTCAAACACCTGAAGATGTTTTCTATATGGACACCGGTGCAACCTCACACATTACTTCCGACCCAGGTACTTTACATAATGTTTTTAATTCAAGCAAGGTTCGGTCTATTTTGGTTGGAAACGGCAGTAGCATTCCGGTAACTGCAAGTGGCTCAAAGTTCATAAACCGTCCATCTCATACCCTTCACCTCAAAGATACTCTTGTTGTTCCTTCCTAAAAACTTAGTCTCTGCTTGTAAGTTTATCATTGATAATCATGTGTCTGTTGAGTTTGATCCATACGGCATTTCTGTGAAGGTTTTGAGTTCGAGGAAGACTATCCTACGATGTGATAGTTCTGGGGAGCTCTATCCTATCACTATCTCTACCGTGCCAACTTCACTATCGCCATTACCTCACCAACTTTCTCTTGACGTTTGTTCGCCTGACATTTGGCACAGTCGCCTTGGCCACCCTGGCAAGGCTGTAGTAGATGTCTTACGTACCAAGTCTTTTATTCACCGTAATAAGGATCATTTTCCCATCTTTTGTCATTCCTGCCAAATTAGTAAACATGTTAGACTGCCATTTTATGACTCTCATTCTATCACTGTTGCACCATTTGATATTATTCACAGTGACTTGTGGACATCCCCATTGCATGTAGAAACGGGTTTTCGTTATTATCTTATCTTATTGGACGACTTCACGAATTATTTATGAGTGTTTCCATTAAAACTTAAATCCCAAGTGTACACCAACTTTTTGGAATTTCTCTCTTTTGTTCGAACTCTATTTGAACGCGAAATTAAATCTTTCCAGTGTGACATGGGTTGTGAATTTGATAATACTTTTCACAACTTTTCTAATCACAATGGCTTAGTTTTTCGTTTCTCCTGTCCACAAACATCCTCTCAAATGATAAGGCCGAACGCATGATTTGACGTATCAATGATATAACTCGTTCTCTAATGTCTCATGCCTCCGTTCCTCCCAAATATCGGGCTCATTCTCTTTTAATGGCAGTATACCTACATAACATTCTTCCAACTAAACCCCTCCATTTCCGGTCATCCGTATCTGTCCTATATCAACGCCAACCTACATATAATCATCTTCGTACTTTTGGTTGTCTTTGCTACCCCAATCTCTCCTCCATAAAACCCCACAAGCTTGCTCCTCGTTCAACTAGGTGTGTCTTTCTTGGGTTTCCACCTAACCATCGTGGTTATCGTTGCCTTGACCATGCCAAAAACAAATTCATCATTTCCTAACATGTAACGTTTGATGAAAATGTCTTCCCTTTCTCATATTCTTATTCTACAGGTCCTTCGGTAAGTGACGACCATTGTCTGCCTCTCCATCATTCATTTCGTCGCACCCTGACCTACCCTCAAGTTCAACCTCTCCTGTCCACCCTCTCATGTCTGTACACACCACCTCACCGTCTCCTTCCATCTCCAACTGTCCAGTCCGGCTCTACTGCTTTCCCGGTGTCCGTCACAGCATACCCTTTACCTCTCAACTCCACCACAGTACACTCCACTCTTGTCTGCTCCTAACCTGATGCCAATCCTCCAGATACTTCCTCTTGCACTCTCCCAGATACTTGTGCTTCCCGTGGCATCCTCCGTCCATTCAGAAACTCAACCTCAGTGTTCAATCCACACTTCACATATCCCCTCTTCCTCGTTCTCATCCTTATGCACTTAGGGACCCAAACTGGAATGCTGCCATGAAAGACGAATACAATGCAATGATTAAGACTAATACTTGGAAGCTCGTTCCTCGACCTCGAAGAAGTCGAGGTGCTGGCCAACTACACGAAGTAGGTAAGCATGGCGGAAAAGTCCAGGATGAGGATTTTGAAGACGTCGGAGGCTTCAGCGTATAGAAAACATCATTGTATAAAGAGATCTGGTTAAAACATGGGCACATTGCTTCCAACCAATTTCTTACAGATTCATATTATTATTCCCAAGTAGTAGTTGTCTCTGAACTAATGAGTTTTATTGTTAAAAATGAATGCATTCCCTCTCGAGGAGGTTTCTTCCGAAGCGATTGATGATTGGGAGAAGAATATAACAGTGGCAGAGAAACTTGAATTCAACATCGGCTGGCTTCGCGAGCGCTTGGAAGATATTAAGATAATTTTTGCTGAGAAAAGAAGCTTCAAGAAGCATTAGCGGAGCAGGATCAGGAAAAGCCACGAGTCTTTGAGGCCGAGCAGCAGTTGGTCATGCAAAAAGAGCGACTTTCGTCCTTGGAAACTAAGATTCCTCCCCTACTCATGGCCAAACAAAATTTTCGAAACAAATGTGGTGGTCCTTTGGTGCTCTTTAATTGTGCCACCAACCTGTCACCTGTGACGGATCCAGTTCACGAGGATGGAATTTGTATTGAAGAACCTATGGCTAACAACAAGTCAAAGATAGTGCCAGTGCCTTCTAAGGAAATTGTAATAAAAACACGCTTAATTTCTAGCCTCAACATGTAGTCTTGTTCTACTTTAGTTTCCTTTTGTGTCTGATGCAGACAGAGTGATATTGCGTCAACCTGGTGATGCCTTTATGACTTTTAAAATCATGAAATGCAATATTGCACTTTGGTATTAGCTTTTCTTGTACTCGTTTTTCTAAGGAATATTCGTCACGGCCAGCAATAGTGTCCACCTATTTGTCAGTCTGAAGCATCTACGTTTAAACAGATACCACCTAAATTGCTTGTAAATTTGCTGGTCTTGCAATGTTAGGATACTAAAGGATAAAAGAGATGGAAATGTCGATGCTCGTTGCATTTTGGAATTCAGTTTGCATTGGTTACAATTTAGTAGTAGGTAGTCCTACAAGAGAGACAAGACATGGTTCCGCGAAAGTGTTTATGGCTCCCAAAAATGACTATAAGATGCACCAAGTTAGGTTATACTGTAGTGGTAACTGATAAGCAGCCTTGGCAGCTACAGACTTTTTGGATATGCAATGACTGGCTATACATGAACTTCAAACCTATTTTTTCTGTAAGATACTTCAAACCATTATACTGTAATTAGGCTTCACTTTTATAAGCAGCCTTGGCTACCAAATCTAATATGACAAACTAAACAAAAAGAGAATAATGAGAGATATTCTTACTTTTACCATATGATCATCATATGGTTTTTACCTAAACCTACGCAATGTAATAAGTCAAAGCATTTTCTTATTTTTCAATTTTTATTTTGATGAACTTAAGTTCGAAATTCATATCATCAGATTTAGGACTAAGCCACTAATTCACTAACTGTTGAAGCATCACATGCACAATAATTTTTAGTTTATTTTGGAACTATAATTACTGTCTTTGCAAAGACAGTTAACACCTATTCATAACTTGAAGCATAGCATGTTATCTAATTGTTGTAATTTATCCTTGTTGCTTGCCTCATCTTTTTAAATCAGCAAATTTCACCTTTTGAAATTTTTGTTCTTTTCCTTTTTTTTTCAATATATTAACGTTTCTCCTCCAAAAAATAAAAAAAGAAGAAGGTGGTCTCTTGGTTGAAGACATTGTTAATAGAAAGCTGCAGAAATATGTGTTGGTGAGAATGAATACATGATGAACAAGAAGCCGTGGTTGGATGGTTAAAAATCAGTATGCCAAGCCATTACGACACCTACTTTCTTTCTACTAGATCTCAAACTAAGCCATTTCTTCCACATTTCTCCTCTCCCTCTCTCTCTGATATGGGATCTCCATCATATATCCTGGTTGAAATGGAAAATAAGAATGAGTTATGATCCCGAGTTTCACATGTATTCTTGTGTTGTTTGTTTCTCTGGTATCAGCTTGTGTTGGTGAATATTGAGAATTGTTATTTAGTAATCAAAAAGAAGACTAATGCAGAGAGAATAGTAAGAAGAAGAAGGTGTTATTATTATTACAAATAACCAAGTTGCAAATATAATATTTTCAGACATATTTATAGTCATTGTCTGAATACAAGACATTGTCCGAATATAAGACTAAATAAATGATATTTATAGTTATTGACTATGTCAATACAAACTAACCAAAGCCTAAAACTCTATCATTCCTTATTAGCCCCCCTCAAACTGATAATGGTAACTATAATCAGTTTGAAACATGTGTTGGTGAATCATGAAACAACCATATGACAATCCTTTCGCTAAAAGAATGAAGAACTGTAGAGGCAGAGAATAAAGTTGAACCATTCTGACCAAGACTAGCTGATGAAGATCCCAGTAATTGTTGCAGTAGTGATGTAAACACAGGAGCACACAGTCCTTTAGTAAAAAGATCTGCTAACTGAGTTTTTGGAGGTATGTGTTGAACACTAATAAATCCGCTATGAATCAGCTTTCTAACCACATGGTACTGTATTTTTATATGCTTTGTCCTATAATGAAAAACATGATTAGAAGACAGGTAAATAGCACTTGTATCATCACAATAAAACGAAATTGGCAGTTTGATAGTAACATGTAACTCTGACAATAAAGAAGAAATCCATTCCAAATCAGCTGTAGCTACAAACAAACATTTATATTCTGCTTCAGATGTGGATCTCGAAACTTTTGGTTGCTTTTTACTGGACCAAGAAACTAAAGAAGCACCAAGAAAAACACCATAACCACAAGTTGATCTAGATGTTTGAGGACAATTACCCCAGTCTGAATCTGAATAAGCTGTCAATTTTCAATATCACCTTTTTTCAATGTAATACTGTACTCAATAGTACCTTTTAACTTCCTAAGGATTCTTTTAACCAACAACAGATGAACATTTGACTGACATAATTAACTCCAAAGAAGATATGAGACCTTGTTAAGCACAAGTATTGTAACATTCCAACTAAAGTTCAGTAAGTTGTAGCATCTTGTAATAACTTCCCTTCATGAACATAAACTCTAAGACCCTTAGCCACTGGTGTGCTACAAGAATTAGACTCTGTCATGCTTGCTTTATCTAATAACTCAAGAGTATACTTTTTCTGTGTTGATAAAATTTCATAACCTTGATTCAGAATGATTTTTGGTTGATGATTTACAATATAGAAATATTGTTTAACAAACCTATATGATTAATTTTGAGAATACTTAATATTAAAATTTAGCCATGATTTGGGCATCTTACCCTAAAAGAGAAATCGAACAAGTTTTGATGATAATCTTCGTTCTCTGATTCAGAGAAATAGATATAAGATATGTCTATAGTTCACCAGTTTGATTTTTTACTTGAAGAGTTAACACTTCGCAGGCTTAAGTCGTTAATGGAACAAGGGAAAATTAACAACTCTAGTGGAAATACAGCGCGCAGAACAACATCCTCTTTTTCGTATATAGGAGCACATTACTTCATCAACGATCAGACTCAACTTCTTCTTCTTCTTCACCAGCTACAGTAACTCAAGGGCGAGCGAAATGTGAAGATGTATCACTCAAGGGAAAAGTGTGAAGGATGAACTAATTCACGATACTAATGAATGGAATCGTGACAAGTAGAAGGGTTGATACCTCAAGAGATACATTGACGAAGGAGAAGATAAACTTCATGCGAAAATAAGATCTTCCCATAACTCATAAAAACAGCTCCAACAAGGACACAAAGGGGAAAGAAATGGACCCAAACCAATAACACCAGTTTAGCAAAAGCTTGAGATTCGTGCAAAGGAGAAAGAACAAAGGTTAGATCGGGGTGCACAACCCGAAACAAGGACCCTCTCAGCCAAAGAGATCGATTCCAACTTTAAGCAAAAAGGTTGAATTGGTTACTATGAAATGTTTGCTCCAGTGGCTCGACTTGAAATGACACGTCTTGTTATCTTTTTGGATGGACAAGAGAAATCGCTACTTCACTAAATTGATGTTAATTCAACAACTTTTAATGGCGTACTTGAAAAAGAAGTGTTCGTAGATCAACCTATTAGTTATACAAAGAATGGGGAGGAAGATAAGGTTTTACGACCTGAAGAAAGCTATGACGGGCTTAAACAGGCACCACGATCATGATACACTTGTAACGACTCTTATATTCAATAACAAGTTTTCAGAATTGTGCACAATAACCCACTTTATATATAAAGACAACTGGTAGGCGAATATAGATGTGTAAATAAGATGAATAAATGCCTACAGTGATACCTGCAAGTGCACAGGGTCCAATTGTAGTAATGTGTGCAAGACAGGGTCATTCCACAGGGACTTGGGGTGTATTGAAGCATTCCTAAGCTGGTTAATCTAAATGCAATGAGTGACAAAGCAATAAGGCAGATGCAAATATGGGAAAACAGTTAACAAAGCAAAGCAAATGACATGAAATTTAAGAACCAAAACAGCAAAGAAATATGGCAAAACAGTTAAGAACCAAGGCTATAAGCCAAGGGCAGGGAGGAGTTTGTGCACTGATTTCCACCTTGTGTCCTAATCAAGCAATGCAATTCTAGGTTGAGTTGAAGACCTTGAGCATATATTAGAATGGGAGGAAAATCAGCTTGCTCACTGATATGCCCCTAGTATTGACTGTCTTTTGACAGCACAGTCAATCACAGGCATACCAGAGCACTGATTTCTTCCCATTGCTCAAGCAAAATAGACATCAAGATAACTATCCTAGCAATACATCATTCAACAGTGCACTAGAATGAGACTATCCTAAGAACAAATCATAAGAACATAACATAACATAAACATGAACAGGAGCTTGATATAAATTGTAACAATCACACACTCAAATTCAATACATGTTGGAGTTCAGAACAGCTAAAATTAACAATGCATTTGAATTGAGAATCATGGAATTGAAAAGATTGATAACCCTCAAAGCTACAGTTCATGGAAATAACAAAACTAAACTATTCTACTGATGCTCTGGCTAATCCAGGCATGCCCCATTATAACACCCAGAGACCCCTATTTATACATACAAGCTATAATCAAAGAATCCCCAAATCAGTACCACATCAGCAAAATTAGGGTTTGCTGAAAAATACAATTAAAATCAAAATTGGCTAACCTAATCTACTGATAACAACCCTACTACGTGACCCATACTTCAATTTAGACATACAATCGATTTCCCCAAAAAATCCCCAATGTCAGAAAAATTAGGGTTTGATAAAAAATCTTACCTAATCTCTGAAAATGATTATGACTCTTCACCCATGCCTCTATTCCTCTTCCTGCGTCTTCTCTTGTTCTTCCCATGCCCTAATTGCTTTTCTAGCTCATCTATTTCATCAACCCCTAACCTAGGGTTCCTGTGAGAGGAAAAGATCGAGGAATTGATGTTATAGAAAGCTAGAGGAGTAGGGGAAGAGTGGGTTTCAGTTGGTAGGAGCCATGATGTCTTTGGTGAGAGTTGTGGTGGTGGAAGAGGCGGACATGGTAGTGGTTGAGGCGGACATGGTTGTTGCAGAAAGAAGAGGGGAAGAAGAAAGAAAGAAAAGGTCGATGGCGTTATAGCTTAGGGTATGTTTGTTTGGGTGTAATAGACCTAGGTGTTAGGGTGTTGAGTAGGTTTAGCAATTGTTTATGGACAGCGAGGATGAGACGTTGGATGCGAAGATGATGGATCGATCTAACGGCGAGATGGAAGGAAGCGGGAAGCGACCGTTGGATGCCCGATACAACGAAACTGACGTCTCAAGATGGAGTTAGGTGCTGTAGTGTTTGACAGGAGCTTCAGACTTCGATGCACGACGATGAAGCGACCGTAGGATGTTGAGATGATCCAATCTGACGGCTAGAAAGGGAAACGGGTATGGATATAGGAATTGGATTTGGGTGAGGGTTTTGGGCCTTGTGTATGCCAAGCCCATATCTTCTTTAAGAACAATTCTTCCTCTTCAAGCCCACTTCTAGCCTTTTGGTCTTGTGCACAACATTCTTCGCGGCTTCCTTGTGTAATTCCTCCCGGCTTTTCACCGCTTTTCTGCTCTTTTCCGCTCCGCTATTCATCCAAACTTTATTTATTACCTAAAAATGCAAAATTAATTAATAAAAATATTTATTCTTGAAAACAAAGAAAATACAGAATATGGGATAAAATGTAGAATTAATGCACAAAAGATGAGTTAAATGCCAAGAAAAATATAAATATGCACTTTTTAGCACTCATCAAATACCCCCAAACCTGAATTTTACTTGTCCTCAAGTAAAACAAAACTAAGGAAATCCTACCTATTCCACTGTCGCTAGTCTCTCGAATGCATTTAGCATATGCACTTAAACCACTAAGTGTCCCTAGTGGACGAGTGAAGTCTCGTGAAGGTTTGCTTAGAACGTACCTACAAAGTTCTAGGTCAAAATATAAGCTCAGATTCCATCAAATGTGACATGTGCAAGTCAGTTTAAGCTCACAGCAAAATGGAGATGTCAATCTAGCTATTAAATGCACAATCCTAGCACTGATAACAAATAAAGACATGTGATAAGAGTGTAAAGTGTATCTACACATGTGTAAAGAAAGATATGAAGTTATGACTACTAATCACCAAGATATAGTTTTTAGGCTAAGAACCGAATTCTAAGCCAAGCTAGCTGTCCGGCTTTACGAGAATTGTGAATGTTCACCCAATGAGTTGGTGATATTTCAGTTTACCCGCGTTATACATCGATGGCTGCACCCTCCTTGCTTATTACAAGACTATTTACAACAAAAAGATGACTCTTTACATGACTCTTATTTACATTGATTACTCTCTTTTATTTTTGGAACAAGAGAGAATATTATATTTAACATGACAAAACATGGAATAAATACTTGATTTTTTTTTCTTTTTTTCTTTTTTGATATTTTTTCTGATTTTTTTTTTTTTTTTGTAAGAAATAACTTTGATCTTTACAACATAGTGACACTTTTGATACATGAACAAAAAGAAAAACATAATTACATGACTCTTAGCAAGACGTGGCCCTTATCGAATGCATCCGGTCAAATTCTATGGTTGCTTTTCTTAACGTATCCTCCAACTTCTATCACAGCCAACCAAAGAACAAGCTAGTCAAGTCTCATTCAGTATTCTAAAGTGATTGGCAATCTAACTTCCTATCAAACACCTTGAAGATCGAGGCTATACATGTATTGGTAGATCGTGCGTGTGCAAGTTTCTTATCACTATGTGAATTGTGCTAGAATCAGGGTGCCTAAATATCTAGACTAAGACTCCTAAAAATTACATATTTGCACAAGAGTCAACATTTCAAGGTAAATGAGCTCCATTTTTATGTTTTTTTTTTTTTATCATTTTTTAATTTTTTTGGAATTTTTTAAATTTTTTCAAAAAGCGGGAGTTCTGTTTTCAATTATAACATGTTATCGAAGTATCTACTTTTCACCCCCAAACCTAAACTAAACATTGTCCTCAATGTTTCAAAAAATGAACAAAATTATAATACAACATATGAAGAGGATCATGTTGAGTAGAGAAAAAGGAAAGAGAATACCCGATTTCGGCGAAAGCAATATTAGAACTCCGTTATTCAAGGCAAGAATCCAACATATGTCAGCCGAGATCATATTGGATTAGCAAAATATATACAAAAGGAACAAAAGGGTTTTAAGAAATTTTATCTACTGGATTATGTACAAGAAAATTTGGTTTTTAATGGGATTGGACTTTTTGGAAAAATTTGGTTTTTATCGGGAGACATTTGGTTTTGATGGGAAAAAGAAAAACATTTGGTTTTTAGGGAAACATTCGGAAAACTTTGGTTTTTATGGGAGAAAAACATTTGGTTTTTAATGGGATTGGACTTTTTGGAAAAATTTGGTTTTTATCGGGAGACATTTGGTTTTGATGGGAAAAAGAAAAACATTTGGTTTTTAGGGAAACATTCGGAAAACTTTGGTTTTTATGGGAGAAAAACATTTGGTTTTTAATGGGATAAGGAGACCAAGCCCACTGTTGGGTTTTGCGAAGCCCAGCTACGTTTTTGAAAAACAGGCCCACTGCTGGTGAGTAAAGCTCACTGTTGGTTTTTGGAATTTTGAAATTTTGGCCCACTTGAACTTTGGTTCAGGCCCACAGTTCAGAAACAAGCCCAGGTAACAATTTGAAATTTGGGCTCTTAAATAGCCAAAGGTCGAGGCCCAACTGGGCTTTGAAAACGTTTTCTGTTTTTGGGTCAAGCCCACAGTGTAAATGTTTAGTTTTCAAATGGATGTTAAGCCCACAGTCCCAGAAATTTAGTTGGGCTTTGGCTAGCTACTAACTAATATATGAGGCCCAACTGGGCTTTCAAAAGTTCAGTTTTCTTTAGTTAAAACAAAAGGCCCAAATCAATCTAAAACCACAAGCCCACAAGAAATTAAACAAACAAGCCCACAAGAAATTAATCAAACAATCCCACAAGAAATTAATTACAAACCCAACAGAAAAATGGAAAAAATTATTACAAGCCCACAAATTAAAAATGGAAGCCCACAGGTTGGGTTCTCTTAATGGGTTTAGGCTTACTTGCTTAAGCACAGCCCAGCTGCTCAGTTTGGTTGCAAAATCCCAGTTGGGCTTTGGATCATCCTAAGCTTTTGTCTTTGTTCAGGCCCAGTTGGGCTTGGCTCAACTTGTTAAGCTTGGCAGCAACTTCAGCAGGCCCAGTTGCAGGAGCAGATCAGCAGCAGCAGCAACAGCACAACAACAGGATTTGCAGGTTCACAGGGCCACAGCAGAGCAACAGGTGCAGAAGGCAGCAGCAGTTAGCAGCAACAGGCAGTAGTTGGAAACAGCAGCAGCAACAGGCAACAGCAACAACACAGTTCAGCAGCACCAGAAGATGGTACCTGGTGAACTCAACAACATTCAAAACAGTAAGTCAAAGCAGTAAATCAAAGATGCAGGAATACAATATAAAAATGATGTAAATGCAATATGCAAGATATGCAAGTTACAACTAATGCTAACAACAGATGCAGTTGGGGATAAGATGCAAGAAAAACTTCAACAACACAGCACCAAGTCCCCGGCAGCGGCGCCAAAAACTTGGTAGGCGAATATAGATGTGTAAATAAGATGAATAAATGCCTACAGTGATACCTGCAAGTGCACAGGGTCCAATTGTAGTAATGTGTGCAAGACAGGGTCATTCCACTGGGACTTGGGGTGTATTGAAGTATTCCTAAGCTAGTTAATCTAAATGCAATGAGTGACAAAGCAATAAGGCAGATGCAAAGACGGGAAAACAGTTAACAAAGCAAAGCAAATGACATGAAATTTAAGAACCAAAACAGCAAAGAAATATGGAAAAACAGTTAAGAACCAAGGCTGTAAGCCAAGGGCAGGGAGGAGTTTGTGCACTGATTTCCACCTTGTGTCCTAATCAAGCAATGCAATTCTAGGTTGAGTTGAAGACCTTGAGCATATATTAGAATGGGAGGAAAATCAGCTTGCTCACTGATATGCCCCTAGTATTGACTGTCTTTTGACAGCACAGTCAATCACAGGCATACCAGAGCACTGATTTCTTCCCATTGCTCAAGCAAAACAGACATCAAGATAACTATCCTAGCAATACATCATTCAACAGTGCACTAGAATGAGACTATCCTAAGAACAAATCATAAGAACATAACATAACATAAACATGATCATGAGCTTGATATAAATTGTAACAATCACACACTCAAATTCAATACATGTTGGAGTTCAGAACAGCTAAAATTAACAATGCATTTGAATTGAGAATCATGGAATTGAAAAGATTGATAACCCTCAAAGCTACAGTTCATGGAAATAACAAAACTAAACTATTCTACTGATGCTCTGGCTAATCCAGGCATGCCCCATTACAACACCCAGAGACCCCTATTTATACATTCAAGCTATAATCAAAGAATCCCCAAATCAGTACCACATCAGCAAAATTAGGGTTTGCTGAAAAATATAATTAAAATCAAAATTGGCTAACCTAATCTACTGATAACAACCCTACTACGTGACCCATACTTCAATTTAGACATACAATCGATTTCCCCAAAAAATCCCCAATGTCAGAAAAATTAGGGTTTGATAAAAAATCTTACCTAATCTCTGAAAATGATTATGACTCTTCACCCATGCCTCTATTCCTCTTCCTGCGTCTTCTCTTGTTCTTCCCATGCCCTAATTGCTTTTCTAGCTCATCTATTTCATCAACCCCTAACCTAGGGTTCCTGTGAGAGGAAAAGATCGAGGAATTGATGTTATAGAAAGCTAGAGGAGTAGGGGAAGAGTGGGTTTCAGTTGGTAGGAGCCATGATGTCTTTGGTGAGAGTTGTGGTGGTGGCAGAGGCGGACATGGTAGTGGTTGAGGCGGACATGGTTGTTGCAGAAAGAAGAGGGGAAGAAGAAGGAAAGAGAAGGTCGATGGCGTTATAGTTTAGGGTATGTTTGTTTGTGTGTAATAGACCTAGGTGTTAGGGTGTTGAGTGGGTTTAGCAATTGTTGATGGACAGCGAGGATGAGACGTTGGATGCGAAGATGATGGATCGATCTAACGTCGAGATGGAAGGAAGCGGGAAGCGACCGTTGGATGCCCGATACAACGAAACTGATGTCTCAAGATGGAGTTAGGTGCTGTAGTGTTTGACATGAGCTTCAGACTTCGATGCACGACGATGAAGCGACCGTAGGATGCTGAGATGATCCAATCTGACGGCTAGAAAGGGAAACGGGTATGGATATAGGAATTGGATTTGGGTGAGGGTTTTGGGCCTTGGGTATGCTAAGCCCATATCTTCTTTAATAACAATTCTTCCTCTTCAAGCCCACTTCTAGCCTTTTGGTCTTGCGCACAACATTCTTCGCGGCTTCCTTGTGTAATTCCTCCCGGCTTTTCACCGCTTTTCCGCTCTTTTCCGCTCCGCTATTCATCCAAACTTTATTTATTACCTAAAAATGCAAAATTAATTAATAAAAATATTTATTCTTGAAAACAAAGAAAATACAGAATATGGGATAAAATGTAGAATTAATGCACAAAAGATGAGTTAAATGCCAAGAAAAATATATATAAATATGCACTTTTTAGCACTCATCAACAACTACAAAGATAGACATTCAATGTAGATGATTTAATCTCTACTAGTTCTAATTCAAGTATGATATATGAATTCAAGGTGGCTATGATTAGTCACTTTTAGATGACTGACATGGGTCTCATGTCTTATTTTCTTGGACTTGAAATTTTTGCAGGGAGATAAAGGCATATTTATTTCCATAATAAATATGTAGATGACTATTGAAGAGGTTTAATCTGGATTCTTGCACTCCTATAGAGACACTTGTGAATCTAGAGTGAAGTGGGATTATATTAGTAATGATGAGTTGGTGAATCAAACTCATTATCGCCATCTAGTTAGGGGATTGCGTTACCAAACAACGAACTAGGAAGGATATCACATTTGGTTTGATTAGACGATTCATGGAAGCACCTATTCAAGCTCATCTACAAGCTGCAAAAAGGATCCTTTGTTTATCAAAGGTACACAAGTTGATGGTATTTTTTATGCGTCGTATAATAAGTCTAAACTTGTTGGTTATATGGAAAGTGATTGAGATGGTGATATATGGATCGTAAGAATACTTCTGGTTACTTATTTCTTATGGGTTCTAGTAAAATTTCCTTTTCCATCAAAGAAGAAAAAAGTTGTAGCTCTTTTCACTGCCGAAGCAAAATACGTAGCAGCAGGTGCTACTGCTTGTCAAAATGTTTGGTTTCGTCGTTTGTTGGAAACCTTTGATAGAAATAAAGAACATGTTCTAGGAGTGCCCTGAATTTTCACTTGGGTGTCTTTATAGTATTCAGTTATGACAACTGTAAATGAGTTGTTTTTTGTCCGTACAAGTTACTTACCTGTAACTCAATTCCGTTCATTTGGCATCCGTTAAAGTCGTCTTGTGACTGTTTACTATTAATACCGTGTACTCTCTTTTGTAGTGTCTAACAAAAGATTCTTTTCTTTGTTTCAATAATTCATCATGGTATCAGAGCCTTAAGTGCCTTATTTCCAATTCTTTTGCTTCTGCCAGTAAATCTGAAATTTCTTTTGTTCTTCATCTTCACCTGCAAGTTTTCTTGATTTTCTTTTACTGATACTATCATGGAATCTAACATTTCAAAGCTTCTTCTCAACACAATTTCTCATATAGTTGCTTTAAAACTCCAGGATGATAATTTCTTAACTTGGAAAGCTTTACTACTGCCTTACTTTAAAAATTTCAATGTTCTAAGATTCATCGATGGATCTTATCCATGTCCTCTAAATTTGTGTATGCTGATCGAAATGCTGATCCTGAAGAAACAATCAACCCTGAGTACATTCATTGGAATGAAGAAGATCAAACATTGATTCTCCGGATTCAATCAACAATCTCAGAGAGTGTGATTTCTTATGTTACAGGACCAACTACATCTTTTGATCTATGAAAGTCGGTTGAGGAAAGATTTGCAGCAGTTTCCTCAATTCATGTTCTTCAACTCAGGATGAAATTATCTTCTCTTAAAAAAGGTAACTCATTTATCATCAATTATTTGAATGAAATAAAGAAGATATCAGATTCTCTTTCTGCTGCTGGATCTAAAATTGGTGATAGTGAAATGAAAGTTTATGTTCTTAATGGTCTTCATCCTATATTTGATTCTTTATCTACTTCAATTAGAGTTAGAATCCACATGTTACCATTGGTGAACTTCATAATCTTTTGATGAGTGAAGAAATCATCTTAAAAGAAAGATATAAGGCAATTATTCATCGTGATGAATCTAAAGCATTTATTGCTTATAGACCACACAAACCATCTTATCCACAAATATTTACTCATCCTCAAGTCTTGTATCATCCGATAGTGGATACAATTAATATTGTAACATCATTGATGACTACAACAAATATTGATTTTTTATTGATTTTGCTACTCAAGTACAAAACTACTTTAACTTGAAGATTAAGATAATTAGAACTGATGGTAGGGGGAATTTATAGCTACACATATTTCTTCTTTACACTGGATTTCTACATCAATATAGTTTTCTTCATCCCAGAAAAAAATGGTGTTGCTGAATCAAAACACAAACATCTAGTTCGAGTTGGCAGAACATTATTACTTCAAGCAAACTTAGATTATTTTTTTTGGTTTGATGCTTTTCAAATAACTAATTACCTTATAAACATATTACCAACTGCAAGCTTGTCATTTATTTCTCCATGTGAGGTACACTATGGATCTTCACCCAATTATCCTAATTCGAGAGTATTTGTTTTTTTTTATCCATGATTACAAACTTATGTTCAAAATAAGCTTGCACCAAGAAGTAAGTTATGCATTTTTCTTGGATATTCTCAATCTCATAAGGGATAAAAATGCTTTGATCCTCAAACAAGAAGAGTTTATTTGTCTAGACATATTCAATTTGATAAAGCTGATTTTCCTGCTCTTGTGTGCAAAATTTTTAATGTGTCTAACACTACCTCAGAGAAATTATACTTTCACAAAGCATCAGTGAGTTCATAAACTACAACTACTTCACCAATTCATTCTGATAATTTAGCTTATGTAGTACCAGCTAAGATACCATTACCATCCTCACTCAATTTATCTCATGTGGCTGATACTTTTGCATCAGACTCAACTGTCACTACTTTAACTTCATCAGACTCAAATGTCACTACTTTAACTTCAACACACAACATGGAAACTAGATTCAAGAATGGTATTTACTATCCCAAGGTATATTTTGCAACAAAATATCCTTTACAAGTTTCCTTTCTGACAAATAATACTCCCCCAGTTACTCCCAGGCTATTAATAATACAAAATGGATACCTTGTTTAAAAATTAAATATACTGCTCTCAAAGATGTAGGTACATGGTCTTTAGCACCACCTCATCCATCTCAAAATGTAGAGGGTTGCAAATGCGTCTTCAAAGTCAAGTATAAACCTGATTTCTCAATTGAAATATAGAAAGCTAGACTTATAAATAAAGGGTATCATCAACAAGAAAGACTTGATTATACAGATACATTCAGTCCAGTAGCAAAGCCTACTACCATCAGGTTAGTTCTTTCTTTAGTTGTTCCCATGATTGGTCTGTTAAAAAATTGGACATCAATAATGCCTTTCTACATGGTGATCTTAAAGAAACAATTTCCATGACTCAACCACCATATTTTTAATGTAAAGATCATCTTGATTATGTTTGTCATTTTCATAAATCAATCTATGGTCTCAAACAGGCACCAAGGCCCTGGAATGGGTAATTAATGGATACTTTTCTTTCCATGGGCTTTACTAATTCTCTAGTAGATACTTCTTTATTCATTCACAAGTCAGACTCTCACATTACTATAATTTTTATTTATGTTGATGACATTTTGATTACTATATCTTCTTCTAATTTTTGTGATCAAGTGATATCTTTTTTGGCACTAAATTTCCTGTTAAATATCTGGGTCAAATACATTACTTCTTGGGTATGGCAATCAAAAGGAATAACTTGATTATGCATTTATATCAGTCTAAGTATGTACTTGATCTTTTTAAAAATGCAAACACGATGGTAATTAAACCTTGTTATGTACCAACAATTGTTAACAGTAAATCTAGTGCTACTGATGGAGAGTTATTGTTAGATCCTACATAATATAGATCTACTGTGGGTACTTTAAAGTATGTCACTTGGACAAGACCAGAAATTAGTTACTCAGTTAACCAAGTTTACCAACACATAAGTCATCTAACCACTGCTCATCTCACTGCTGCAAAAAGAATTGTCAGATATCTTAAAGGAACTACTGATTTTGGTATTGTTCTTTAAAAATGCTTACAAGCTTTATCATCTTAATCTGTTTCAGACTGTGCAGGTAATCCAAATGATAAAAGGTCAACTAGTGGTTACCGTATCTTTTTTGGCACCAATCGAATCTATTGGTCTTCCAAGAAACAACCTATAATAGCTAGAAGATCTACTGAGGCAGAATACATATATTTGGGTCATACTGCTTCTGAGGTTCTTTGGGTATGTCAGTTATCGAAATATTTGAGAGATTTGTTTTACACTTATCCTTCCCTTGGTTTTGACAATAAGGTTCCTAGCCTTAGCTTCTAATCTTGTTCTTCATAGCCGGATGAAACATGTTGTTATAGACTTCCATTTTATTAGAGAACTCCTTTGGTCCAAGATTTTACAGGTGTTTTATATCTCCACAGACCAACAAGTTGGTGATTTTTCACCAAAGGATTGACAACCTCTAGGTATGATTTTCTGAGGACCAAACTGAGTGTTCTTGATCATTCACAACTTAGTTTGAGAGGGGATGATAGAAATAAAGAACCTGTTCTAGGAGTTCCCTGAATTTATACTTGAGTGTATATATAGTATTCAATTATGACAACTGTAAATGAGTTTTTTTGTGTCCGTACAAGTTACTTACCTGTAACTCAATTTCGTTTTGTTGGTGTGTGTCATATTCGTCTTGTGACTGTTGACTATTAATACCTTGTACTCTCTTTTGTAGTGTGTGATAAAAAATTATTATTTTCTTTAAATAATTCATCAACCTTGAATGTCAATCAAGTATCAGGATATAAGATTTATTACGACAACAATTCAACGATTGCTTTAACCAAAAATCCAGTGTTTCATGGAAGGGCTAAGCATATTTATATTAGGTTTCATCATCTTTGCGATGTTTCCATGCATGATGAAGTTACTCTTGAGTGTTGTAATTCAAAAGAGAAGCTTGCAGATATATCCATCGGTTGCAATTTTATTTTACAAGCTCAAGCAGTTGTTAGGTGTTTGCAGTTGTGAGTAGTTATGTGTTTGAGTTTAAGGGAGGATGTTGGAGTTTGAACTTTAAACTCAAACACGTTTTTAATTTTTCGTTGAGTAAATATTTTCATGTATCCTTTGATTACTTTTTATTGAATAGGAAGTTCCAAAAATTTAGGAGATCGTTTCACTCTCTACTACATAGTTACTGACTAGTTTTAGCTTGTATAAATAGGATTCATGTTGGTTCATTGTGAACTCATATATAGAGATTAAGTGAATACAATTCTTTGTATTGTTGTCTAATCTTTTATTGCTTTCTTTCGCTAGTTGTCTTTTAGATATTGCAGGTGCTAATATCATATGGAAACTTATTAGAGACGTACAATATATTTTTGTATCTCTTCCGATGTTTATAACTTTTTATCCAAATCATTTTATTCCCTCAAAACTAAAAGAAGATTTTATAACATAAAATAATAATCTTGGCATGCAAATAGGTCAATGTTGCAGGTTCTCTGGGAATCTATAATGTTACGGATTTGAGGTTTAAATGTTTCAATATACATGCATGTGTATCGTCCTGTGGTAGGTGCAATGCTATTTGTGGCCTATCAACTACTTCAACATGTTTATATAATTCGATTGATGGAGGCGTCTGTCAATGTTTCCCACAACTTGGAATGCAAGTACAAGGAGGAGCGCACGAATCTCATAACCACAACATCCACAGAAAAAGCAGCAACGGTTTTTCGTTCCTTTCCTTTTCCATTTCCTTGTATTTGAGTTTCATATTAAACATGTTTTTTATCAAGCTAGTTGGTTTCATCATCCATAAATTGTTGTTTACGCAAATAAAATAGCATTGACACCTCTGTGTGGCGGGCTGAAACTTCCTCTAGCTTCCACAACTCACCATGGTCGCCAAATCCATGCAAATATGTTGTTATTCTAACACAAAACGGAAACGCGAATAAGGAAATTTGATAATAAAGTAGGAGAATTCTTGAGAAATCTCAATTTTGATTGATATAATATTATTTTGATACATATGACTTATCTCCTATTTAAATAACTCTAAGACTCAAACTTGGAAAATAATAAATCCCTAAAATAAACAATGTTTTAGAATTAAATAACTTCTTAGAAGAAATACATTCTAAAAATAAGAAATACCTAATCTTACATCTCATGGATGTCCTACATCAGGCCCGCCATCTTTAAAAAAAATCTTCTGGAATTGACAAAGTACTTCAAAACTTGTATTACATCATGCCCACCATCTTGAAAAAAAGTCATCTTCGAGTTCACGAAATATTGTAAACGACCCGTCCAACAAACAATATATTAGAGTAGGTAAATGAACGTAATGTATAACACCATATAATAAATCGTTGAGCACAAAAGTTGATGTTGATATAGATAATTATCTCACAGTATTTTTGACCAAGAAAAATATTCTTACATAGTGGTCGATCTTCAAGAACAGGGACACTAAACTACTCACAAGAAGATAATAATGACTCATGTTTTGATTTTGGCGAAACTTCTTCAACACTATCCGAACGAATAATTTGTCGATTATAAGCGGCATGACAACTTGGATTTTCTTCTTCATCACAAGATTGAGGAGCATCATTGTGACTCTCCGTATATGCGGTCCGACTAGATAACATTGATTTATTTAATTCTAGTTTATGTTGAATCGCTGCTTGAAACGTGACTTGAGATTCCTCAATTTGATCCATTATAAGCTTTGCTTTTGCGAGATGTTGAATACTTTTGTTTTGTGATCCCGCGAATTTACTTTGGAACTCTACAAGAGAACACGTCATATCTTCAAAATTAGAATGCTTATCCTGTCCTTTACCGATAATGAGTAAGCACCGACTATAAGGATGGTTTTGGTAACGGACGTGTAATATATAAATATGGGTGGAGTTTGGGATAAGAATACAGTTGGACTTTGCAGTGGGATATGGATTTAATGGGCTGTTGGGGTTATTATGGACTATTGAGCTTATAACAGTGGTGAGAAAGTATATGCTCGTGACTAAGCAGACGTGAAAAGAGGACGTTGGTAATGGACGTGATTGGAGATGGGGACGTAAAAAAACTATTAATGACGTCTTTTTTCTTTTTCTGAAATCAAAGGATAGTTGATAGGTGTTTTCGGACGAAGAGATGCAAACTCAATAAGTGAAGATGATGAAAGTGTAGAGAAATTTTAGATGAAAAGAGTAAGAGGATCGGAAGCCGATGCTCTAGATGGCACTTAACGCAAAACGGAAGCGTGAATAAGGAATTTGATAGTAAAAGTAGATGTATAGTTAAGAAATCTCAATATTGATTGATAATAACATTGTTTTGATACATAAGACTTGTCTTATATTTAAATAATTTTATGACTCAAACTTGTAAAATAAGAAATCCCTAAAATAAATAATGTTTTAGAATTAAATAAGTTCTTTAAATAAAAAAATGCTAAAAATAACAAATACCTAATTTAAATTAATTAAAAATAATAAAAAATACTAATCCTAAATCTAACGGATGTCCTGCAAGATATTCCATATAATATTTGGTATCATTTCCATTTTAGTCTATCTATAACTTCGTAGAAAAATGTGTCAAAAATCTTCGTTGCCAACTTCGACACCATTCCACTAATACCACTTTTTTTTCTTTTTTTTTTGATCGGCTAATATCACTCTAATAGTATTAATTTCTCCTATCTGTTACAACTTTGTAAAATTGGTCTTCATAATATAAATCTTGTAATACTTGGTTAAAGCAGAAACAACAAAATAAAAACAATACAAGGAGGAGAAGAGCAATAAACTTACGTGGGTGAATTGAGATGAATAGTTTCTTTATTCACAGACATATAATTCCTTGGTATAGGTTTTCAGCATTGAACAATTCAATACATTAGATGTCTTTTACAAAACTTTGATGGTCACTAAAAACGACGCAAATGACGTAGGCTATGCTGTGTTAGGCGCTAGGAGACCAGGCGCCAAGCCCTTTTCCTAGTCTACAATGCCCGTGGAAAAATTAGAAAAAGAAAAGTTGTGCACATCCTTGCGCCTAGGTCGCTTTATTGCCTAGGAGGTTGGGCGCCCCTTGGGCCACTCGTGCGCCTAGGACTCCTTTCCCAACATATGGGTAGCACTAGTGTCTTTTAGTAGGTACTAAATACTCCCAAAAGGACTTTCTAATCTGTTTTCTATCCCTTTCTATGTGCCTGTCCGTCCATCCTTCTCAACAAGATGGCTATTTATAAATGTTTAAAAGAGTACTTGACTGTCGGTAACACGAGTGACACATGTAGATTAGAACAATGTTACTATATGTCCATGAACCAGTCAGTTTTTAAACTGCGGGACAGTTGGCAACAGTCACAGTTTTGTTACAATATAGACTGTTCGAAGAAATATTTAAAAATAGAATTTCGATATAGGGCCTTAACTGGGTACCAAAGTCCCGTGCGAATGCTAAAGTACAAATAGCTGAGAAACAAACAAATACTAGTTGGCATTCCCACTTAAAAAAACAAAGCAAACACTACTTGGCATTCCCACATAAAAACAAACAAAGCAAACACTAGTTGGCATTCCCACTTAAAAAAACAAAGCAAACACTTGTGGCATTCCCACCTAAAAACAAACAAAGCAAACACTAGTTGGAATTCCCACTTTACATAACTGCCAATGCCACTGCCAGTCTGCCACAGAGTAGGAACAACCTTATTCAACAACGTAACAGATATGCGACTTCACACAACTTAAAACCAAATGAACAAACAAACAAGCTTTATTAAAGAGCATGCTGGGCGCTCTCGTACCTGTAGTTGTAGGCATTGCGGCCCTTAAATATGCCATCATTCTTGTAGTATACTTTTACTGTTCCATTTGTTAAGACGTCACGCTGAGTGTACGAAAAGGGTATGTCGCATGAAGCCCGTGTCGCCATCAGACTCACCTTCACGCTACTCATAGGAGGCACAGTAACTGTATACTCAGACCCCATTTCAAGTTCATCTTCATTTCTTTCTCCCCATTCATACGAACTTTTAAACTCGTAGGATGTCTCAACCTTGCCCTCCGCTATTTCTGGGACACCTACGCTTAAACTCACCTTGACACCCAGTGTGAACGATACGCTTGCTGTCCATTCCCTAGTATACCTTTCTGTATGTTTGAGATTCAATTTAACCGTGTCGGAACCTTCTCCCTTTTTGTTCCTAGCCTCTTCATTCGCAAGCAATAACATGCTCGTCGTAAATCCTTGCATCAGTAAGGTCATAAATGACGTTGTCGATAGTTCTTGATAAAACAGGCTCCTCAATGACAATGGGGGCATACGCGTCGACATAGGTAAGAGAGTGGCGAGGCAGTTGGTCTTGCTATTCGCCGTTCGTCTTGCACAGAAAGTATTGTTTGCCAAACTTCGCAGAGCAATAGTTTTGTGTCAAGTTTGGTAGGTATAAATACAGTGTTGATGTGGTGGTCCATCGTGGGATTCTCATATGCCCATACCCACGACGATTATTGTCAAGCTTCCAATATTGCCATATTGGACACTTTCAGGCAGAGCCTCCGTCACGACTTGGAAACACCTCATATTCAAAATCTGGAGAATTAGCGACTTCATAATTATAATCCATAACCCGTCTGAAAAGGCCTTGAGGTGCATTCCATTGTCGCCCTTGATTCTGATAATGTCGGGAAACATCACGATTGATTGCCAGTCAATGATGGTAAACAGATCGCGCTGGTCAGTGAGTTGCGAGTTGCTAATTAAATTTAAGCAACCATTGGTCTGGTTGGTGCCCATAAAGAAGGAAACATAGTAGCTGGTGTGGACATGGAGGAGCCGGACGATCTTGTTGCTGTTGGAATTCAAGTAAACCGGCTGGAAGAGCGTGCAAGACTGGCTAGATCGATTCTCGTCAGGTTTGACGGACGTGGCAGTGATCCATCCGTTGGGGCCCCCCATGTTTGCCCAGAAGCGGTCATTTAGTTTGGATCGGATGTGTACCAGTCCATTTTCAGTGGTAGCTGGCACTACCTCAAATCTGGTCTCAAGCCCGAAACTGTAATCTCCATCAAATCGGAGGGAATCAGCTGCGGTTGGATTAACCTTTTCTAAGTGCAGGTATCTGTGGTTGAAGTTGGATTGGATTATGATAAACTTGGGAAGTCGTTGTGCCATGGCAGATGGATGGATAGATAGGGGCTTTGTTTCCAAGATAAATATAGATTTCTTTCTTGTTTGCTTTCTTTGTTGTTTTTGTTTTTCTTTCTCAAGGATGCTACCTCCTTAAATATCATGTTCCGGTTGATCCTTACTGTTTGTTTATTGAATCAACTATAATGACTCATTAAGAAGAAGATCCAGGAATCCTGCCTGACTTAACGACTGATATTCAATTACTCTGTACATTTTTTTTGAAGCATTTATATACTCTGTACTTGCTATTCAAAATTAGGATTAACTAGATTATGTGTGAATTCTTCTACAAAAAATATATCATATATAACTAGTTGGAACCTGTACGGCGTCTTGAGACTGAAGAAACATTAGACTGGTGATGTATAATGTCCTCAAGCGCCCACTTGTTTTGTTTTATTTTATGCTTATCAGAGGGAAGGTTAAATTTGTGTATAACTTGGCTGCAATTAATTTTGTTGTCTGGAATTAATTTTTGTTAATTTGTTAAGTTGTCTAATCCAACCTAGACAAGTAGTGAATGAAATGAATAACAAATCTTGATTGGAAGGATCGAAGATGAAAGTGATGATGATACATGCAATCACTATGTATACAGACAGAAGACAAAGCCGTACAACATACAGGTCGGCACCGACGAACTAACGTGCGCAATAGAAGCAAGGGAAACAGAGCTATTGTTGTCACAGCCTAGCACTACACCAGATCTAGGTTTTTGTAACAATAGGTTTCCTAACTGATTATTCTTTTTGTAACTCAAATTGATTATAAAACGTTACAAAATTGATCAATAGTTACCATAATTACGATATTAACTCGCGGAAACTAAATAACTATTTCAAAGTGTGAGATCATTTACATACATATCTAACGGACTTTGCTCTGAGTTTAAATTTTAAAGACCGAAAACTTGAACGGGAAACTTACTCAGCATTGATCAATCTTCCCAAATGGATCTTGGTGCAGCGGTAGATAACAATCCAGATAGAGCATAGCAGTAGTTTCTTATCCAAAGTGCATGGGTCTCTCTAGCAGCTCCTACAAGTACCAGAATAGGTGGAATTTATATCCGATAATAAATAAATTTGTACTCACTTGTTGTCTATCTAGACTAGTTTATTTATTATCCATTCATTTATGTACTGTCCATTGCCCACTTGGTGTCAAACCCTTTACTCTTCTAGCAGCATTGGCAAGGGAGAGACTGAAGCAAGGACCGGTCAAATGAGGAGCACAAAAAATAAATGAAGAATGTGGTTGATATCCATTTAAGGGATTTTGTTTCTCATATCATGCAGATTGAAATCTACTACCGGGTGAGGAATATGAAAAAAAAGTTAGTTGGGACGATGCTACAGTCCTTCAGCCATATATAAGCGAAGTTGGAGGAATGAACCATGGTGGATGTGTTAAGATTAAGTGTTTCCTTTGACATCTTTGACATATAGGGTTACTTGTTGTTATTTCCAATGTATGGTATTACTTCTCATGTTGATGTAGTTATACCGCTCTTATTGATAAATTCATGATGTTGGTCCTTGAACTCTAGTTGTTTAGTTATCCAGTGTTCCACTTGTAGTTGTTTTCATTTAAATAATTTTTTTTGTTTGTTGAGCATCAAACCTTGGTTCTCGATAGGGCGGTGGCAACATGAGTTTGGGATGTTTAATACTTTTTTGAATTTTTTTACTTTCACAAGTTGCTCAAGTTGTTCCAAAAGTGTGGTAAACTAGCCAGCTTAAGATCTGAAAGTGGAGGCAGCTTGTTCGAGTTGTCTCCAAAGATGGAACCAACTTGATGTAGTTGTTTTCAAGTCTGGAGCCAACCAGGTCAAGTTGCTTTCCAAGTGCGATAGCAACTAGCACAAGTTGTTCCCAAATCTGGAGCCAACTAGCTCAAGTTGTTTCGAAGTGCGAAAGAAACTTACACAAGTTTCCCCCACTGGAGCCAACTATATCAAGTTTCTTCTAAGTGTGAGAGCAACTAGCACAAATTATCCACAAATATGGATACCACCTAGATCAATATGCTTCAAGCTGCTTCCAAGTATGAGACCAATCTGGAGCCAACAAGAGGAAATTGGTATATTAAATTTTACTTCCACAAGTAGTGCCAACTTGTATAAGTTTAATCCCAAAGCAGAATCAACTTTCTTTTATAAGTGAAACCAAGTTCTTTGAGGTCAAAAAAATTCATAAATCGTTTGCGTTAATGCTCGTCATTGATCGAGAAAAAAAAGTACAAATCGGGTATTGCTCAAGAACGTTAAAGTTTTTCAAAACTTTCTTTAAAAACCACCAGATCTGAGTTTTAGAAGAGAAAATTAGAGAGATAGAAAGGTAATTCATCCTTTTAGGAGTGATTGGTGATATAGCTTCATTTGTTTTCATTTATGTTGCTCTTTGTTTGTTTCCATGGTCTTGATGCTGCTTTAACACCTATTTTGATTTTGTGAACTACAGGTGACGTTTGTTAGTAGAGAATATAATATTTTCTCCCAAGACTTTCATATTTTTAGTATCCGTTGTGTTCTGAAGATGAAAGTCTTCCGTTGAAACTTCCATTTTTATCCCTGAATTTTATAATATAGAAATATGTACAAAATAGCTAATCGTCACTTGAAATTTCTTCTTAAACGAGCTAGATAAAACATAGCGCTGATCCTTTACTCGTTTAATACTCCTACTTCTAGCGCCAAAATGTAGTTGCACAAAATCCCACAAACGATAACCCTAATAATTTCTAGATCTAAACATATTTTACAATCAAAATGAAGAAAAAAGTGCTAAATGTAAATGAGACACAAATATTTTTACATGGTTCGATCCATAATGGGACCTATATCCATGGTTCTTCACTATGATATATTTGTTGTCACATAAGACTCCATTAATAAGTTTTTGTGGAGCTCTAGATCTTAATGATGGAGGAAGAAGATGATAGTATGCTTCTCTTTTATTATGTGCGTATCATATTTCTCTCCTTATCCCTTTTTTTATATACTAGGGTAATGCAGTAGAAATTCCAATTATAACTTTTGCTTATAAATTAAGCTAATTTAGGCATGGTAGTATATATGCGATCTTATATTGCTAAGTTGCCTCCGTTATTGTTGTGGCGCCACAAAACCGCCATGATATCATCGCACATCTCAATAGTGACGTAGTGGAAATATATCTTCTCCCTTGATATTACCTTCTTCTCTCGTAGCCTCAATTCCTAAGAAATAATGCAAATCACCCAATTGCTTCATTGCAAACACAAAACTCAAATATTTCACAAGATGATCAAGCAAAGAAATTGAATTACCAGTACGTATAATGCCATCTACATGTAATAATAACACCATCATATCTGAATGAATCACATATACAAACATTGAAAATATGAACGGTTTTTGAAATTAAAGTTGAGCTGAACTTTTGAAACCAAGCCCTTGGTGCTTGTTTTAAACCATACAAACTTTTCTTAAAATGACAAACTTTCTTTGGGATTCTGAGCTTACAAATCCTGGTGGCTGCTTCATATGGACATTTTCTATTAAGTCACCATGCAAAAAAGAATTTGAAACATCTAATTGCCTAATAGGCCAATTTCTAGTAACAACTATGCATAGAACTACTTTTATTGTAGTAGATTTGACCACTGGGCTAAAAGTTTTTCCATAATCAATACCATATTTCTTATTATATCCTTGAGAAACTAGTCTTGAATTCAATTTATCCAGAGTCCCATATGACTTCAGTTTAACTCTCTACACCCATTTACAACCTAATACTCATATGAGGCTCAGGATCAACTAACTCCCAAGTCCCATTATTCTGTAATGCAGTATTTTCATCATTCATAAAAGCCAGCCATAGGGGATCTTTCATAGCCATTTTGAAACTTTTTAGCTCAAAAGGAGTATTAATAATAAAAGTAAGAGCAGAAGAAACGGGATGCTTAATTGAATTATTTAAAACATGATCATGAAAAGATTTTGTTTAGTAATACCTCTCTGGGATCTTGTGACAACAGTTGAAGAAGGAAAAGTTTGAATAGATGATGTATCCTCTATAACAGGAGTAACAAAGGTAGAAGTCGAAAAACAAAACTCATTTTCTGAGAAAATCACATGTATGGATATATAAATCCTCTTATTTACAGGATTATAACACTTATAACCCTTACGTAAGGTGCTATATCCAACAAAAACACATTTAACAGATTTGGGAGACAATTTATCAACTCTGGAATTCCCTAAGAAAAGATAACATATACACCCAAAGACTCTAAAAAGGAATAATCAGGTAACTTATTGTAAATAACTTGAAAAGGAAATTTATCATGAGGAATAGGAGTGAGAGTTCTATTAATAAGATAAGTGGCTTCCAAAAAAGCATCATACCATTATTCTTTTGGACAATATGCATTAAAAAGAAATGTATTACCCATTTCAGTAATGTGTCTATGCTTTCTTTCAGCGAGACCATTTTGCTCTGGTGTTTTAGGAAAAGGAATTCTTAAAAGAATACCAGAACTGTCTATAAAAGTTTTAAAAACACCTTTTACTAGATCCATAACACCATCTGTTTGTAAAGCAAGAATTTTAGTATGAAATAAGTTTTTAGTTAAACTTTTAAAATGTTAAAAACGTTGTAAAGCTTATGTTTTAACTTGAATTGGATAAATCCAATGAAATCTACTGAAATCATCAATAAAAACAATATAATATCTATGTCCTTCTATGGAAGGAACAGGAAAACGACCCCACTCATCACAATGAATTAGTGCAAGTGGAGATGTTGCATGAGAAGGAGAAATATGAAATGAAAGTCTCTTACTTTTTTTCCAGTTTACAGGGATGAAACAGAGTATGAGAATTGATAGACTTAGCTATAATATTTTTGTCATTGTGTAACAGTTGAACAATTTTTGAAGAAGGATGACCTAACCTATTATGTCGAATATCAGAAGAAGCAACAAGAGATGAAAAAGAAAATTGTAGCTCAATAGAAGTAATAGGATACAAGTTATTTATCATTTTACCAAGCGCAAGAAAAATATGATCATGTAAGCTTCTTATTTCATACCCATAAGGATCAAAAATGATATATCATGAATTTTCTTTTGTAAATCTATCCACTGACAATAAATTGTTCTTCATATCTGGAACATGTAAGATATTATCTAACCTAAAACTGTTTTTTGGTGCAACAAGATTTGCACTACTAGTAAAGGAAATAGATAAGGTTTTACCATTGCCAAGCATAAAATTATCCTTGCCCTTGTAGTTAAAAGTATTGTGGAGGAAAGACTTGTCTCTAGTTATGTGAGTAGAAGCACCACTATCATAAATCCACACTGTATTGGATGAAGAAGGATCATCATTAAAAGCAGCATCATTGATATTTAAACTTGTGAAAGCATGTTGTGAAGTACCATCAGAATGATCTGAATTTGTCAAACGACCCACTTGAGCATCAGAAGTGACAAAATTGGCTTGAGGTCTCTGGCCAGTTGAAGTACCAGTTGGAGGATTATATCTAAAGAAACATCTTGTTGCAAGATGCGCATTCTTCTTACAAATATGACAGAATAATTTTGAATAATCAATATAAGACCTTCTGTCATTAGTTGAACTAGACCCATTTTGATAATTACCAGTTGAATTATTAGAAGTAGATCCATGTTGATATTTACTGTTTTTTTAATTCTCATTACTGAAATTCCTATGATTTCCACCACATCTTTTGTTATAATTGGAACCAATAGAACCATTTCTTGCATAAAAGTTGTTGAATTTTGATCATTAAATATATTTGCACTTTGAGATTATCTCTCAGCTAAAAAAATTTCATGAGAAATTAACTTTGGTTTCACTTATCCAAAAGTATATGGTGTCTCTCTACTCTGTGAAAATATGAAAAAAATTTCATATTCACTGCCTAATCCATTCATAACAAACATCAACAAATCTGTATCACTGACCTTCTCTCCAATAGAACTAATGAATCTTCTATAGTTTTAACTTTCTGAAGATACTAAACAATATACATATTACCCTTTTTAATACCATTTAATTGATTCCTTAAAATATTCTTCCTAGCAATAAATTGAGTTCTAAAATTCAAATCAAAAAATTCCAAATATCTTTTGCAGTTGATAAACCAAGAACATCACCATTAAAAGTAGATGTGAAAGTAGCCTTAAGACAGGTAGAAACAAATTTATCTAATATTCTCCAAGAAACCCACTCCGAAATAACAATCTCAACATCATGAATTATAACTTTTTGTGGTGGTTCAACAACATCACCATTAACATATCTATATAGATCACAAGAAAACAAAACACCCTCAAATTGATCTTTCCAAAGTAGTTGTATAAATTGTTCATAAAATTGTTTAAGCTTTTGAGAAAGCCCTATGAATCATTACCTATCTGATACCATGATAATTGTTATTAAGTAATCAAGAAGAAGACTCATGTACAGAGAATAATAAGAAGAAGAAGGTGTTATTATTATTACAAAAAAAACAAGAAAATATAATCTTTTCAGACACATTTATAGTCATTGTCTGAATATAAGACTAAATCAGTGACATTTGACCTTTATGACTTATTGATTATGTCAATACAAACTGACCAAAGCCTAAAACTCTATCATTCCTTATTAAATATGATGGACAAAAAAACATCCACGGTTAGCTCAGGTGTTATAAAAATCAGTTTGTCAAGCCATTAACAGACATCAGCTACTTTCTGTCCCACAAGTTAGTGGGAAATTGAGATAAAAAAAAAAAAGGAAAGGAGAGTCAGATTCTTCTTACTCGGGTTAATGGGTCTAAATTTGGTTAAGGCGAGGTCTGGACTGGAGAGTTAGGTCACAAGAGAGGATAGTCAAATCAATCATCCTTGAGATTCCAAAGCATAATGATTTCTCCTCTTATGGATTCGTTAAGAAATGCCCCCATTTATATGGTTTTACCGAATCTTGGTAGGTCCAGTATAAACATTTTTTTGTTTTTACAATGGATTACAATAACCCGAGTAAAAAGAAATTGCTACTTTAATGAGAATATGCCCACCTCGAAACTCAGCTAACACTGAAAGTGTTTTGTGTAAGTGAAAGAATAGATTCGTGAGAATGTTTTGAAGTTAAACACATGATTGGATTTCAGATCTCTTAGTTAGATTTGCAGTAAAATTATATTGAGATTGTGAGTTAGATTTGTGTACTAGATCTACTAGTAGTTTGAACATGTGAAATAGTGGTGTTTCAGATTCAAACTATATTTTTGTAGTTGTATCAGTGTCTCACTACACCAAATCAAGGATTTGCTCATAGGAAAAAAGTGTTACCAAAAAATAGAAGCTAATTTCCCTAAGTAAAATAAAAGGTTACCTATATGCAGTTATACAATGTGTGAGAATTTTGGCTAACTCTTTGAATCCATTAGGGAAATTAAGTTGGCTAACACTTTGATTTCATTACAATATTTATGCTAACTATATGAAATTTTACACTTCATATTTACTTTGTAATGAACATATTGTGTTATAACCATTGCTAACCCGTTCTATTACTATTAAGATGACCACTAAACAGATGACATGTGTCTTTTGGTTCCACAATTTTGCTAACACTACTTCTGTTAGAAAATTTGTTACCTCTGATATGTAACAAATGAAACTTTTCCGGTAGTCGGACCTGACATTTTCGATCACCAGATCTGCCATTTCCCGGCAGTCGGACCTGTCATTTCTGATCACCAGACCTGCCATTCCCGGTGTCACCAGGACTGACAGTTACCGTTCACCGGACCTGAAAGTTTCCGGTATTCAAAAAATTGCTCTTTAATCTACATGTCATCCATAAAAAATTGAAATCACAAAAGTAAAAGGATTGAACCCAGGATATATATAATATACATTATGAAATCATATCCATTACATACAAGTAGCACAGACAGACTTCATATAAAAGTAACTATGCAAAACATCACAAAAAGTATAAGTCAAGAAGTTTCCCAAAAAGTGTGCTCCTCAAAACAAAAAGGAGGATGTATCCACTGCACAAAAAGTAGTAACTCAAGAAATTTTCAATCACAACTAGACTCCATACGCCTCCACTGCACAAAAAGTAGTAACTCAAGAAGTTTTCATTCACAACCAGACTCCACAAACTCCATACGCGACAGATGCCAAACTACCCATTCTTTTACAACAAACTGTTTCAAAAAATAGTGATCATCACCTTGAGGACTGTCAGGTACAGGACAGTTACCATCCTCGATCATCTCAAGACAGACCTTCCTCTCATCTGGATACAAGAAGACTCCATGACATCACTCTCCTTCTGTGCCATACACAACATGACGCGTGGCAACAATTTCCCTTTTTTTGTTGTAAAGAAGCACCAACTGATTGCCATTGGGATCTTCAATACCAACAGTACTTGTGTTTCTGTTGCGACCGGGAAATTCAATATTGTTGTGGCCAGCAGAATGTTGGTTTTGCTGCTGCTTTGCCATAACTTGTATCACAACCTAACAAACAAAACAATTAGTTATTTTTGTGTCCATCTCCAACAGATAAGAGATAAGAAATTAATGTAAATAAAGTTGTATGAGTAACTTTAGATGACTGGTATGAACATAAACAGGTATTGGATAATGAAAAATAGACAACTAAACAAGACTCATCATTATCAGGTACGAACATAAACATGTATTGGATAATGAAAAGCTACAAAAATGCATCCATAACAACTCAAAAAAGAAAAGCTCTTTACAAGGCAGTAAATCCCCTAAATAAGAAATCATCCCCTTTTAAAGTTTAAGTATGTGCAAAAGTATAAGAGACGACTCCAACTTACATATAGATTTTTTATAATGCTTCAAAATAAATCTAATTTTGGTGTCATGGATCTATCAATCTAGCAGAAAGTCAAGCCCGCTTGGAAATAGAGGCCACAAAAAAAAAACAAAAAAAATTATGCTTGTCATTTGGGAATAATAACTAAAGTTTAGTGTAAACATTCACTCTTGCATTTATATCAAAATGATATCCCAAGGAAAGAAAAAAAAAAGGGACGTCACAGTGCTATATGTATCTTCAAATGAATCCACGAGAATATAAATTTTGAAATGTGTAGTGTTTGATATGTACCAAGCAAAAGTTATCATGCGTAAAGATATAGTTCCAACTAACTAATGAACATATCCTAGTTGACTTATATATTATGGGCATTAAGATGTAAAAAATAAAAACATAACTTGTTAATGAAAGCTCACATTGGTAATCAGTTCAGTATGCTTTTGCAGTAGGGCCTCTTCTATATGGTCGATCCTTGGTGCATTATTGGTTGGGGTTGTTTTTGCTGCCATGACTGCGGTTGCGATACTGGCGTATAAGGCTTGATTTTTCGATAGAAAAGGAGAATATCCCAGCAAACCAGTTCTTATGTTTTTCCTTAACACCAGCTTTGCTTTCATTTTCAACAAAAATTCTCCAAAAATCAACGTCATAATTACTAGGACATGCATCTAACTTCTCTTGCATAGTGACTTTTCCTAGGAGAGGACCAGTTCTTAAATCATATTTAAATTTCCTGAACTTTTGTGGAAGAGTCCGAAAAACACATGGTTTTGCCAAATGATTTGGCACATTGAATTCGAATTCTTGATGAAATAAACAACTTTAAAATTAGCAAATCAAGAGGATTCAAGAAGCTATTCAATAATAAAAGTAACTCTAAATAACCAGAATAGAAGAAAAATTGTTTAGATTACATACCGTTAACTTAAGCCACACATCATCTTTGTAGTTATCTGGAACCTTCGTCCAACTAACGTATTTCACCAGACAATATGTTCGGACAAGTTTGCCAGCCCGAGTAGCTAATTTGTCTGCATTGTCACAGAAAAGTAGCCCATACTCATTTATGTTTACCATCAACTTTGGCTTAGCAATAACATTAGCTTGAGTAGTTGAAGAAGTATAAGCAGATTCACTACTTTGAGATGAAGAAACGTTTGTATCTGTAGACGCTTCAACGGTTTCCATCTTCATAGATACAAAAGAAAACTATAACAACCACATACTTATTGACTGTAAGGTTGTTTCCTTTGCAGAAAAATATGTCAAATACTTGTTGTAATACTCAGAAACCCAAATAAAAACTGAGGCAAGTATTGTACATACGGACAATAGGGTAAAATTCAATTCTCAAACTCTATGCATCATACAATGGTTATCAGCGTATGAAAAATGAAATAAATCATATATATTCTACCTCTGTCCATTTAAGATGTATACAGTAGACAGAACCTTGATGTCAAAATACAGAACGCTAAAAAACACACAAGTAAATGAAACTGAAGCAAATAACTTCAAAGTTAACCATAGAAGGATAGACAATCACTCTAACCAAGGTCAGAAAGTATAAAACCCATTTCAAAAACAAAAAAACAACCCCTAAACACATAATAAACCCATGGATCATTGGAGTTACCAAAAAAAATTTAGTAGGAAACTCAGTGTTAGAAAAAACCTGGATTTGTGGTGTAGTGCACCGCAGTCTTACCATGTTCATTACCTTCCCCTGTAACCAAATCTCGATTCTTATCTTGATTCCAGGCCTAAAAATCCAAACCCAATTCTTTGATTCTTCATCTAAAAAACATTCACAACTAAAATGAAACAATACCCTTTTTTTCTTCATCAATTAATATTCGATTTACTTATCGATTTCATTCAATTCAAAAGTCAAATTCAAAACCCTAACTGCTTCTCTCTGTTCATCGCGAATCCATAACTATCCCTAGTAGTTCTCTTACATGGTTCACAACAGCACCATCACTTCAGCATGTACATACCCACATCGATTGATTCTCTCAAACCGAATCTCAATCTCATCTCTCAAACCCTTGAAAGTCATCACATCTGACAGAGAATGGAGTAGAAAAGTGGAGGAAATGGAAGAAATGAATTTCTTCATCTCTTTATGTCTTCCTCTTTATATCCCAATTTCTTAGAATCTGATAGATTTATTGGAGTTCTGAAATCCGATAGATTTAATGGAGTTCTTTCCATATGAGAGATAGGTTTTCTTCTGTTTTAGAGAGACGGAAGATAAGAGATGAAAGGAAAGCGAGAGTGAAGGGAAGTGAGAAGAAAAAAACTTTCATTTATGTAAAATAATTTGGACGGTGTGAAATTGGATGATGAAAGATTTGATTTAAGAGTGACATACGGATTGTGAAAACATTCTGACGGCTGAATTGTATTTAATATGCTCATGCGGATTGAGAAGCATGTGTGTTTCTCTTTGTGCTAATACGAACTCATGTATTCGGTTTCATTAGTAACCTTAGAGATGAAATAAATTCCAAAAAAAATATTAATAAATTTAGGACATTGTTATCGACATTCTGATACAAAAAAATCCAAAAAATATATAAGAATGAATCGGGAAAATGAAAAATGAATTCGATAATTGGTGTGTTTCTTTGTGCTTTCTCTTTGTTCTTCCGGTTTGAATTTCGATTAGTCACATAGGTCATGAAGTGATTTCGACCAGTTATACATGTCATGAAGTAGCTTTAGCTAACATAATACATCATCGAAAATGAAAAATATGAAGCTCAGTGTCGACTCCAACTTCAAATGTGGTATAACGGCAAAAAAAAAATGAATCATGAAGCTGTGGGTGGGTTTTGACATCAAACTTAGCATGATACATCATCGAAATCGATAAATATGGATCTCAGTATCAATTCGAACTTCAAATGTAGTATAACGACAATCAATCTATGAACCACGAAGTTCTGGGAGGGTTCTGACTTCAAACTTAGCATGATAGATCATCAAAATCGATAAATATGAATCTCAGTGTCGATCCGAACTCCAAAACAACAAACAAACTATTAACCAAGAAGCTTCGAAGGGTTCTCACTTCAAACTTAGCATGATACATCGTCAAACTCGATAAATATGAAGCTCAATGTCGATTCGAACTCCAAATGTGGTATAACGACGTTCAAACTATGAACCAAGAAGCTCCGAGAGGGTTCTGACCTCAAACTTAGCAGGATACATTATCAAAATCGATAAATATGAAGCTCAGTGTCGATTCAAACTTCAAATGTGGTATAGTGGCATATAAACTATGAACCAAGAATCTCCGGGAGGGTTCAAACTTCAAACTTAGCATGATACATCATCGAAATATTTTCCGAAATCTTAAACAAACCCTTTTCTGGCGACTTTGAGAAAGAAAGTGGCTTTAATATTGAAACCGTGTCGGGAGTGGACTACTATAAGTTTGAAACTTCGTAAGAATGATGATTCCAACCCTTTACAGGTAAGATTCCATCGGAATATTCTCTGAAACCTTAAACAAACCTTTTCTGGCGACTTTGAGAGAAAAAGTGACTCCGAGCTCGAAACCTGGACGGGAGTGGCCTACCATTCACCGTTCCATATGAACCTTCACGCGCAATTTCACACATTTAAATAATTTGCGTTACAAAAAGAGAATTGATGATAAATGCAAATGAGTGAACCTGGCGTGAATCGAACACGCATTTTCTACCTTGAAGTCAGACGTGCTACCATTGCACCACGGATTCATTAGTATTCACACATGCATCGTGATTAATCGTCGATTTAACATACGAAAGAAATACCTTTGCAGTGGTGGTGGTTTGTGGTTGCGATAATTCTTCTTTCACGAGAGAAGTATACCCCTGTTCCGCCTCAAGAAAAGCTCCAGTTATCTCAGATGTCATACCATGAGCTTCCTATGAAAAAGATTCTGATAAAGATTCTCAGTTAGTGGAAGAGATTATTTAGGATAATATAACATATATTGGTATGTTTAGAGCTTCGGTGAAGATTTCGATTTAGTGGAAGAGGTTATTAAGGAAAATATGAACAATATCGGTAGATTTATAGTTCTAGTGAAGATTCTGACTTAGTGGAAGAGGTCATTAAGGGTAATATGAGAAACATTTGTAGGTTTAGAGCCAGGCAAAGATTCCGACTTAGTAGAAGAGGTCATTAAATGATAATATGAACAATGTTCTTGACCTATATCGAACTAACGATTACTCGAAAAAACCTAAACGCCGATTTTCCAAAAAAGAATTCATAATACACAAAATTCTAACATTAAAAATTGGACACTCGGTATAAGATGTTTTTTACCCGCGATGAACTAAAAACTGTCCCAGAAAATCCTCTTCCTCAATTTAGTAAATGTTTTTTTCATTCCAGACCAATTTTTTTGTTGCTGATACAATTATCGACGTTTGACTTGGCAGACATTCCGAAGAATGTGATCAGGGAGTCGATTTAAATTCTAATTGGAAGTTTAGATTTTGTACTTGTGAAATTTAACGAACAAAAATCGAGTTTCTGAAAAGGAATTTATGATGAAAAAAGACTGACATTAGATTGAATACTCGTATAAAGATAGTAATTTTGACTTACAACGAATCGAAGATTATATTGATAAATAATAAAGGCTAGATTGTTCAACATTATGAGTTTCGTGAATGAACTGATCGAGATTTCGAGTTTTGAAAATGAACTGATCGAGATTATGACATTGGAGATAGAAGATTCGACAGAGGATATACTTTAACCTCACATCGAACTAATGAATTTACTACAAACGAGACCCGACATTAAATCAAAATTGACGAAGATCATGAGGAAGGTCTTAATTAAGAGTACGACGTTCCTCATCAGTTTCTGGGACACGAATCTGATTTTTGTATAAGCTTTGGATATTTCGTTGGATAATAATACAATTTTGTTGCTCCAACAGGACCTTGTGCCAATCTCCACAAAACTGAATCTGTTTTTTTTCTCTTTCACTAGCTATACAAAATGAAAATAACAAGTCAACCAAACTTTAGATAAAAACCAAGGCTTCCATTGGAGATTCACTAAATAACAAATATGATAAATCAACCAAATGAGACAAGTCAACCAAACTTTAGCTATACAAAATAACATTACACCCATCACCGTCACTTATAATTTGGCAGATTCACTAAAATAAAAACCCAACACGAATTAATGACATCATGTTCTTTTATACACCCACGTTTGTAGTTAAGTGAAGGACTCTGTTTTTCTGATGTTTCTAAAAATTCCTGACCTGGAAATAGAATAGAGAGCTCCTCTGTTTTCTCTACAATATACAGGCTGGTTGTTTCCATCTAACCTCTCTTTTCTTCTTCTACTCTAATCTAATTCTTCTCTCTCAATCATTAATCCATCTATAACAACAGTCAATGAATTGATATATGAGACCCCTATTTGAATTTCCCATATAAGGTTTCCATAAAAACATAATCTAAAAAAAATGCACAGCAGCCATACCTTTTCAAATGCTACTGCATTTCCTCAATACTGAGACGACTCCTACCTGACGAAGATTGACCAACAGATTGGACCCCCATTTAAACATCTAGAACATGGGCAAGGACAAAGGGTTTTCCAAAGACCATATGTAGATGCATATTGAATGAAAAATTTCACCCCATCTCTGTATACTTTACCAAATCTTTTATTTTCAAACATCCAAGACTTATCCAATTCTCTCGGCATTCTGAAAAATTAAAATTAACCACATTAGCATCTCATCTGGTGTGAAAGAAAGCAGTAAAGTCTACGATAGCTAATGACATCTTTAGATCTATAGATTTATACAGGGAATGTTTCTACATATCTAAGCATAAGATGCTAACGAGTATTGAATTTCTAAGGCTGGTTTTAAAAGTTTGAACATATAAATCCAGCCCTTGAACAGAATCAACAGCTAAGAAAAGTGCAAGTAGTAATAGGCTATACATTATCACGTACAGTTCCATGAACCAGAAAAACATTGTTCATCAGAAAGTCTGCGAGTTCTTCCCCTGTTATTCTAAGAACACAAACATTTGAAGAAAGTATAGTAAGACTGACATGAGAAAACAATTTGTTCCATGATTTGGATACACCCTTGAAGACAGTATCCATCCACAAACTTGGCCTGCGAATTTCTTACGGGTAGTCGACACAAGATCTCAATCACTAAATTCAAATGGCCTGTGAATTTCTTGCTCACATTTAAAAGCTTCTCACACAAACTTGTTTGTGAACGCAAATGACCGAAGCCTCAACGGCTCGCATCAATTTGATTTTAAATTTTGTTAACTGTTGTTGGGAAAGAAATACCTTCGCAATAGTGGTGGCTTGTGGTTGCAATAATTCTTCTTTCACAAGAGAAGTATACCCCTGCTCCGTTTCAAGCAAAGCTCGAGTTGTCAAAGATGTCACACCATGAGCTTCTTCCAAAATTTCTGTGAGGATATCGAAGGTAGATAAAAAGAACAGTTAAAGATAGAAAAGTTGAACTGCAATAACAAAAAGAAGTGAAAAAAGGCGCTCAAAATAGCACTGAAGTAATAACGTAAACGTTACCAAGTCATTACTTACATGTAAACAACCTGAATGCTTAAGTTCCAAATATGGGTGAGGGAATGTATGACCACTGTTTAGCAACACAAAACACTCGACTCAATCCTATTGAGAGCCACCACCGCTGACTGCAAAAGCACAAGTATTCTCGTAAATCAAACAACACAATTGAATAAGAAAGAGATACTTTCAGTAAACACTGTAATAAACAAACAATAAATCTTGCCTTACAACTGTGAAGACAAGACTGTAAAGAGAAAAAAAAAATTCTAAAAGATGTCCAAACTCTCTGAGAAAAAGAGTGAACTTGCAATCTGTAAGAACCAAAAAAATATGCGATTTTTGTAAGACAAATTTTACCAATATATAAATTGATTTATTACAGTTTCTTTCTTTTAATTCATCAAAAGGCCTCATTTATAATGGTGATATGTATGTACCAGAGGATCACAAGAGCATACCCAAAAATGTTTTGCTTCAATCTTTTTACCTAGAGAAACTGATGAGGAAAAAAATAGATGCTCAATAATGTTGTTCCCTAATTTACTGATGAGGTAAATTTGAAACTCAATGCCTCTGAATATATCCCGTAGACCGAATTTGTTGTCAGGAAACTTGGGTTGGTAAATTTGAAATACAAGTGAATTGCAGTATTCCTCTGGATGGATAGTCATATGAAGGCATACAAGCACACTTGTAGGAGTAAGCACACCCATCAGTAAGTCATACAATGGTGAATGGTTAGGATATAAACTTCAGGTGAGTAACAAAAACACTGAAGTATTCTACACTGAAACTTCAGGTGAGTAACAAAAGCTTCATTAAGTCATACAATGGTAAACTCAAAAGCAGTCTACACTTGGAAAGCTACATCACAAATAATCAACCACAGGGCTAAAACTGCTAAAATTATGAAACAAAATTATTCCTCAAGGGCTACTGCTAAAACTATGAAACAAAATTAACCCTCAATTAATCAATTTAACGGACAAAATCAGAAACCCCCAATTTAAACCCAATTTTAAAAATCTCGTTTAAGCCCTAGGTTCATAATTGAAAAAATGTAATAAGATTAATCGAAGTAGAAGAAGAGAATCATACCAGAAACAATGTGAATGATTTGAAGAAGAAGAAGAGAATCATTATAAATTTTGTAGATGAAACTCTATCTTTGAGTTATTTCTCTTCAAGTTCCTCTGAAATCAATGAAATTGAAGAAACAAAGAGAAATCAATCATACGATGACGATGGGTATTTAATCAATCAGAACGACGATGGATTTTGGTTCTTTGAGTTCAGCTTCAATTGAAAAGAGAGAATTTTTCTCTCGGGTTTTTGTTAATGGAAGAGAGATAGAAAATGAAGAATTTTCTTTGCCGGCTGGACCTTATGGGAAGAAGTTGGGAATCTGGCTAAGTTAGACTTCGGTTCTTCTATCTTTTGGTTCCAGGTCTAGGTTATTCCAAGGTTTTACAACTTAAAAATTGGTTCCAAACAAAAGATTTATAAAATCTTGAAAATTTATTTTTCATTTTCTAAATTTGAAAATAAATTACTGTGTTAGCTATGTCAAAGTGTGTTACAAACAAAAATGATAAAGTGTTATAAACATGGGGTTCATTTTAGTATACACATAATTTTGGGTAGAAATAGTTGTAATAGTGATTTAGTTTAAAGTGTGTTATATATGAATAACACAATTTGAATAGTTATTTAGTTTATATAAATTAATTCCTAATTATGGTAACTATTACCTAATTTGCTAACTCTTTAAATGGGTTACTAGAATCATAATGAATTTCTTGATCTAGCAAAATAAAATTAGTTAGGAAACCTATTGTTAGGAAAACCTAAATATGGTGTAGTGTCTAATGTTAATATCCTTGGAAAAGGGAATGATTAATTATCAGTATTTATTTTTGCTTTGCTCTTCTGCTTTTCAAATTAATATGTCTGAGTTTGCTTTCTATTGGTAGTTTATTGATGGTGCATCTAAGTGTTGTAGTTTATTTTTATTCACATAAATAAATTGCTTCATTTTTTACCTACTAAAGAATTTTGATAAACTGCCCTACTATCAATTTATAGTTTAATAACATGATCCATTTTTTTCAACTTTCCAAAAATGCCCTTTGTGTTTTGTTTTCTGTCTTGTCCTATATAATTTAGTCAAAATTAGTTTACCAAGTCAAATGACTATGTGTAATTGATGAGTGCTAAAAAGTGCATATTTCTATATATTTTTCTTGGCATTTAACTCATCTTTTGTGCATTAATTCTCCATTTTAACCCATATTCTGTATTTTCGTTGTTTTCAAGAATAAATACTTTTCTTAATTAATTTTGCATTTTTAGGTACTAAATAAAGCCTGGTTATCTCACGGAGCGAAAAGAGCAAAGGAACGGCAAAGACTCTCGCTAGGAGGAAGCGAAGAATGATGTTTGCAAGAGCCGGATCAACGAGAAGTGGGCTTGAAGAGGAAGAATTGTTCTTAAAGAAGATATGGGCTTGGCATACCCAAGGCCCAAAACCCTTACCCAAATCCATTTCCATTATCCATACCCATTTCCATGAGAGCCGTCAGATTGGATCCATCTCATCATCCAACGGTCGCCTCATCATTGTGCATCAAACTACGAAGCTCCCGTCAAACACTATAGTACCTAACTCCATCTGAAGCCGTCAGTTTTGTTGTATCTCATCATCCAACGGTCGCTTCTATCGCGTCGTTGGATCATTCCATCACCTTTTCATCCTACGCTTTCGTTTCGCTGAGCATCAACCTTTGATACACCCGCCTCACACCCTAGCATCGGAACCTATACCCTTCACCCAAACACTCCCTTCCCTTCTTCCCATCGATCTTCTCTTCCCCAAATTTCTTTCTTCTTCCCCCGACAACAGTCTGCAACTCCATCCCCTCACCCATCGCCACCATCACCTCCCCAGCCGACCATCATCAGAACAACCATACCCTAGTTACTCTCCTTCTTGTTCTTAGCACCCACCACTCTTAGGTGCTACATCCAAGACAGATATGGAACTAGGGTTTCACAGTGGAGAGAAGAAGGAAATTGGAGCAGCGTTCGAGTAGCAGAAGCAAGTTGAAGCATGGGTCAGCGCTCAATTGCAGAGGGGACAACAAATATGGTGAGTTTTCCCCAAATTCCTATAAACCCTAATTTTTTTAAATTTGGGGGTTTGGTGTAAAAACCCTAATTGGGTGTTCTGATTATAAATAGGAAGTGAGGGTGTAATGTTTTGGGCATGCCTGGACTAGCCAGAGCACCACCAAGAGGACTGGAATAGCCAGTTCCTCAATTGTTCATGTTCTGTTTTTGTTTTACTTTCAAATTCAGTTTTATTTTCACATATTCATCATGTCTTAATTTATCACTTGCTAAGGTTGAGATGAAGCTTCCATGCTAATGCTAGTTGGTTAATGTGTAGACAATGTTCCTGTGTTCTGAAACTGTGTAGGACAGTTATAATTTAAGCATTTCATGACATTGCTCTCACGTTGTATGTCAAGCATACATTGTAGTTAAAATAACCCTGTGATTGATGGTGCTGTAGCTCATGATTAATGTTTATTGTTCAAACCTTAGACTAGTTGTGCTCTAATCAGACAGTTAGTGCTATGGAAGAACATTTTAGCTGTAATTAGATTATCCTTTAGGAAGGTTTAATCATCTAAGTGGCTTATCTGCGGGTAGTTGCAGTGTGAGAGCCCCAATTACTACTAGGACTAGACTTAACTTAGTGACCCTAAATCCTTCTCTTAAAACCACCTCTTTGATAAGCAGCAAGCGTGAACCTCCACTGCTATCTAGATAGTTAGCTGAGGCTAGAATCTCACTAATATCTAAACAAGGGGCAAGAATATGAGTTAGCATTGAAAATTGACTTAGCATAGGTTATAGGTGGAATCAAAAACCTTAGTGACTAAGCCTAAAGTCACTGTTTCTTTCCCTCACTGCCTCACTGCCACTAGTACCTTCATTCTATACTTCACTGCCTTTGGCTCATTGCCATTGTAACTGTCATTTTCCACTGTCACTCTTTGCTTCATTAGTTCACTACTCATAGAATTAGCTTAGGAAACTTCAATCACACACACCTAGTCTCTGTGGATTCGACCCGTACTTGTGCACTCACTACAACAACACCGTGCACTTGCGGTATCACTGTAGGCATCCATTTATTCATCTTATTTACACATCTATATTCGCCTACCAGTAATTACGTGTTTATCCTCTCAAACCCTTATCCTTCCCAACATGCGTCCCTTTTTTTATCGTTTTCTCTTCCTTTCTCCTCCAGACAAACCCTCCTTCTCTATCTCAATACTCAATATTTCAATTAGGTTTCATATGGTTGAAATTGGGAGGTGTATTGAGTTAACTAAGGATGAAAAATAAAGAGTGTTATTGATTAATTAATGTTGTAGTGTTGATTTTGATTTTTGATGAAGATCGAAGAATTAGGGTTTCATGAAGAACTCGGACAAAATTCGTAAGATGAATTTGGTGTTCTAGGAGGACGATTAGATATGGGTATTGAAAAATTGAGAGGATTAGAGTAAATTTATATGTGGAATAAACTTTTAGCAGATGAAATTGATGTTGGTGATGAGTTTCATGACCAGAAACGAAAAGGGTTTCCATAGAGGTGATTGATGATTTATAGATTCAGAAGGTGTAGTACTTGGGTAATCCTACAATTTCTTTTTAGTTTTAGTACTTTGAATTGAATTCTTGATTGTTGAATTTGTGCGATTAAGAACGAATCTGAGACTGAGTTGAGTATGGGGTTGAACTGTGGAGGTAGTTTAGATTTGTGTTGAATTGCATGGAGGAGGAAGGGTGATATATATGATGAGTTCAAAATGGATTGAAGCTTTAGATGTATGTTTGGTTATTGCAGGTGCATTATCCAATGATGATATTGCAGTTGTTATGATATCTAGAGAATAAGGTTTGGGTAAATTGGGTTTGATTAGTTCTGACCCTTAGTTATAGGTATAGAGATGAGGGAATTGCAGTTCAAGAATTAAGTGACTGTTTATATAGTGGTACTAAGAGTACAGGTAGTGGTGGGGTTATGGAGTGTGGCTGTTGAAGCTAATGGAACTGATATAGTAAATTAGAATAAAAACTGCAGTGATCATCCCTGTGTGAGACTGAAAGAGATGAAAAAGGTGGTGTATGGTTCTGGTGAGTAGCATTCCGAGTTGAAGCTGCAGATGAAAGATTGCAGGTGGTGGTATTAGGTTGAATTCAGTTGAGTTAATACTAAACTGTATTTGTTATTTATGAAAAAAAAGAGCTAAAACAGATTAGTTGTATACTTAGGAATGGATTGTAGTGAAGCTGGTGTGGTGTAGAAGATGACACTTATTAAGTTGTTGTTTTGACTGAACTGCTTGAAGTTTATGAAGCTACATGGTACAAGATATGAAGTTGTGAGATGTAGCAGGTACAACCAAGTAACTAATGCTGAGACGGTTATATTGCTGCAGTTTTGAGTTATTGCAGCGGTTTTTTGGTTTTGGTTGAAGGGAGTGGTGATGCAGTATGCTGGAATGGAAGTTGTGGATCCGTGTGAGTTTTTGCCAGGATATTGCAGGTGAAATGAATGGAGGTGTGCAGCTGAAATGATTTAAACTGTGTTGGTTGTATGGAAGAGTGTAAATCGCAGGCAATGTTGAATTGGTTTGTTGTATGGATTGAAATTAAGATGAATGATTAGGAATGGATTATAGGGGAGGATATGGCACTATGATGGTGCAACATTGGGCATTAGAAAAGGTGATCTTGAAACCGCCATTCCCTCCATGAGCTTGAACAGATGAAGATGAGTCATTTACAGAGTCAAATCGCCAGAACTCATTGGATCGAACCAAATCTAAGGAGTGATTCAATAGAATTTTTTCAACTGCCACATGGGATATAACGACAACTGACATCCGTTTACCGATTTTTAAATAAAACGGTCATAATGGGGTACTTTTGAAAAGTGCAAAAAAAAACGGTGGCATTTTATTTATAGTAATTCAAAACGGGGACATTTTATCGAAATTCCCTAAAAATACTACTTGACTCATCTTAAGTCAGCCAGGTTCACCTTTAGGATTTCAGTTTCATTTAGTAGTGGTTTTACAAAATTAGAGACAGAAGACATGGTTCCACCAAATATGCGCTGAAATTGTCATTCTAAATTTACATACATGAACTTGATAATCTTCAGTCTGGAAAAAAAAAACATAAAACACCAATGAAAATGATCTGGAAACTATACGCAGATTCAAATTAAATCAATATGTATAAATATGTAAATATTAAGAAAAAAACATGTGTACAACTATGAACACTTACTTGCAGAACTATGCACATCTTCAAAACAATCAACATGTGCACATCCATACCCATAAAAATGTCATATACAATGAGACATGACAAGGTGCACCATTTATATATACTAGTGTACAAATATGTACACCTCTATGGAAACCTAACAAATTCTAGCATTTATATATATTAAACCCATAGGAAATGCCACCCATTAATCAAAGAGTATACTAGTGTACAAAAACATGTACTCTTCTAAAAAAACCTAACAAAATCTCGCATTCATACCAACATGAATGCCATATATTCACTATAAAGCATTTCAGTGTAAAAACATGTAAACATCTACAGAAAAATGACATAATCTTGCATCCATACCCACAAAACATGCCATGCATTCATCAAAGAACATACTAGTGTACAGTTATATACACATCTATTGAAAAGTAACTAAAATAGAGAGATTCAAACAAAACATCCCATGCATGTATCACAGAGAATTTCATTGTACAAATATGTACTCATCTACAAAAATAAAGACGAAAGCACAACATGATTCAAAAATAACATACACAACCTTACAATTACATATATAAAAAACACAAACGGTGTACACTAAAGTGCATGCATATTCTATATAAACTGAAACATATACTAGTGTACAAACATGTACACCCCTACAAAAAATAACAAATTCGAGCATCATGCCCTCGTGAAATGCCATACATTCGTTAAAGAGAATACTAACACAAAGATCTAATATTTGCACCTACGTAACAGTCCATATATATTCATCTCAAACCATTTCAGTGTAAAAACATGTACACATATATAGAAAAATAACAAAATCTAGCATATATACCAACAAAACAGATCATGCATTCGTCACAGAGCATATTAGTGTGCAAGAATGTAAATATTTACATAAAAATAACAAAATAAAGCACTGATTCAAACAAAACAACCCATGTATGAATCACAAAGAATTTCACTTTACAAATATGTACACAAATAGAGCCGAATCCTTACCATGATTCAGGACAACATAAACATTTTTTTCAGACATGGTTGATACCTGCATATTAGAAAAACCAAACACTAGTCCAGAAAGGGCAATAAATGATGAAATCTGTTATAAAACATAGTTTATCACGGTTTTCATCTGTTATTCGAACCATTGTTTATTTGGTGTGACTCTTTATAATAACAAATAAAGAACGTCATTAAGTGTGACAAATAAAATATGTGACTTTGATACAACGGTTTTCGGACGTTAAATATAATAACTGATGATATATGTCATAAGGGAGGCCCTTAGTATCACTGTTATTAGGTTTTGAATATAATAACGTCATTTTCATGACACCAGTTCAGATTTAGGTATATAAATTTTCTGAATCTTAAATTCATTCATTTAGCTAAAATCCATTCTGATTCAGATATAGTGTATCCGAAACCGATTTTGGTTTAACTGAATCTGAAAACAAAATAGAATCTTAAAGTAAACATTGTGAAAATAAATTTATATTAATTACCTAAAATACCATTAAAAAAATGGAATCTCCGAGTACAAATTGCAAGATAAATTCTTGCTAAGATTGAATTCAATTTTTTATAACATTGCCACTCTAATTGCTCGCTTTCCTGCAGGAGTTATATAATCTTTGGCTACTGAATCATCTCACATCTTGAACATAAGATTGTTGAAGTGCTCCATTTTCTGTATCGCATAACATCTCATTTGCGCCAATTGTTTCTTCGATCATGCAGTCATAATTGTGTCATCATTTGGTTCCTTTCCGCTATCAACATATGCATTAGCAAGAAATTGAGTTTTAGCAACCCCAGCAGAAGTTATTCTATCTTGAACACTTTCTTTGCTAATGAGTATCATCCTCAGTCATCAATATTGAGGAGCTGCTTAAAATAGAGTGAATACCCAACGTAAGTAAATTACTAAAAAAAACTTAAATAGAGATATTACACACTTGCATGTATTAGTGAAATCAAAATTCACTGAAAACAGAACACAAACTAAGCCACAAAAAAGAGGAGACTCTTTGAGTCTTTGGGTAGGAACAGGAAGCCCAAAAAGATTAAATAACTCTTCTTTTTCATCAATCAAGTTGTACCAAAAGTGTTACTTATATTATGCTATTTATATTATCTAAACAATAGTGATTATGACAGCATCCTAACCGTACCTCCACCAGGGTTTGCTTCATCTACTCCCTCAATCGAGTACTTAGAACTTATGGATAGCGATGGACATGATTGGAACACCGGGAACCTGCTCCCAATCAAGCAAATTATGCATATTAATTAAAAGAAGAAAAATGACATTTGTTAAGGAATCATTTTTTTTTAAATGAAAAAGAAGGTACCGAAAGAAAATCAAAGTTTCAAGGCATGTCAAAATGTGCGGATATACCTTGCAAATTCTCGGCTTCAAATCTCTATCACATGTTGCAACGGTGTAGCACTTGTGCTACATCCAAAAGAAATCAAGTTTAATATAAACAAGAACAGTAGATGAAGATAAAAACGTAACAGTTTTGTAGAAGGTACAAAGCCCAAATACTATTAAATTATACAGTATTGACCCAAAAGTAGAGATGTAGTTAAGTTTGCTACCTCCTAGTACTGTATTTATGCTACGGAAGATTTTCTTTTGTGGACCCCCAAAAGGTATTAATTTTCACACCTGCGTATTGGTGTGACTGTGGTGCATATGAGAGTTGTATGAATTAATGAAGTAGATAGTACACTCAGCCGGTGTGATATATATAACTTGGGTATGGTGACTTTTCCTTTCCTTCGCTAAGGGAACATTAAGTAAATCAGGAACCCGGAAAATCAGGTGCGATAACAAAACAGAGAAACTTTCTGTTAGTAAAAGAAATAGCCGAACACAGATGAAGACATTAAAGATCTGAATGACAAATAAAAGATCTAAAAAATAGCTATTTTTAGGTTCAATTAACACATAAGTGATAAATCAAATAACTAACTAATAAAAAAGATATGAGACATATCTAAAAAGATAACAAAATCAAATCCACTAACACAGAAATTTAACATCAAAAGATCACAATTAAATCCATCAGAGAATTATTTTTTACAATAAACTGAAACATATATAGTGTACAAGAAAGTACACAAACTAAACAATCAAAAAATTTGTTGTAAGAATATTATTGGTGGTATGGTTGACCACCCCCATGTACTACTACCTTGTCTTTATCCCATGTATTTAAAGAGTACAAGCTAATGAAATCCCATATGATTCTCCTCCTTCTCTTTTGTCTCTTTTATACTTTCATGTTTTGTCTCTCCATACAACAAACTTTTACACGTTATCACCATTTTGCCTCTAACCATTTGAGTTTTAATCTTTCAAATACAAAACAAAAGAAAGTTGTTGGCTTCATCCTCAAAAACAAGTAGGATTTTTCCAAAAGAAGGTATAACTCAACTACTCTTTCTATTACCATGTACCTATTTACCTTTATTTAAAGTGCTATATTTGTCTCATCTATCACATGACATGCTAATCTTAGCTTCTATTATTTATTTTAGTTACACCAAAAGTTAAAAGAGAATAATCCATTTGATTTTTCCTATCTGATTTTCAACTTGATAGTGATAGCTTATTTGTTTCTTTAACATCACATGCTTGCCTTCTATCATGAAAGTGACATTTTCATCTCTAGTTTAATTAATGAAAATCATGTGATACACAAAAATATGATTTGTTTTACTTAAAAAAAAAGGCCCATCTGATTTTGTTTCAAACTCCATGTGATGTTGTACTTTTTTCTTGAAAAGAAAATAAATAAATACATGTATGAGTATTACCTTTGAAGGACATCATATCATTATACCCATGATGCATATGTATGTATGGTAATTATTTTTAAACCATGAATATTATAGTATTTAATTTTTATCAAATATTCATCATATATGTATACATTCATGATGCTATCCCCACCATATGTTATAATTTACCGTACATATTTTTTTTAAGTATGTCATATTTTTAGACCTTCCTCAAAATTGTAAAAAAAAAATTGACATGTACTTTAAAATTAGTATTATATATTAGTTTGATATTTTTCATGCATGTCACAAATATTAACCAAAACTCAATTTTATCCTGCAAATGGTTTGCTATTAATTATGCGTATATAAATTTATATGCGTATATAAATGATAAATTGGTCTGTAGTTTAATTTTTTAAACAAACCTATTTTTAGTTGACTATTTTGTCAACCTTATTACTGAATTGTTTGCAAACAGTCCCCTTGTTAAAACCAAAAAGAAGCTTGGTTAATTAATTTTGAGGACTAGGTCATGATCAGAGATTGGACTATATGATATATCTGCATTGCCCACAAAGCCATAAAGAAATTTGGTCACGAAAAAATGGTACCGGGAAGAATTTGGTATGGTTTGGCCATACCCACGTGGAGATAACACCTCTCGTGGAAGAGGACGAAGGGAAATAATCGTGGTCGATGACGTAAAAGTCATTCCAATATTTGGCACAGAGAAGAAACTTCTGGTCATGGTGGTAATAATCCTAAGTTTGAGAAAACACCAAAAATCCCACTAACAAATGGGCCGCAGATGAAAGTGCGCCTTGTTTTAGGTGTGGATCTACTGGACATTGGTATAAGCAGTGCAAGGCTGGTGCCAATGTAGTTGCGAGCTACAAAAAGTACCGGGAAACTCTCGAACAAGAGGCTAACTATGTGGAAGAAAATGATGTAGCCCCTGACGTCAACCTCACAATCTCAGACTTCCTGGGCAATGAGGACTTTGCCCCAACAATGGATGTTCCTGATTTTGCTTGGGCCTAAGAATTTAGTTTCTGGTTTTATGGCTTGCTAGACTCTCTCTTTTTATGTTATCTTAGACTATCGTTTGTTTCATGATTTAAGTAGGTGTTGATGTTGAAAAATATGTTTTTACCATCTTTATGTTATGTGTATGGATTATCTATAAGTACTTATTTTCTATTATGTTCTATAGGATTTTACTTTGTTTATAATAATCTATTGTTTAGCATGTCAATTAGAATGGAAAGGACGTCATTCTAGTAGAACAAGATTCTCTAAAGAAAGTGAGATAAATTGTTCGTTTTTTTTATTTGTAACATTCCTGCCTAATGTACTTGTAGGAATGTCTCCAGGAGAAATTGAATGTTTAGTTGATAGTGCAACCACCCACACTATCCTAAGAAATAGACAATTATTTGTCGATTTTACTCCTTATAATACATGTGTGACTACGATGATTAGATCATCTCAAGTAATAATTGAGCGAGGTACTACTCAATTGTTGTTGGCAAATGGCACAATGATTAAAGTCACAGAAGCTCTATATGCACCAAGAGCTCACCGCGCTTTGTTAAGTTTCAAGGATATCCGTGCAAATGGTTATCACTTGCAAACTCACTGTTAAAATGAAATTGAGCACATATATGTGACCTCTAATGAATGCGGAAGGAAGCGCATATTATAGAAACTAATGAGTCAATCTAGTGGATTATATATCACCACTATTAGGATTATCGAATCCGATGTGCTTTCTAATAATGAACTATTGGCCAGTGACTTATATAAGCTTTTGAACGATCGACTAGAGATCCCAGGTCGTGATATGATGATCCGCATTTTGAAGAACTCACACGAACATCCTTTCTTTAGAATGAAAAAGAGAATGGGACAGAAGATTGTTACAATGCAGAGTAACAATGTGCATTCTAAAGTAAATGATGCACATTTTATGCATTCTAAAGTAATAGAAGCGCAACCCTCGTCTTCCAAAGTAATTGAAACGCACCCCCTATCCCATTCTTTTTCGCTATCCTTATCGAAGGCACATCGCTCATTCTGCAAAGCTTGTTCTTTAGCAAAAACAAGATCGAGACCATCGTATGATAAAGATACCAAACAAAATATTCCGTTTTTGCAAAGAATACAAGGTAATATTTGCGGACCTATAATCCAAAATGCGGACCATTCAGGTTTTTATTGTTCTGGTTGATGCTTCGACCCGTTGGTCACACGTTGCATTGTTGTCCACAAGAAATGCTGCATTTGCAAAGCTCCTAGCACAAATTATACGACTAAGATCTCACCACCCTGATCATGCAATCAAGTCTATCAGACTTGATAATGCTGGAGAATTTACATCTAAAGGATTTGATGATTTTTGTATGTCTAACGGAATTGACGTAGAGCATCATGTACCCCATGTACACACCCAAAATGGTATCGCATAAGCTACCATCAAAAGGTTACAAATGATATATAGGGCATTGGTTATGTGTTCCAACCTGCCTATTACTGCTTGGGGGTACGCTATATTGCATGCAGCATTACTTATTCGCTTTATCCCCACTGCTAGCCAACCATTTTCTGTGTACCAGTTGGTAACTGGATATGATCCTGAGTCCCTGACATTTCACATTTACGCATATTTGGTTGTGCCGTATACGTTCCCATTACGCCCCTACAACGTACTAAGATGGGTCCACAAAGACGATTAGGTATTTATGTTGGATAGGAATCCCCAAAAATTATCCGCTACTTAGAACCTTTGACAGGCGATCTCTTTACCGCTAAATTTGTGGATTGTCACTTGGATGAGACAACCTTCCCGTCGTTAGGGGGAGGTATGGAAAAGGACTTCCAAAGGGAACGACAGGAATTTTCGTGGTGTGTTCCCACGTTGTCTCATCTTGATCCCCGCACTCCACAATGCGAAGGTGAAGTGAAAAGAATTATAGATCCTCGAAATATAGCAAATTCAATGCCTGGTGCATTTACTGATATCGCTAAAGTGACAAGATCACATATACCAATGGCAAACGTGCCTGCAAGGTTGGAAATTCCCTACAAGGGAAAAGGTACAATAGATGTAGGTACCAAGGCTACACTTCGTGGAAGTGTAGCTAAGGCCGTGTCCCCTAAAAGTAAGAGGGGGACCACTTGGTTCGATCGATACCCATCCAAGGAAGAAAAGGGAGAGTAAGGCGCAAACCGATCCATATATCATCAATACCAATAATCCATCTCATGAGATTGTCTCTGATTACAGTTATGTACATGAATCATTACTAGGGGACGCCCCAAATTTTAAATTAATTCTAGAGAACCAAGAAATATCTATGGATTATGAAAGTGCATAGGTGTTGATGGAAAGATCCTCCACGCATATTGATGATATATTCGCATATACTGTTGCTCGAGAGATTATAGAACATGATGATATCGAACCACACTCTATTGCATAATGCCAAAAGTGATCATATTGTCCTCAGTGGAGAGATGCAATCCGTGCTGAACTAGATTCACTGGCAAAAATACAGGTATTTGGTGCGCTAGTGCTAACCCCACAAGGTGTAAAGCCTGTAGGACATAAATGGGTATTTGTTAGAAAGCTTAATGAGAAGAACGAAGTCTTGAGATATAAGGCTCGCCTTGTGGCACAAGGTTTCTCACAACGCCATAGGATCGATTACGAAGAAACGTACTCTCCTTTAATGGACGTCATAATGTTCCGTTACTTAGTCAGCTTAGTAGTTTCAGAAGGACTTGAAATGCAACTTATGGATGTCGTTACCACATATCTCTATGGGTATCTTGATGAGTGCTAAAAAGTGCATATTTCTATATATTTTTCTTGGCATTTAACTCATCTTTTGTGCATTAATTCTACATTTTATCCCATATTCTGTATTTTCGTTGTTTTCAAGAATAAATATTTTTCTTAATTAATTTTGCATTTTTAGGTACTAAATAAAGTTCGGATGAATAGCAGAGCGGAAAAGAGCAGAAAACCCTATAAACCCTAATTTTGGGAGCATGGGTTGGCGTCAATTTGCAGAGGGGACAACAAATTTAGAGGGTATGGTGAGTTTTTCCCAAATTCCTATAAACCCTAATTTTGTTAAATTTGGGGGTTTGGTGTAAAAACCCTAATTGGGTGTTCTGATTATAAATAGGAAGTGAGGGTGTAATGTTTTGGGTATGCTGGAATAGCCAGTGTCCAGAACTTTGATGTTCTGCATATATTCATGTTCTGTTAATGTAATGTTCCCTGTTGTTAATGTGATGTTCCCTGTTTTTGTGTAATGTCCCCTGTTTTAATATCCTGTTGTTGTTGTTGTTAATGTGATGTTTTTGTGTTGTTCCTGTTAATCATGTGTTGTTCCATCTGTTCTCTCATATTCTCATTAGCCGAGGCTCAGATGAAGCTTTAGTGGACTGTTAGGTAGTGGAATGTTAGGTTAGAAGCCTTAGTGCACTGATTTGATTGAGAAATGGGAGAATTCAGTGCTCACTAGTGCTTGTGATTGATTGTACTGTCAAAAGACAGTCAATACTAGGAGCACATCAGTTGAGCAAGCTGTTTATCTTGCTATTCCCTTTTTGTATGCTTAGGATCTTAAGTTGGACTTAACTGTCACTTAATTCCATTAAGGATTCAACCTAGAACTATACTATCTGGCTAGGTCACAGGGTGGATTCATAACCCAGTTGTGTTGTTTCTCTGTTCTGTTATTCTTATTTGCTCACTGCCATTGCCCTTGGCTTAGGCCTTGGTTTATTACACTGCCATTTCCTTTGCTTTTCTTCACTTTTCCTCATTCCTTCACTGCCACTGTTTTACTTTCACTTGTCCTTCATTTTGTTTGCCATTTTCTCCTGCTACTTCAACTACTCCTTGTTCTGCTGCTGCTACTACTTGCATTGCTTGTGCTGCTGCTGTGCACTGCTTTCTTTCCCCTGCTGTGCAAAACTGCTGCTGCTGCTGCTTTCTTTTCCTTGCTGCTGCTGCTGCAACTGGGCTGCTTTTTCTTTTCTGTTTTCATTTCACTGTAAATAGCATTGCATTGTTTCTCCTGTTCTTGTTACTGCATTCACTGCCTAGTGCTCTGCTGCCTTGTTCTCCTACTTCTGCTGCTGCTGAAGCCACTGCTGCTGCTGCAACTGAGCTTGGCTCAGCTAAAGACCACAGTTCAGGTTAAGAACTAAAGCCTAGCTAATCTAAAGGCCCAGCCAACTGAGCCCAAGGCTCAGTTCACTCCAAAAAGCTAAGGCCCAGTTCACTGTTACCAAGCCCAGTTCACATCAAAAGACATTGAGCCCAATTCACAGTCACTGTTAGCCCAAGGCCCAGTGCAATTCAAAAGACCAAAAGCCCAAACTGCTTCACAGTTAATCAAAGCCCATCTTGCTCTTATTGTGAAAGCAAAAGCTTCAAAGTTATTCAAAGCCCATTGATATTCAAGACCCTTTGGTACTCAAAGCCCATTAGCAATTTAGAAACCCAAAATAGTTAGAAACTACAAAACACACCCAGTCTCTGTGGATCGACCCGTACTTGCACGAGCCACAACCGACGACCGTGCACTTGCGGTATTACTGTAGGCCCGTTTTTATTACGCTTAATTTTCACACTCCTCCGGGTCCACCAAGTTTTTGGCGCCGTTGCCGGGGACTAGTGCTGTGTTTTTCTAGTAGTTTTATTAGCTATTTTTGCATTTCACTTCATCGCATTTGCATCTGCATCTGCTTCACTTCATTTGCTGTTGGACCTGCTGTTCTGAACCTGTTTTTCCTCTGCTGGGACGCCACCAAGGAAAAGAACCAAAGCCCAACTGGGTTTTTGCAACAATATCAGAGCAGCTGGGCTGTGCTTAAAAGGTAACCCATTTAAGAGAACCCGAATTGTGGGCTTCCAAATTTTAATTGTGGGCTTGTAATATTAAAGCCAATTTTTGGGCTTCTCTTATTTTCTGTTGGGTTTGTAATAATTTATTTGTGGGCTTGTTTGTTTAATTTGTGGGCTTGTTTAAATTCTTTCATTGGACTTGTATTTTGGACTCTGGGTTTAAACCCAGCTGAGCTTGTAACCGATTGTGGGCTTGTTTCCACTCAAGAGTGGACCACGAAACCAAAGTTTTAAAACAAACGTTGGGCCTTAACCAACTGGGCCAAATTAAACTTTCAAAGTTAAAACTTAGTGTTTCGTGGGCCGCAGCCTTCCTCCCATTCCATTAGAGGACCAACAGTGGGCGTGCTCCCATTTCAAAAACCAAATTTTATTTTCTTCATTTTATTGTTCTTAAAAAAAAAAAAAAAA